>NC_133526.1:196354916-196699523 GCF_048544455.1 Silene latifolia
AAAGTGGGTCCTACTCGATGGCCTTCTCCGTGTACCCGTCACTCAAGCCATCGATGCCCAAACATGATGTAGAAGAATTTTTTTCAAAAAAAATAATAATTTACGGACGATAAATGTTTTTCACCATGCACCACGCCTCGGACTAAGGGTCTTACTCGAATGCCATCTTCGTGTACCCGTCACTCAAGCCATCGATGCCCAATCTCGTCTATGATAGTTCCCACGAGACGTGGTGATTTACCACGCCACGGGGTTGTGTGGACTTACACGATGACCACAATAGCGGCCAACGATGCCGAAACCCGTGTGCCTCTCACGGGCCCCCGAGACGGGATGCATGGCGGATTTTTTTTTTCTCGATGAAAGGGTCTTGCCATGCCCACGCCTCGGAGTAGGGGTCCTCGGGAGAAATAGAAACAGGGTTCGGTACGACCTCCCAAACGATTTAAATTGAAGTGTATAATACACGGTTTTCGGGATTACAGGGTCCTGGAACAACATCCTTCGGAAATCACACAAAAGGTTCCTCGGATCAGATAAGGTCAGCTCACAAAATTTGAAGAGTAACGGAGAAAATTTTGGGGTGCCAATATGCGATAAACCAGCATTCGTCGAAGCTCGGATAATCGTGAAAAATGGATTAATACTCGTTATTTGGGACTGAAATCGAATAAGTCAACTCTTGAAATGAACTCGGACACGTGGCAGAAAAATTGGGAAAATAGAAATAGAGTTCGGTACGACCACCCAAACGGTTCAAATTGAAGTGTATATAATACACGGTTTTCGGGATTAGAGGGTCCCGAAACAAATCCTCCGTAAATCACACAGAAGGTTTCTCGGATCAGATTAGGTGACCTCAAAAAATTTAAAGAGTAACGGAGGACATTTGGGGTTGCCGGTATGTGATAAACCAGTATTCGTCGAACCTTGGATAATCGTGAAAAATGGATTAATACTCGTTATTTGGGACTGAAATCGAATAGGTCAACTTTTGAAATGAACTCAGACACGAGGCAGAAAAATCGGGAAAAATAGAATTAGAGTCCGGTACGACCACCCAAACGGCTCAAATCGAAGTGTATAATACACGGTTTTCGGGATTACAGGTTCCCGAAACAAAATCCTCCGAAAATCACACAGAAGGTTCCTCGGATAAGATAAAACGGCCACGCCAAATTTGAGGAGTAACGGAGGACGTTTGGGGTTGCCGGTATGCGATAAAATAGCATTCGTCGAACCTCGGATAATCGTGAAAAATCGATTAATACTCGTTATTTGGAACTGAAATCGAATAGGTCAACTCTTGAAATGAACTCGGACACGTGGTAGAAAAATCGGGAAAAATAGAAACACGGTCCGGTACGACCTCCAAAACGGTTCAAATTAAAGTGTATAATACACGATTTTCGGGATTACATGGTCCCGGAATAAAATCCTCCGGAAATCACACAAAAGTTATCTTCCAAATGGGAAGGAATTGGGTAGGAAGGGACTAGCAACGATTTTCTAGTACTAGGGTTCCACAATCTCAATTCTCTCTTTTTATCAACTAATTGTGACATTAAAAATAAGCCATTACAACTCCCTCGGGTACCGTAATATCGAGAACTCGTTAAATTGTGACCGGTTTTTCTGAAAGTATCAGTTGTACGAATTATCATCAAATATCTCCTTCCACCATTAGATTCCGGAACCTCAAATGCTACAAATAATTTATTCTTACTACTGTTATTCGTGTTGGAGAGTTGAAGATGCAAGTGAACAAAATCAGGGTCATCAATAATAGAGCACAAAGGTTTATAGACATACCTGAATCGTAACAGGCTTTTACCCGGCATTCTTGCCAAAATCAGAGTCCATATTTCCAGGGGTAAGTACTTGAATGAAGTTTTTGTCTTCTTTCTGCTCATCATCTTCATATCTGGGTTTAAAATTAGGGGCCACTCGATCGAGTAAATTAGTTACTCGATCGAGTAGCGTCTTTACAGCGAGGAGTTATATATCGTGTTTCGTATAACCGTAAATCATTTTCGCCTCTTTCCTCTAAACCTATATGTCGCCTCTCCTTCTTCCCTTAACCATAGTTCCTTCCTTGGAAGCCCTTGAGGATGCTTATGCTATGGGAATAGGTTGCTTGAGTCAGGTAGTGGTCTTGACGCCGGATAGCTATGCGTAGGTATGTCATCGTCATCATCATTGTCGTTGTTGTTCTCGGTTAGGGTTATAGTGGTTGTGATAGATGATTATAATGTTTGTGTAGGTGTGTTGCGTGGTTGTTTGACATCTTGTGATCGGAGGTGGAATCGTTGCGATGCGCTAAAGGTAGGTTCGCCTACTCAGTACTGTTGGTTGTCTAGTGTGTCCTTTGATATGGTTTGATTGATGTGTCGGTATGGCTGGTTGGATGTGGTAATTGGTTTGTGTTGTGTTGTGTGGTTATCGTGGTTTTGGAACAGCTGTTTGTGATTGTTTGTCTCTGGTTCTCGAGGTGCGTCCTCGGCTGAGTGGAGTCACTTGCGGGAGTGGCTTCACGCCCTAGTTTCTCCCTCCGTGGAACCCGCCACGGGAGGGGATGTGCACATTAATGGGACAGGGTTATCGCTCAGTATGATGAGCGGGGCTTAGGTGGGCACGGCTGTGGTCCCTCACTGGCAGGGTTGGTCCAGTGGACAGTCGGTGATGGTGATTGATTGGATGTGATGTGGCTTGCGTGTGTCTGTTTTGTGACGGCAGTTGTTGGTGTGTTTTCCTCAGTTACTAACGTTGTGTGGTTTTGTCTTTTTGTTTGTTTCTGTTGTGTCTGTCGTGATCCCTTATGGTGAGCAGTCAGTCTTAGCAGGTGATGTCATGGATGGTAGCTGGATACTTGGCGGGATGAGTCTTTCACGAGTCATGACAGAAGTATAGTTCACATAGATGATAGTAGTTGGAGTTGTACCTTTCATATACCTTTAGTTTGTCAATCACTTGTAATGTAACTTAATTTTTTGTTTATCGACGTTTTATTATTACTCTCCTCGGGCAACCGAGATGGTGATGCTCTTATATGCTAGGGAAGGTCTTGTTAAGGCTTCTTGGAATATGGGGGTGTCACAAAGTTGTATCAGAGCGACGATTTTGGAACCTGTAACAAATGAGCCTAATGAACGTAGTGAGTCTAATAAAATGAACCTGGTGTATGTGTATTGGAAGCCCCAGCTAATCCTAGATTTTGGGTGAGTAGGTGCCCTCATTTCAAAATCATGGCCCCATTATGGTTAAGCCAGTCACCGATTATGGGGATATCGAGTCGGGAATTATGTACCTAGTGTGTATAATAGAGATGTTAGGAACGTTTGTGGTAGAGTCTTTATGGATGCTAGTGTGTGTAATTGTGATTAGAACTGTGAGAACCTATAGCTGAGTAGTAATGAAAGTGGTGCTATGTTTGTAATACGTGATAGTGTGTATGATGTGGTGTTGGTAATGTTTGTTTCAAATGGTTGGTATTTGTACTTGATGTGAACAAATTGTGAGTATGGTATGTGGTAATGATGGTAATTAGTAATTTGAACGAGTCGCAGCAGCTGTCCAAGTAGTACTTGGAGGATGTGATAGATGAATGGTTGAATGCTTCCGCAATGAGGTGTAATTAAGTTGAGTAAGCTACCAGATAGTGGTTGTGTGTCATGGTTAAACTGTTAGAAAGTTTGAATGATAAGGGATGATACATGTTGGACTATGTTTAGAGTGACATGATTAGAAGTTATTTGTTGTAGTCACTATTGTATGATCATAAGTGAAAAGAAGCGTGTTGAAGGTATACGTGAGAAAGCTAATGGTGCAGTCAGTTGGCTGCGTAATGATGTCATAAAATGATGTTAAACGGGTTGCGCAAAGTGATAGGTTTGTTATATTGATATGTTGTATTTGTTGTTGGAGCTTGTGTCCTCCACAAATTAGTTTGATAACATTTGTAAATCTCTTACAGGTTCACAAGGGTATACTTCGTATAATTAATCAGTTGATTAACGTTTACCTAATAACGGTTGGCTTGCTAGAAAGTTTGACGTTATTATCATACAGATGGCGGTGATCAACTGGTCCCTAAAGGTCACACCTATAGGATGTGTTTGAGAGATGTGGTTATAGAAATATGATCACATTGATGCCTAATATGACTAAACAGTTAGTCAATGTGTTGATGAGACAATTATTTAATGAAGATTAAATAATATTAGTTGAGACGAATTAACTGTGAATTCGTAAATTAAATATAATAAGTTATATTTAATTAAATGTATGTAATGTTAGCTTGGACGAATTAATCTGTTAATTCGTAATTAAATGTAATCAGTTATATTTAATATCAACAAGTTCAATGTGTCATAGTGGTAATAGTGAGGGTACACAAACCAAGAGGTCATGGGTTCGATCCTCACTAGATGACAATTTACACATTTTATACATTTTTTGTAAAAACCGAAATAAAGAGAAATGGACCTCTCTTATTTCGGTTAGCATATGGGCCGGAAAAATAAAATAAGAAAATCTACCCTAATCATCTATATACCCGGTTGTATAGGGTGATGAGGGATAGAATTTTTAACCTAATTTTTCTACTCATTGCTTTGGCCTCTTCTCATCAGAAAAAACACAAAAACCTAAATTTTACAGAAAATTTTGGATCGATTTCTAGCATAATCAGAAGGGCATATCTCATATCGTCTTGGGTGCAACTAATAGGCGAATATCTACTTTGATATTGTTCTTAGGCCATATTTGCTAGGACCGAAGGTTATTTCTGAATCCTTTATTTTGTTTATGTATTTTATTTATGACTTGTGATCGTCTTAATTAAATTCGTTATAATCCTTCAATTTTAAGGGAAGTATACAGATTATTTCCTACAAGTGGTATCAGAGTAAAGGCCACGAATTTTAATTTTGATGATTTTCATAAAAATTGTATGTAAACTTTTAGGGTTTCCGGAAAAAAATTAGGGCACGGCTGTTTTTTTTTTTTTTTTGTTAATGCCGATTGAAAAAAAAAATGTTTGCAGCCGGTGTTTGTTCTTTTTGATGCGAGATTTCATTTTTATTTTTCATAATGTTGTTTTAATCAGTTAAAATTATCATATGAAGAATTGGTAGATGTTTGATTTGATGCAGATTAAGTTAAAACATAAATGGAATTGTCATGTTTGATTTAATGCAGATTAAGTTGAAATTAAAAAGGCATTAGGGTCCTAATTTAAAAACCGTGAAATTTTTTTTTTTTGCTGTTTCTGTACTGTTCACGGATGAACAATATTAAAAAAAAAATTGCTGTTTTTTTTTCCTCTCGGTTTTTCTGAGAAAAACCGATTAAAGTTTTTTGCGGTTGTTTTGTTTATGCCGTTTTGGAAAAGCATCCGAAGAAAAATTTTTTTTTTTTGTTGTTACTGTTCACGTGTTACTGTTCACAGGGGACAGAATTTAAAAATAAAAATTTTTTTTGTTTCGGTTTTTTTTACAGATAAAACCATGTATAAAATAAGAAACATGCTTGTTTTGTTTTTCTTTGTTTATGCCGAGACCAAATAAAAAAAAGGATTTTGTTTTTGTTTTGATTTTGGCCAATTAGTTATTGTGAAACGGTTCACAATTAAAAGATACCGAATTATTTTAAAGCAGTTTAAAATTTTGACGGATTGAATTCATATTACAAGTTTAATATGGATTAAGGATGAAATTAATGTGATTAATTGAGGAATTGTCACTTAATTTGATTTAAATGGGTGGTTTGGATAAAATTAATCTACATAATTAAAGAATTATGTCTTGCATGTTTAATTTTTTTTTAGTTGATGCATTTTATTTAGTTGAATGAATCGTTTGAATGGTTTAATTTACGTATTTTTGCAATCGGTTGTAATTTGTAATACTTAGTGTGGCCTTAGTCAAATTATGTTTTCGTAATGAAGGAAACATGATTTTTTATGTAATTATGAGATCTCGAATCTCCTTTATTTTTAGTTTTGGGTTTTGAAATTAGATTGTAATAAATAGTTTTATTATGTAATTTTAATTATTGTAATTTCAAAGAAGACTAAAGATGGAGATTGGAGCTCACTCCCGCTACATGGATCAAGATGGAACATCAAGACAAGCTTCTCGGGTCCAAGGATGGATTCCAAAATTGTATTTATTGTTCATTTTGATAGGATAGGCCACACTAGGACTTTTACTGTTTTTACGTTTTTCATTCTTATTGCTTTTCATTCACATGTTAGTTTATGCATCATTTTCCGCCTAAAACCAAACCACCTACTACTAAAATGCATGAAAATTGACTGATATAGGTTGTATGTTAGTTTTCGTGGACATACAGATGTCACAGTCTTTAAGCCATCACCTTAGTTTATTCATTCTCGCATGCTAGATATTAGTTCACTTAAAATGAATTAAAATAAAGTTGATGGGATCTTCCTCTAAAACGGAAATTGAGATTAGTCTTTATAAGGGCAAACAACTATGAATCCCTTCTTCGTCGGTAGGCATAATATGACCCCTTCTACGTTGGGTAAGTAGTTGTGTTGACTTAGTTTACCTCAACATCATAGTCCGAAGAGTTTCTCGTGATTATGATGGACTAAAGATAGAATTTACAGAAATTTATTGACCAAGAATTCTAACGGTAGAATTAGCTAAAAGGTTAGCTTATCAATTTACAGAGAATTGAGTCTTGGGATCATTTATATAATTCTTGAGGGAGGTCAATTATATAAATGTTTTGAGTCTTCGCGTTATGACAGTAGTTCATTAGACTTAAAAATATAAACGATGCACATGCTTATTATTTTTATTCTTCTTCTCACAGTGTAGAACACGTTTATTTTCATAATACTGTTACAACGAAATGGCTGAAAATAACGAAATCCCAATGCCGAGTGTCACACTTGCACGCGAATCCTGGCTGAAAATATTCATGGACCAAATGAATCAGTTCACACGTCTGAAAAACGACGGGTCCAACTTTGCGGACTGGGAGGCGGCACTACGGAATGCTGCCATTGCTGACGGTAAGCTCAAGTACTTAACTGAGCCAATACCGCCAAACCCAGGCCCAAATGCAGGAATCAATGATATTGATGCTTATAATGACTTCGCTATGGAAGCGGGTGCGATAAAGAACGTACTCATCTTTGCAATGGAAACCAATTTGCAGAGACGCTTCATTGCCCAAAGTGCAAACAAGATTTTCACTACGCTCACTAACGAGCTCTCAAAAGCACCGAGAATCATTACATATGAGCATACCTGTCGCTTCTTTGATGCGAAACTCCCGAAGGGCCAACCGATTAGCCCACACATTCTTCACATGATTGAGAATGTCGAGAAGCTGGAGGCACTGAATTGTAAAATCAGTGAGAGCATTGTCATTGACCGAATGCTTCATTCTCTTCACGATGGTTTTGCCCTTTTCAGGGCGAACTACTACATGAATGACTTGAAAAAGAGTCCTCATGAGCTACACTCCCTTCTCGTACAGACCGAGAAGGATATGAAATTGAGTGGGAGCATGAAGCAGAATGTTCTCACGATTTCCAATAAAAGTAAGGGTAAGGGCAAGGCGAATGGCGACCTAGTTGTAGGTAAGCCAAAGTTTAAAAGGCCAGGAAACGGTAAGAGTGCGCCTGGTGAGACTAGTGGCTCACAGGGCAAGACAAAGAGCAAGAGCGGTGACATAAAGTGCCACCATTGTCACAAGACTGGACATTGGAGGAGGAACTGTCCCGTGTACCGTGAGGACATCAAAGCAGGCCGCGTCGTTCCTGTTGGTATGTCATCTTATATTCATATGATTGAGATTAACCATGCAAGTTTCGGAACTTGGGTAATTGATACTGGTTGTGGTTCTCATCTGTGTAATCATTTGCAGGGCCTAAAGAACATCATACCTCTCGAAAAGGGTGATGTGGACCTGCGAGTCGGGAATGGAGCACGAGTTGTTGCTGTCTCGAAGGGAACATATGTAATCCAACTCCCTAGTGGTTTTGAGTTATTTCTAAATAACTGTTACTATGTACCCAGTTTGTCTAAGAACATTATTTCTGTTTCCGTACTTGCTAAAGACGCTTTTGCATTTTCAATAAAGGATAATAGCTGTATTTTCTCTTTCAATGAAATGATTTATGGCAAAGCAGTTTCCATGAATGGAATTTATATCTTAGACCAAACCACAGAAGTATTACACGTGAATAATAAGAAAATAAAGGTTGGTGACAAAGATCAAACCTATCTATGACATTGTCGAATGGGACACATAAATGAGAAACGCGTGAAGAAACTCGTCGATAATGGGACCATTCCCGCATTCGATTTTTCTACATATGGCACGTGTGAATCATGTCTCATTGGCAAGATGACTCGAATTTCCTTCAAAGGTGTTGGAATGCGCGCTAGTGACCTATTAGGACTCATACATACTGATGTTTGTGGACCTCTGTCAATTACCGCTAGAGATGGCTATAGATATTTCATCACTTTCACTGACGATTTGAGTAGATACGGATATGTCTACTTAATGAAGCACAAAAGTAAGTCCTTTGAAAAATTCAAGGAATACGAGCAGTGCTGAGAACC
Organism: Silene latifolia; assembly: GCF_048544455.1. Lineage (NCBI taxonomy): Eukaryota > Viridiplantae > Streptophyta > Magnoliopsida > Caryophyllales > Caryophyllaceae > Silene > Silene latifolia. The sequence goes on from NC_133526.1 coordinate 196,363,526, forward strand.
AACTGGGTAGAAAGATTAAAGCACTCCGTTCAGATCGGGGTGGCGAATATCTTTCAAATGAGTTTGATCAACACCGAAAAGATCGTGGAATCGTTCTGCAGTTAACTCCACCTGGAACACCTCAATTAAATGGTGTGTCCGAACGGAGAAATCGAAACTTACTTGATATGGTTCGATCCATGATGAGTCACACGGTAGTGCCTGATTCATTATGGGGTTTTGCTCTTTTGTCATCTGCTCTTATACTTAACCGAAGTCCGTCTAAAGCTGTCGACAAGACTCCATATGAAATGTGGAAGGGAACGGTCCCTAACTTGTCCTTTATTCGGGTTTGGGGCTGCGAGGCTTATGTCAAGTGGAGACACGAGGATAAGCTCGGCCCGCGATCGGTCAAGACATACTTTATAGGTTATCCAAAAGGAACATTTGGTCATTACTTCTATTTCGCCTACCGAACATCGTGTTTTTGTTGCGGCTAGTGCGACGTTCTTAGAGAAAGAATTTCTCGAGAACAAGACGAGTAATAGAACCTTCGAGCTGTCAGAGATTCCAGAACCAACTACCGAGGAACGGATGGAGGAAGTTGTTCCTCCAACTGATGATACGGTTAATATTCCTGAGGAACCTAGGAGGTCGGGTAGAGTCTCTCATCCTCCGGACAGATACATTGGTATGGTCGAGGAGAATGACGTTTTACTCCTAGAGAGTAATGAACCCGCTACCTATAAAGGTGATATGACCTGTTCCGACTCAAAGCTATGGCTCGAAGCCATGCAATCCGAGATGGACTCCATGTATGAGAATGACGTATGGGATCTAGTTGATTTACCTAATAAGGTAAAACCTCTACAGTGCAAATGGCTTTACAAGATAAAGCGTTCTGTAGACGCGCAACCAGATACCTATGAGGCACGACTTGTGGCAAAAGGTTTCACTCAAGTGCACGGATTGCATTATGATGAGATTTTTGCACCTGTAGTCATGCTACGTTCCATTCGGATAATCTTAGCGATTGCCGCATTTCATGATTATGAAATTTGGCAAATGGATGTGAAAACCGCATTCTTAAACGGTTATTTGGAGGAAGAGTTGTACATGGTGCAACCCGAAGGTTTCATAGATCCTGAACATCCTAAGAAAGTATGCAAGCTTAAGCGCTCCATTTATGGACTTAAGCAAGCTTCTCGGAGTTGGAATCATCGTTTCGACGAGGTGATAAAAGAGTATGGTTTCACTCGATCGGTCGAGGAACCATGCTTATATATCAAGTCAAGTGGGAGCAAGATTATATTCTTGATATTGTATGTCGATGACATACTCTTGATTGGGAATGACATTCCTCTCCTATCTTCGGTTAAAGAATGGTTGAAGAACCATTTCCAGATGAAAGATCTGGGTGAGGCACAGTACATTTTGGGAATCCGTATCTACCGAGATAGATCACGACGGATGTTATCACTTAGTCAGGAGTCTTATTTGGATAAGATTCTTGATAGGTTCAGCATGACCAACTCCAAGAAGGGGAACCTTCCAATGACGTGTGGGATGCAGTTGAGCAAGTCTCAAGTCACCCACGACGCCTGAAGGGGTTGAACGCATGAATCGTGTTCCTTATGCATCAGCTATAGGATCAATCATGTATGCCATGATATGCACACGTCCAGACGTGGCACATGCATTGAGTATGACGAGTCGGTACCAAAAGAATCCAGGTACCAAAAGAATCCAGGTACCTACGGAGGACTAAGGATTGGGTATTGAATTATGGAGGAGATACTAAGCTATGCGCAACCGGTTACGCAGATGCTAGCTTCCAAACGGATCTCAGTCCGGTTCGTCTTCACTCTTAGTGTGTTGTAGCAGATTCTACTACTTAATCGTTGAATTATGATACGCATGTAGGGTACGTTAATTCCATGGGAATTAAACGTGTTCCTGAGTTGTAGTACTTGATTATGGATTTGATACATTATTTTTTTTCATATACTATTTATAACTTCATCGTTTTATTATAATATTTTGTTTTTCATGTGGATTGTACTGACAACATTGAACGCCACAAAGTGAACTGTATTACATTATATTTGTTTTGGTCCGTAATCGCCAATGTGAGCTGATAACTCCGGCTATTATATTGTGCAGTCGATTGATGGTGGGTTCAACGAGCCATAAGTCAAACGGTTGACTGATCGATCACAGATGCGAGATTATAACGATAACTCGTAGGACAACTTTTTGTGACAACGTAATGGAGTCCTAAATGTTTAAAACATTCGGTGCCAGGTCGTGGATAGGACATCCATTGTGTTCCTAGAGTCGATTCTTTTGACTATCGACTGTCTCTTGAGATTAAGGCAGTTTTTGGGTGACTTTGGTTTCTTTCTCACGGTCTGCCATAACTGGAGGCTAAGTAGATTTTTTCTGGGTCATTTCATAATGTTCTTACATCTGCAGGATTCGAGTTGAGGAAAATATCCAACCCTTATCAGGTATAGTTATTTCTCAGGGCCACTCGAGGAGTTGTAACTGAAATGCATGGCCATGCTCGAATGTTGATTCGTTTATCAGTTAAGTTACTCTCTAGTCGGGGAAACCACTCTTGATAATGATCGCTTGTAAAATACGACCTTTGTGAATGCGGATTTGCAAATTGTTTTACATTGAGTGGGAGAAATTTTAGGATATGAGAATCGGTTATCGCACATACACTTGTGAGGACAAGTGGGAGTTTGTTGGAGCTTGTGTCCTCCACAAATTAGTTTGATAACATTTGTAAATCTCTTACAGGTTCACAAGGGTATACTTCGTATATTTAATCAGTTGATTAACGTTTACCTAATAACGGTTGGCTTGCTAGAAAGTTTGACGTTATTATCATACAGATGGCGGTGATCAACTGGTCCCTAAAGGTCACACCTATAGGGTGTGTTTGAGAGATGTGGTTATAGAAATATGATCACATTGATGCCTAATATGACTAAACAGTTAGTCAATGTGTTGATGAGACAATTATTTAATGAAGATTAAATAATATTAGTTGAGACAATTAATCGTGAATTCGTAAATTAAATATAATAAGTTATATTTAATTAAATGTATGTAATGTTAGCTTGGACGAATTAACTGTTAATTCGTAATTAAATGTAATCAGTTATATTTAATATCAACAAGTTGAATGTGTCATAGTGGTAATAGTGAGGGTACACAAACCAAGAGGTCATGGGTTCGATCCTCACTAGATGACAATTTACACATTTTATACATTTTTTGTAAAAACCGAAAAAAAGAGAAATGGACCTCTCTTATTTCGGTTAGCATATGGGCCGGAAAAATAAAATAAGAAAATCTACCCTAATCATCTATATACTCGGTTGTATAGGGTGATGAGGGATAGAATTTTTAACCTAATTTTTCTACTCATTGCTTTGGCCTCTTCTCATCAGAAAAAACACAAAAACCTAAATTTTACAGAAAATTTTGGATTGATTTCTAACATAATCAGAAGGGCATATCTCATATCGTCTTGGGTGCAACTAATAGGCGAATATCTACTTTGATATTGTTCTTAGGCCATATTTGCTAGGACCGAAGGTTATTTCTGAATCCTTTATTTTGTTTATGTATTTTATTTATGACTTGTGATCGTCTTAATTAAATTCGTTATAATCCTTCAATTTTAAGGGAAGTATACAGATTATTTTCCACATTTGTGTGATAGCAATTCACCGTGAATGAGTATAATAATCTGTGACGATTTCCAAATTTCATTTTGGAATTGACACGCGTTGCTGTTTTGCAGAAATATTTAGTTAATCTTATATTTACGATCATGTACCTAGCCTTACTTGACCGAGTACGAGTGCCTACTAGACCAAGTAGACCTCATTCGATCTAGTTAGGAAGCTATTATGTCGAAAAAGTTGAAAATTACCTACGAAAACTCGACTGAGTAGCTCCAACTCGATCGAAGTGAGGCCACTCGATCGAGTAACATACTTACTCGATCAAGTAAGTTGCTACAGTGCCCTGAAACACGGGATATGAAACTCTTTTTCCTAAAATCATTTTTTTACTTCTTCCATTCCGCAAACCCTAATCTCTAATCTCTCTCAAAGTACTCTTATTCTTGTTGATTTTGTGCTTGAACTTTGGTGATTCCTTTGCTTAATTCGTTGCTTTTGTTTGCTAATCAATCAAGGTATGAATATCTATCCTATTTTGATGTTTTTAATTACTTAGAAGCATGTAGGATGTTGAAAGTTGTTGGAAAAACCGATTTATGTGGGCTAAATCTTGCTTATAATTGTTGTAATATGATCTAATTGCTTCAATTTATTGGTTATTGTTGTTAATAATGCAAAAATTGAATCAAATTAGGGGTTTATATGACTCGAATTTTCTAGGGTTTGAGATTTTGAATTGAGTTTTGGTTATCTTTTGTATGTAAAAGGATGAAAGTTGGGTAATATATGTTATACATATCATGTTTAGAGTTGACTTTGATGATTTTCCCTCAAAAATTTTACCTTAAAATTTCGTCTTAAAAGTGCCCCAAACTGAAATTCGTCTTACATTATGGTGAAATTTGTTTATTGGTAAAGCTATTTTGAAGGCTGATTTTTTTCAAAATGAGTAGTTGTGATGTAAATGAATGCCATAATTGTTAAAATTTTAACAGTTGTAGAGACCGTCTAATGATTAGAATTGAGAGTTATACTTGTAATTTTGGATTTTTGGTGGAAGTGTGTGCTTAGTTGCTCTTTTCTATGATTGTACATGAGTGACTTACATGTTTTTGAGTATATGTGGATGTAGGTTTAAGTCATATGTTGACATAGATGCCGAGACCAACCGTGGGAACCCGACAGAGCAAGAGGGGGAGGGCTTCTGAGCCCAAGGTAGGAGAGAGGAGTGGACCTACGGTCCCAGCGGTACCGGAGTACCCGTTTGTAGTCTTTGTGGATTTCACCCAAAGGGATAGATTTGTGGCCTTGCAGAACCGTAAGATGAGACCTACCCACTGTATAGACACGACTCTTTTGACTGAGTTGGGAGTTGAGACCGACGTTAGGCACATCTTTGAGACCCTGGGGATGACTGGGTTATATCACCTCTGTAATCACTCTTATGCTTTCTTGACCCTTGAGTTTATGAGTTCGTTTAAATACGATGCGGTGGAACAAACTGTGGAGTTCCGCTTTATGAACACAAGCTTTATTCTGACCATGGATTTGTTCGCTACTCACCTTGGCCTTGCTAAACCCGCCAAGGGAGCTCTTCGGGATATACCAGCTAAGTGTGGGGTTAGTAGTCTCATGCCTTGTCTTACCGGTAAATCAGCTCCTACTTCGAGTAACATGTTGATTAACGATGTCCAACATGTCACTTTGAAGATTTTCCTTCGTGCCTTGTCTTGTCTGCTCTATGAGAGAAAGGATGTGAGTAAGTTAAACTCACATGAGTTGATGCTGCTGATGGCGTACCTTAACCCCGCCCGGTCTCAGAGAGTGACCTTTAGTGCCCTTGTTATAGTGTGTGCTAGTTTAGCGCTCATGGCTTCTTCCGACACCCGTTTTCTTAGTTGTGGGGCTATTGCCACTCGGTTGGCAGAGAGGCTGACTACCTTTGAGGCCTCCTCGGCCTACACTCCTTTGACCACTAGGGTACCCACCTTGGACCGCGACTATTTCCTCGACTAGAAATGGTTGAGAACTTTGGAGGGTGGTGGGTTAGCGTGGAGAGTGTGGGGTACGAGTTGGATGCGGATACCAGCTCCTGAGCACCTTCCCGCTACAGAGCCTTTACCAGCGGCAGTGGTGTCTGCCAATTCTGACAAGGAGGAGGAGGAGGAGCGTTCGGCGGGGCAGACATACCTCATTGACCCGGAGATCCTACGGGTGATGCCCGAGCCGAGGAAGGAGGAGAATGTGAGACCTGAGGATGCCCAGCCTAGAGTGGGGAGGGGACCACGCCGAGTGAAGGAGAGGATGGTCGAGACTCAGCCAGTGCAGCCGGAGCAGCCAGTGCCGCCGCAGTACCAGTTTCCTGGTTACCCTTCTTTCTATAGCCCAGAGATGCGTGAGAGCTACCTTACAGAGAGAGTGTCTTCCACCTTGACACTCCAGAACCCGCACAAGATGGCTTATGTACAGGGTATTGGGACCACGGGACCTCGGCCGGTTTGGTGGAGAGGTGTCGGGGACGACAGTGGGGTCTTCCACTCTTATGGTGTGGATAGGTCTACTTGGAGAGAGCCTCAGTCGTACCCCTATGGTTGTTTGGCCCCTTGGCGCATGGGAGCAGATGCTGGAGTTGGTGGTAAGGCGGGTCATGACGCCGCGGGAGCAGGCACTTCTGGTGGTGGCGGTGATGATGATGCGGTGATGGACGAGCAACGGGAGGAGTGATGATACTCCATTTTCTTCTTTTTATGTTTCATAGTCTATGGTGGATATTATTCCGTTTTCGGTTGATACTTTTGGATTTTGGTTTGTATGGTTGGCCATAAGGCCGTACTTTGAATATTGTTAGACTCGTTATGCAGGATTTTAGGGTCGGGAGAGCATCCCGACTCGTGATTATATGATTGCTTAGCTTACATTTGGCATTGGAGGATATTGGACATGTTGGCTACTCGATCGAGTGCCCCCCCCTCCCACCACTCGATCGAGTAACTACAGGTATGGCAGTAGTGGAGTATTATGATCTCAGTCTACTCGATCGAGTAGCTGATGTGCTCAATCGAGTAGAGCCAGCTCGATCGAGTGCCTGACCAACTCGATCGAGTGTCACTGTTACAGGAACATTTCGAGTTTACAATTGTTTGAATCATCATATTTTTTTATGCTTATATATTAATCTTTGTTGTTGGTGTTTAGTAACATTGTTTAGCTTCACCGTCGATTTTGTAATTGTGTGTGGTCGTCTTATGAGTATAGTTTTCAATTTTATGCGGTATATGTGAGTTGGAATGATAAAACAAATTGTTGAGGGACCATATTGTGCGGTGGTATTGTTCAAGTTGATAATCGTATATATACCTTAACTATGTCATGTGAGTCATGTTTAGTTAATGTCAAGGAAGTATTGCTGTTATCATGAGTCGGATATGGATCTGGGTCAACTCACACAGTCTCGGTGGTATTTGTATTACCTTGTAGTCTATATGCAGTCGAGTTGGATAAACCGAATACTATGTTTGTAATGATGTCGCTTGTTCGGTTAGGTCGTATAACAAATAATTGATGGATTTGCTGCCAGTTTGTAATAATATATCCTGCGATCACTACAAAAAAAAGTTGTTATAGCTACAGCCAAAATCTGTTGCAAATACAATAGATTCCGTCGCTAAATGGGTCTTTGCGACGGAAAATGCGACTACTTCATGTAGTTGCACAATTTTGTAGCAAATCCTGTTACTTTGCGATGGAAATTTCGTAGCAAACACTTAGTCTCAATTGTTTTATGTTTGTAGGAGTTGTAATCATGTAATGTCAAAGAGTAGGTTGTATTAGTGTGAATCAATGTTGTTTTGTGGTTTATGAGTAATGTCAAGATATATCATCTGTATCGGTTTGAGGGCCAGGGAAGTTGCTTGACGGTGAACTTCGGGGATGAAGTTTCCGTTTAAGAGGGGAAGAGTAATGTCGCAAGAGAAAAATGATGTAACTATAACAATTTTACAGTATTTTTTGTGGTATTTTAAAATACGTGAATGATTGTCTGAATGGTTTTATATGATTCTTTGGATAGCTTCATAGTGGTTATGGTACAATTGGGTAAGAATTTACAATTGTGGAATGAAATAGCATGTTGTATACTTCATTTCGGTAGTTATTCGTTATGATGACTTGAGAATTCAATGTTGTTAGCAAGATTGTGTTGTGCGGTTAAAGTAATCGAGTAAAATGAAACATGTGTGGTATAAATCAGGAACATGTGTTGCTGAGTGTGATAGACCGTGGTGTTGTATGTTTTGTAAGTGGTAATTGTTGGCCGGTGATGAATGAAAGTATTGTCTTATGGTTGTGTTGATGCATGTTTGAATAATATGATGTGGTAGTATAAGTGATAGTTGAGTTGGTAGTCGTTATGGTTGGTATGCGTTCAGTAACTCAAAAAGGAAGTTAGTGATTCGTTGAGGATTGTGTGTGTGTCGTGTGTTAAGGTGGATGATGATGATGATGTTTGATGGACATACGTAATGGGATAATATTTCTAAACAGTTTTGTTGACATGTGTCGGGTAAACGGTGGTGTCAACCTTGGTTCTTTGTCGTGACGTTCGGGAGAGGATGAGTCGAACTTCGGGGACGAAGTTCTTTTTAAGGAGGGAAGACTATAATACCCGTCCTTTTAGGGACCCGTTGGCTGACGTTGACCGACCTTAGTGACATGTCTTGGCCTTTGGAAAACCTTACGAGCGATGCCTTGTGACACGGTAGGCTTTTGGAGTGTGGTACTCGATCTAGTCGAGGTCACTCGATCGAGTAGCTTGGAGGCTCGATCGATTAGGGGCCACTCGATCGAGTAAGTTAGTTACTCGATCGAGTAGTGTCTTTACAGCGATGAGTTATATATCGTGTTTCGTATAACCGCAAATCATTTTCGCCTCTTTCCTCTAAACCTAGATGTCGCCTCTCCTTCTTTCCTTCATCATAGTTCCTTCCTTGGAGGCCCTTGAGGATGCTTATGTTATGGGGATAGGTTGCTTGAGTCGGGTAGCGGTCTTGACGCCGGATAAGACCAACTCCTAATAAAATCTGAAATTTTATCTTTGAAAAATAAGAGACACGTGAAGAGATTTTGAAAGATAAAAAGGGCTTCAAGTTTTACGAATTGTGGCAACAATCCACGCAGCTGTTTACTAATGAAAGCAACAGTCGTCTTGACTGTTTCTATTACTCTAAGATACTCTACTTTCTCACTTGTACATTAGATGACGCTAAGACTTAATACAATGGGATGAATAACAACTTCAACACTTCTTAATCCATGCTTGATTTAATCATTAATCCTGAAAAGGTAAACTAAGATAGCACAAATCAAATGGCCATGTCATCATCAATCATAAGGAACCCAACATTTTTGAATAATTATAAATCTTTGTTGAATTTTTTTTTAAAACTTGATGTAGTTTAATATTTATTAGAGTTTGGAAGACAACAAATAAGAATAAATTATAGTGACTAATCTTTATTTTTCTATTCACATGTTACATATCCATAGAAGGGTAGGTGAATGATTTTAAAACTTAAAATGGTATAATTAAGGGGGTGTTTGGTTCAATAGCATGGAATGAAATGGATTGAAATATGAATTCATAGGTATGAGATTCTAAATCCATTCCCTCATAAACTTGTTTGGTTCATCTTAAAATTGTAGAAGAGAGAAATGAAGTTTGATAGTTGATACCAAGGGGGGAAATTGGGTATGAGATTCTAGAGAGTTGGAATGAAGTTAGAATCCATTGGGTATCTAATTCCATTCCAAAAGACTTCAACCAAACATTGGAATGGAGCAAATCCATTCCAATCCATTCTAAGAGAGCCAACCAAACACTCCCTAAGAACTTTGATAATTACATGAATGTAAGTGTCATTAAAAAGAGACGATGAAAAGTCTAAAATTATTAAGAGACTATACATTATGAGATTTATTAAAGTTTAAAAATACAAAAAATAGGGGCAAATTATACCATGCACTCAGGACGCAGTATGGTGCATGGTACTTTCTCATTCTTAATTTTTTCTTATTTATTTATTATAAGATATGAAGTGTTTATTATTAAATTATTACATATATGTGATGTAATATGTTATTTTAAGTAAGCTTAAAAGATAGTATTGATTTAAGAGTAAATTAAAAATTACTCCCTCTCAAAATCCAGTTTTTTTAAATTACTTTCTTAGATAATTTTTTTCTAAAATTACTCCCTTAAAATGCACTTTTATCAAAAATTGCTTCAAAATACCAACTTAAGTTACTTATTCTGTCATTTTATGAACTTATTTCATTTGTGTCTTAACCAATTTATATTTTGAAACGTATAACAATGGAGAATAAGTTCAAAAACATACGTAATAAGTCACCTAATTGGAGTTTTGAAGCAATTTTTGATAAAAGTGCATATTAAGGGAGTAATTTTAGGAAAAATTATATAAGAGAGTAATCTTAGAAAACGGGATTTTAAAAGCAAGTAAATTTAACTTTTCAAAATATATACTTTTTCCTTCAAAAATATATATATGATACTATAAATTTTTTATTTTCCTCTTGAAGAATTTCTTTGTAAATATTTTTTTTTTAACAATGAAGAGGCCAAAAGCATCAATTGAATAACATAAGGGTCTATTTAATGTCTTCTAACTTTTTCCATGAGAATTAAACCTGTTTATGACCTATAGCACTAAAACTTGGGAGAGACGGTCTCTCACTAAGTTATTGAGAGACCAATCTTTCGTACCCTTTTATTTGTATTTCATACCCTTTTTATTGTTGATGGTGGCATAGTAATTTCCTACCTATTTACATAATAAATGTACCAATTTTATCATTAATCAGAATTTGTACCTATTTTATTACCTTTAGTACCACTTTTTCTTAAAATTGTACAATAGTCTCTCAATAAAGCTTATTAAGAGACCGTCTCTCAGGAGACCTACTGGACCTATAGTTATAGTTTGAAAATAATTTTACTCGAGACTTTCTTATTAATGATAAAAGTAAAAAAAATAAAGAAAATAGATAACGTCAATGATTCACCCAAAAAATAACTAAAAGTAATTAATCTTACATATTTTGCAAATTTAAGAAATTCGGTCTTCTTGTAATTGTGTTCATCTTATTATTAATATTAATATTATTATTATTATTATTATTATTATTATTATTACTATTATAAGAAGAAGAAGAATATTATTAATAAATTAAGCTAGATTTACAAAAAAAAAAAATATAATATTACATAATTATTTCGATTTGATTTAATACCTATATTATATATTTATATAAATATATACTCCCTCCATTCAACTCCACTTTACATGTATTCCTTTTTCGTCCATTCAACTCCACTTTACATGTTTCCTTTTTAGGCCAAGAAAATGACCATGTTATCCTTATTCACACTTCATATTTACAAAAAATGACATCTATACCCCACACTAATCCACCATAAAACCCCACATTTATATTTTTTTAACATTTTTAACCCCACCATTCTCTTTCCCTATGTACTTTTTATAGTTTTTTTAATCCGTCCCTTAATATTCGTGCAAAAAACATACTTGCGAAGTGGAGTTGAACGGAGGGAGTAAGATAAGTATCTTAAAATTGCATGGTAGTCTGGATTTATTACTTTTCGAGGTTTCCACGAGCAGTCCTCTTTCTCGTCCCAATTGTCAGGCTGTTCAGAGTTTAAATCCAACCCAATGCAACTTTTTAGTTCTTTCTTCTAATATACGGAGTATTAAGCATAACTGATAAGCATTTGATCAGATGGCAGAAAGTTGGAGAGCAAAAAAGTTAGCTGTTTTTCATTTGGGTCTGGAATTTCACGTGGAATCGAATCATAACCCTGTACACATGATTATGTTATTTCTTGAACAATATTACATTCTGCAATTTCAGAATAGTTGACAGTTACAATGAGTTATGAGCAAACTGAACACTCCATAGCTCAGATTCGATGTCATTTGAATCATCAATATATTCGTTTTCTTCCCAGTTAGCAGGCTAAAGTTCAAGAAAAAGCGCAATTAACTTCGAAAATTTAAACGCCATTATTCATAATAATTCATAATAACTGAAGTGGTGAACTGATCGAGCATGAACTGTGAGTGCTTATAACATAACTTGGTCACCTAGAAACGGCCTTACTACGACTTCAGTGTACTTTCGACCCTTTACCTCATCCTAAGCGAAAGACAGAGAGGCATTGTGGTAAAACTCCAGTTACCTACTAATACTCTAAGAGGGGGTCGGCTGACATGAATCATCCTTTAGAACTGTTTATGGGTGAAAGTACACCTCCAAATGCGAAATAATAGAAAATGAAAAGTGAAAAAACGAAAGGGTAATAAGCCCATAATCGTGTTACAATTTCTTCTCCTACATGCATCCTTACATAATCGTGTTACAATTTCTTCTCCTCGTTTAACAATTGACATGACTCCGTCTACTCCTAAAAACATCATAAATGATAATGATCAATTGAATTCCAACTTCATATTGTATTTGTATTCCTAATCCTATTCTAACAACAATTGGGCCTAAGCGAATGCATCATCGAGAGTGCAACATGTATTATTCCAACTTCATATTGAGTTCGTATTCCTATTCCTAGTCCAACCAATAATTTTGTATTGTGTCCTACTCCTAGTAGTAGTATAAAAAGCTTGTGTATTAATGTTTGAACGTAGTGTCTATATATAGTGCTCATTGTTTTGATTATTACATATATCATATCAACTCTTCACTCCAAAAAAGAAAAAAAACTCTTCAATATCAACTCTTCAATTCAATATCAACGTAACAACTCTTCACTCATTCAAAAAAAAAAAAAAAAAAAAACTCTTCAGATATCAACGCCATGTTTAATTTTCGTAATATTGTTCTCATCGTTCTTGGGTTTCTATCTAGTTTTCTTATTATTACGACTCAATCTAGGGAATATCATCATCTCCCACTAGGTCCGTACATGAGCGGACCCGAGTCTGTGGCCTTCGATTGTAAAGGTCACGGTCCTTATGTGGGTATATCGGATGGCCGTGTTATAAAGTGGGAAGGTCGCACAAAAGGGTGGACGGAATTCGCTGTAACTAGCCCACATAGGTATGTTTCTTCAATCCTATAATTTTATGTACCTGGCTTGTATGAATAACTTTGAATTTCACCTTTAATATGAATTAACGGATAAATGAAGGTTACTAATCATATAATTATTTGTTCTCGTTGGATATTTTTAGCATATAACCAACCATTTTTCGAGAGATTGAGCGTTTGCTAAATTTTTGTAGGCCAAGATTCTGCGATGGACATGATAATCCAGCAAATGAGCAATATTGTGGAAGGCCCTTGGGATTAAAGTTTGATATGAGAACCTGCGAGCTCTATATAGCCGATTCAAGCATGGGTTTGATGAAAGTGGGTAGTAGGGGCGGTGTCGCTACGTCAGTTTCTACGGGTGTTGACGGAGTTCCATTTCGATTTTTAAATGCATTGGATATCGACTCCGACTCCGGTGTTATTTACTTCACTGATACTAGTACCAAGTATCATCGATGGTAATTGCTCCATATCTCAACTTTTTTTTTTACTCAAATTAATTACCCTATAATAATTTGTCGCAGGTAAATTCATGACATAAATAACGTTGACTAAATGAAGATTTATGATGCCATGTTTATTTGATGTATTACAATATCGATATATGTATGTCAAATAGTTTAATTTAATCATAATCCTAACTAAATTACCATATTAGCATTAAAATTATTTATCATGGCGAATTTTCTTTGTAGTAAAAGAAACCCAACTTATATACGGTATATAATTGTGTTTTAGGGAATATGTACGAGCGATGAGGAGTTTCGATCACACAGGACGATTGCTGAAGTATGATCCAAGGACTAAAGGTGTCAGCGTGTTGATGGATGGTTTGGCGTTTGCAAATGGAGTTGCCTTAAGCGAAAAGAAAGACTTTGTCCTCATCGCCGAAACAACTGCATCTCAAATACGAAGACTTTGGCTCGCTGGGCCAAAAGCCGGAACTTCTGAGATTTTTGTAAAACTTAACGGCAGGCCTGATAATATTAATCGAAACAAGAAAGGTGAATTTTGGGTAGCCCAGAATCCCTCCAAGCCTGTTAAGTTGAACCAATTTGGAGAAATTATAGAAAGTCTAGCTACACCAATGATTGTCGATGCAAGCGACGTTCTCGAATTTCGTAATAGCATATGGATCGGATCTGTTATTCAACGTTATCTTCATTATAGTTTGTAGTATTTGGTATTTAAGGTCCATTTGATAAATATATTTTGTATACATTTGCATAAACGTTTTAATTTTGAATAAACCGTTATTAGTTTTCTTTGCTCTTTAACCGTTGTAGCAATGATAAACAATAGTCATATAATCATGGACAATCGGCATGCATAGTCGGACAGTGAGCTAGTGGCTCATATCGAATGCTTTTGGGGGGAGGCAGGTGTGACGGAGTTTAGTGTATTCCATTAACTTGATCGCAACTCGCACAATAACATACATATTCGGCCGCCGTCTCTTATAACATCTCTTTCTTCTAAACGGGTTGTAAATGCCTAGCTGCCTTTCTGTCCATGTTTTCGATTCCCATGCAGACAGAAGAGGCACATATGTTTATAAACTCAACGACTCCTTCAAATTTGTAGTAGAGATCATTTATTAAGACACTAAGCTAATGATATTGGTAATAGTGGAAGTTCCAGTATTCGAGCAGCCAACCTCCCAACCATAAGGAGGCATTTTTGTTACATATATATTCTATATGGCTTGTTTAATGATAGTTTAAACTTATAGTAACAAAGTTACTAAATGTTATACTCCCTTTATTTCATTAAAATTATATAAGGGACAGAGGCGAGCATATTCGAACCTGGAATTCATTGTCCACTATACATCATCCATCATAACCATTAAAATAAGATATTCTCGGTATATTTTTCAAATCATGTAAAGAGAATTTTAAAATACGTAAATACTTTGGGAAATGAGAGTGGCATATTCATACTTCATATCACACAGTTAAAAGCCGCCAAATTCCAACTTAGATTCAACATTTGGCCCATAGCCCAAAACATCGACATCAAAATCATATGCCTCAAACTCATCTATTTCTTTCTTGAGCTTAAAAACCAGAACAGTCGACTTAGAATCGACAAAAATTCCCAATAGCTATCATTCATATCCCTCGCTTGTGCCATAATACAAAATCCTCCTTTTCTTTCAATCATTTATTTACCTTTAACTAAAATATCCTTCACAAAAAGAAAAAAAAAAAGATCGGAATGGAGGGAGTATGTATCGGATATATACTTCGGGTACTAAGTTCAATCACCTTGATACAGCACAGCGCACACCCGGAAAAATGAACAATGAACAATACTCAGAAGAGATAACACGTCAAAAGTCCCAGAATGAGTCCCAGAGAGCTTTATAAGCGTAACAATCATCATCTGTAAAGGCATGTTCTCATGCAACATGCAATGTATCTGATCCAGCTGCAAACAATATACCAGATCGTAAAAAAAAGGCCATAACTACGACAGCCACAACCAACAGCAACAAAATGAAGGGCATTAAAGCAAGTAGTTTAGACAATGGATAAGGGAATAATAACAATAATTCTAGCTAATCAAACAGCAAGATGAACAAGTAGCAACGGCCATATCCTTTGTTTACGAGGATAGGCTTTTCCGAATATCATCCATAAGAGAAAGTATTTTCTAATTCACACGAAAGACGTCATCCTGAGCTCCATTTCCTTTGTGCAACACTAAGCTCTCCGAATACATTTCTAGCTCTACATATTTCGTCATAGATTTTCCACATTCCTGCACCTGGCCACTAGCAATGTGATAAGATTTCTTCCCAATAATCAAACAGCTGCCGTCATCATTCTGGTAATAGAATGCCTTGGGAGTACATGTGGTCCTTGAATAGCAAAAGTGGAGGGAAAGGGAGGGGAGGGAGAAGGAGAGAAGAGAAAGGGATGGAAGGGAAGGGGAGGGAGAATGGAGGAGGTCATTTTCCCTCCAAATCTTGCCTTTGTTGGAGAGGAAATAATTTGGCTTGGAGGGGGGAAGTGGAGGGATTCATTTTCCCTCCTCTCAAAATCCCTCCACCTCCATTTTGCTAACCAAACAAAGGATTTATCATCCCTTCCTTTCCCTCCCCTCACTTTCCCTCCAAATCCTCCTATCCAAACAGACCCTAAAGCACGAGCTCTTGATATTGAGGCCATTATTTCGAACAGTCCATCGTTGATCAATCACTGAGTGTATAAACCGCAAAAAAACATATCTATAGGCTGAGTACCCGGAGTTTCATCAAACGTGATAGCGAGGATTTTATATTCCTTAGTCGAAGGAGCGAATCCAAACACAAAAGCAGTCCTACCATGCAAATGGGAAGGAATTGGGGCAAGGAGGAATTAACAATGATTTTCTAATACTAGGGTTCCACAATATCATTTCTTGCTTTTATCAACAAATTCCACGTTAAAATTAACCCATTTATACTCAACCCATTACAAATCCCTCGAGAATTGTCATTTCCTGAACTCATTAGATTGTGACCGGTTTTCCTGAAAGTATCAGCTCTACAAAGTGTCATCAAACATCATGTAACTAAACAAAATCAGCGCCATCAATTATAGAGCACCAAGGTTTACAGACAGACCTGAATTGTAACAGGGTTTTACTCGGCATTCTTGCCAAAATCAGAGACCATCGAACAAAAGAAGACTAAAATAAACCCTAATTACTTCGCAAAAAAGTAATTAAACAAAGACATTGAACAAAATCAGTGAAGACTATGAATTACAATCATTACCTAAACCCTAAATTAACCTAAAAATTTATGAACACGTGTACAAAGAATAAATTACGAGGCAGGGTACACGAACTGTTTTATTTGTTTAGATATTTTTTTCATTTTATATTAGTTTTATTTGTTTTAAATACATGTGTTTAATAAATTTACCTATTTATAGGTCGGGTGACAGAGTGGGCGGGTCTTGACCTTAAATGTGCAGGTTCTTAGCGGTTGGGTCGTTTTCGGGTTCGGGTTGAAAAAGCGGGTCCTTTTTGAGTATTTTCGTGCGAGTTTCGGTTAGTTTTTCGAGTCGGGTCAGGTCATACACATGAACACATCTAGTCATTGGACATTCAATACTTGAATTATGTGACACCATTTCACATTATGATAATGCGAAGTAAAAGGAAAAGGATACAGTAATATGGAATTAAAAAATGACTACAAAGTATGTTACATGTCTTGCAATAAGCTTCTAGTGAATTCGTGATAATGAGTATGCATTATGTTACATTTACATGTCACTACAAGCTTATTATCGTGATACCAGCTTATTTACGAATTAGTTAATGGTTCATAAAATCGTGTTATTGTAGTAGCGGAATTAGTGGTGATACTTATTTTTGAGCAATTCTTACATCTTAGAACACATCAAAAGTCCCAGAATGACTTTAGTCATATATACCAAGAAGGAAAGAGCTTTATAATCAGTAACAGTCATCATTTATACAGGCATGTCATCAGAAATGAGGAATGAGCAGACAGAAACCAAGAACATTTACAACTCATATATCAACAGTTAACTTGTGATGCAACTGCAAACATGATGACCGTGACTCTTTGATCATCGTCAAAATGAGAGATCAATAATCATGACGAACCTATATGAAAACGGAGGAAAGAAAGAAAACGTACCTTTGCATACATGCACGGGCAGCTAAGCGGTTGTTTCTTTGTAGATCGATAATCATTGATTGTAAGTTGTTACTCCCAATGATACTCATGCGCGATTAGAAGTATCCAACAAAGTGTCCAACACGGATCATATGCGGGGTAATATGAAGAGGAAAAGCAACATAAGTTACTCCTATCAAACTGAAGTGATTCAAATCTACATGAATAATTTGAAGAGGTAGAGAAAAAAGCTCGAACCATTTTCGATAGAAGGATCTTATCAGAAACTTCTGAAATTCCGAGTTCATCATAACACAATGCAACAAGTGCCCATGTGGTACTTAAGATAACATCAGATTACAAGATGGCAGAAATAACAAGGGAGAAACCATATAGTGCATCATAAACAAATTATGCCAACAAAAGATGAAATTCCAATTAGAATAGCTTAGAAAGCAAAAAAGTTAATTCGACGGAGTACAAATGATAAGTCACTTCCAGAATGCAGAAACTATGCTCTAGCCAAGTTCGAGACTAAACAGTCCGATAGAAGAACCTGGGCCAATGAATCTTCCAAAAGGGCTAGTAGTTGCTGACTGCAATCATACACACGTCTATACATAAAATCAGCCATTATTTACGGTCATATACTTCTAGCATGAACCAGATAAAAAAAAAAAAGGCCATATCTAGCAGAGCCACGACCACAGCAGCAAAATGAAGGACAATAAAGCAAGTAGTTTAAACAATAGGCCGGTAAAGACTAAGGAACAATAGTATTAGAGAATATGATAATATATTTTCTAATTCCCAGGAAAGACGTCATCCTGAGCTCCATATCCTTTGTGCAACACTAAGCTCTCTGAGTACGTTTCTAGATGTACAAATTTCCTCATAGATTTTCCACGCTCCAGCACCTGGCCACTAGCAATGTGATAAGACCCCTTCCCAACCATCAAACAGCCGCCATGATCACTCTCGTAATAGAATGGCTTGGAGTACGTGATGGCCATGAATAAATCAAATCCATCACGAGTTGAAGTTCTAGAATGCCATAGAGTCCACACCCTCTTTCCAGCGTCGTGTTCAAGCACCCATATATTGGTATATACTTTAGATATACAAAAAAATGCAACCGATTCCCCAAGAATAAACAGAAACCTCTTTGTATCAAGTTTGCCGCCGGAGAAATATGGAAGCTTCAAAAAGGTGAACTTTTCCGAATCAAAGTCAAGGGAAATAAGATAGTTTTTATAATCCCCGTAAAATTTATTTCCTGTACAGTGTACCACCCCTTGAAAGAAAACAGTATTTGACGGACAACAATATGCCCAAAATATATCCCGAAAGCACGAGCGCTCGATATTGAAGCCATTTTTTCTGACAGCCGTCCATCGTTGATCACTGAGTCTATAAACCGCAATAAACATATCCTTTGGATGGGTATGATCAAATGCGAGAGCGATAATTTTATGCTCCTTGGTCGAAGGGGCAAATCCAAACACAAATGCAGTCCTACAATTATGGTTGGAAGGGGAATAAAGTGGGCAAGAGGGAATTAGCAATGATTTTCTAATACTAGGGTTCCACAATCTCAATTCTTTATTTTCATCAACATTTGTACACATTAAAAGTAACCCATTACAACACCCTGAAGAACTGTAATTTTTAAAGCTCGGTAAATTGTGACTGGTTTTCCTGAAAGTATCGGCTCTACGAACTGTCACCAAACATCCTTTTTGACTACTCAATCCCAGACTCTCAAAGGCTAGGAATAATTTATTCCTAGTATTGTTATTCATGTTGCAGAGTTGAAGATGCAAGTGAACAAAATCAGCGTCATCGATTATAGAGCACCAAGGTTTACAGACGGACCTGAATCGTAACAGGGTTTTACTCGGCATTCTTGCCAAAATCAGATACCATATTTCTATGGGTAAGTACTTGATTGATGTCTTCGTCTTCTTTTTGCTCATCATCTTCAAATCTTTAAGCCAATCTCCTTTAAATGCAAAAAAAACAACTTTTAATGAGTTTAAATTCGACAATTTAGGGATTTCAATTGTACGAATTAGGATTCTTAATTTATCGTACAAAAGAAGACTACAAGAAACCCTAATTACTTATCAAAAACGTAATTAAACAAAGACATTGAACAAATCAGTGAATACTGAGTATGAATTATGAACATCACCTAAACCCTAAATTAACCAAAAAATTCATGAACATGTGCGATTATGAAAAATTAAACAAAAATGTGTTAAATAGTACAGAGATATTGACCTGTTTATAGTCGCAGCAAAGAATTTGAAGAGGAATGGCGCGAATTGAAGGCGAATGATGAAATTGTTGAAGATGAATAAGCTCAGTAAAAAATTGAGAGGTAAAGGTGAAAAATGAAGGATAGATAAAAGTCGTTGGTTGATTTGTTGAAGGGCCGGACCGACGGATTATGAGTTCGGTCTATTGGGTCGGATTAGGATGAGAAATTGGCAGATTAAACGCATGTTTATGTTTATTGTTTACACTTTATAGAGTTTGGGTTGGATGGTAAAAGTGGAGGGAAAGGGAGGGAAAGACACCTGGTAAATGGGTTAATTGGGTTAGATTTAGCTCGGGCCTGACATTTCGGGTTTCTTAACTTTTCGGGTTGGGTTGGGTCATTTCGGGTTATGGATCTGTTTCGGGTTTGTTGGTCGTATCTGTTTCGGGTCAAGTGGATCGAGTCATTTTTGGAGTTAGTGAATAAGAGAAAAAAGGCATTTTAAGTCTTTTTGAGTCAATTAAAGTTATGTTTTGTCGTGTCATTTTCGGGTTAGGTGGTTTCAGATCGGGTCACTTTGGGTCGGGTCTGTTACGGGTCCATGAAAAGCACGGTTCGGGTCGGGTCGGGTCAATTCAGGTGTCATTTGGGTGCGGCAGTTCGGGTCAATTTCAGGTCTCGAGTAAGTCTTTTCGGATGACTTTGTCAGGTCTAAAGGAAGGGGAGAGGGAATGAGATGTTAATGTTTGGATACAATTTCCATTCAAAGTTGTTGCAAATAATCGTAGCCTATTCTAAAAGATTGTGGATTTGTGGTTATTGGCAAATAACCGAAACCGAATACATGAAAGCAAATAAAAGATAACGGTTATCGTAAAGAACAGTAGCCTTTAATATGAAAAATTTCTGATTAAAAAAAGGTAAACCACTTAAGAGTAAGTGCAAACGAATGTCATATTGTCATGTCATTATTGGACAGTAGCCTTTAATATTGCACGGGTGTAAAACTAGTTTGATATACTAACTAGTATAAATCCCGCGCACACGCGGTTTTTTAGATAGGGACATTAGAGAATTTAACAATTATCTAATTATATTTAACTTATTCTAACTCCATTTGAAATTTAAGTATAGAATAAAACTTAATATTAGTAATGTTTTATATTAAGAGATAGAAAAAAGAAGGTTCAACACCGTTACCGTATATACAATTGCTGAAACTATTTTGTGTGTATCTGTGTTGTAATAAATATACTTATGTATATATTAAATCAAAAAAATTAAAAAAATAACCAAAAATTTAAATGTTCACGTTGTATACAGTAGAAATAGATAGTATTAAATTAAAGTGTAAAAACAATTATTCGCAATTTTTTCGTTTTAGAAGTAAAACAACATATGAATGCTCTTATATTGTAGTAGGTTAGTTATTGTATGTAATTAATCAGTACTAGTTTTTGAACCCGTGCCCGCACGGGCGATCCTCAAAATTGCATTATAAATAATGCTTATATTATAATTGTAATTTTCAAAGTATATATATAAAATAACTCATTTACGTGCCATTAATCGAGTCTAATCAAAGAACTATTTGTATATCTAACATCATATGAAAAAATATTACTTATATAATAATTGAACTGAATCGGCCTGAATTGAAATGAAATTAACTTAACTTCTAAAAAAAGAAATTAATTCCAAAAGAACAGGGCCTAACGGATCATTACACCCCTTCTAATTCCTTAAACCTACATACTTTAACAGTCGACTCCTCAGGGACCCAAATCCGATTCTGTTCTCTTCCAACTTTCTCAACATACCCTATAATTCCCTAACAATGACCGACCAATGTTCAACACCAACGCGACTGTGACCCACCATTGACCATCCAATAATAACCCATCCACCACCTACCAGTCACCTATCACGACTCTCGACCCACCTCACTACTCATCACGTATAACTTCCATAAGTCCACAACTTGACACTCTAAAGTTGACCTAATCCGAGAGATAACTCAACATTAACTTAAAATATCACGACATATACAAAGAGTCAAGTCGATAAAGACCAAAATAAACCAACCTAATGAATAACACTTATAAAATAAAATTAACTAACCCAATAACTTCCATGAATAATGACCGTAAGTTCATAACTCATCTCAAACTGGTAAAATATTCGGAAAAAATCAATTGGATAATGATTTGATGAGTCACACCAAGCAAACCCATCCCAAACCCGATAAATTATCATAATGATGCGGCCAAGAAATGAATTTGATAATAACCCGCGATAATGAAATGTCTCAACTAAAATCCAACCCGGCAAATATATAAATGACTCGACCTAACCCAAACTCGATCTACGAATTAACCCGACTAACCCAACCCTAGACATGGTCAGGATCGTTATGATTCGAAACGACGCCATCTGACCAGACCCGACCACCTCTATGTAACACATAAAAAAATGTGATGTCATAACATGGTAAACTGTTACTCGTACAACATAGTTACTTACTCCGTACTTGCTTAGATGAATTGCACACGTTAATCTGTGATGGTGTCTTTAATAATGGCACACAAATCTATCAAATTTATCATTTGTTTTACTCATATCTTCCAACTGACTTCCTTCTCATTTCCCATCGGTTCTCACAGTTATGGCCAAAAGGACATCAATTAAGAATCCGAACTAATAATAATTTAACTGAAATCTGTCTGTTCTTGGTATATAGGTTAGTAAAGGAATGCAATTCTTTCACACTAATTGAATGAATAATAGATTATCACGTTAGAATAAAATGACACCCCTCTATTTTGGTCATTTGTTTACCTATTTTATTTTGGCGTGTCCATTGTCCAAGATAATTGATTACCTTTTTTATTTTATGAATGTCTTTGATTTGTAATTTGATATTCTACACTCAATTTGATTCACTTGTCACTCAATAACTGCTCCATTCCTTTCTCCTTGGTCTTTGTGCCAAAATCAAAGGTAAACAAACGACCGAAACGGAGGGTGTATTTTGCTATGTTTTACCATGTCCATTTTCTCGCAATATTAAATTATGTAACAACAATTTGAATAATGGAGAGAAGACATACAAAACGGAGGAAGAGCACATAACTCCAACTAATTGTCGAATCACTTCTTATGCATATATATATATATATATATATATATATATCAAATTATTATTTGGGACTTTGCCCCCTTCTTTTGTTAGTAGGTTATGTACTATGGACTTTGTTTCGGCCATTGAGCCGCTTCACCCCGACCCGCCCCCTTGATGTATTTCTCTTGAACTTGACTTTTATTTAATCTAAGTTCTTTCGTTCCAAAAAAAAAAAAAAAATTATTATTAAATCATTTTCTTACAAATATAATATTGAAGTAGATTATAACATTAGTTAATTCGAGTGTTACAAATGACAATCAAATAGGATAAGACGACTAATGTACTTGTATACGTACTGACTGAAGATGGTAGATCTGCAGAAATCGAAGAAAACAAATGTAAATATTCTGTGATAAATAGAAAACTACATTGTCACTTACGGAGTATAACACAGTATGAACACAAATTTATGTATACGTCAGTTTTACGCATGAATTGATCATAAATCAGATCTTTTATTAACCACTTTTACTTATTAATACGGTTGTGTTTAAACCTGTTTTACAACTATATCATGTTAAATCAGCTTGCATGATTACATATGACTAACTCCATAAATAAATATCTAAAATGTTATGATGATGTTATATTTGTATATTGAACATATCTAAAAACTCACAAAAGAATATCATAGTTGTGTCTCAAATCTCAATCTATCTTACTATATTGGGAAGTTTTTTATGGATAAATTGTGTCGTTTGACGGGGACGTATGAAGTATTTAGTTTAAGTATTTAGAAAAACCGTAAGTACTAACTTAGATCAAAGTTTGTTTTGAGTGGATTTTCTGTCCCATTATATTTTCTTTTGTAACACATCATTAGTTTAATAGAAAATGTAATACAAAAATGGAACAAATGATCTTAACTCTAATATGGTTGTGTTTAATCAATCAATTGATTAAAATAATAAATGATTATGATTAAATATTAGTCCCTCCGTTCCAATCAATACGTTACACTTGCTTGATTTCTCCCTCACAAATTAAGGCAAGTGTATACTATTTGCTTGATTTCTCCCTCATAAGTTAAGGCAAGTGTAAAATATTCACTGGATTATAAGGAATATATTATTAAAATAATCCTTCAATATTTATGTGATATTCAATTATCGTATTCCCAAGTACACAATTAATAATTGTAAGCTTATTCACATCATCATTTTTAGGTGTCCTGCTTTCGAAAAGAAGGATAACTTCTCTCATTTCACTGTGATTTATCACACTGCCATTGTTTTTGTTCGCAAAGTTATCTAAAATAAGCCGATGTTTGTGAAATCTTCCAAAAATAACTCATTTTTATTGTGTGTTATCATAAAAATAACCTAACTATTATAACCATCTCAAGCAAATATCCGCGGTCGGAGTCGTCGAAGTCATAATAAAAAAATATCTATGAAACGAAGTTTTGCAACTGAACTAATCTCTTACAACGTCTAGATGAACGAAACAAAGTATAAATAAGAATTACAAAGAATCAATGGTCCAACTTTGATGAATGAATATGGGTTATAAATTTTACCCATATCTCAAATTTTCAGTGTGGGGGCGTTTAGATAATTAGGAATTTCACATCATTAATGAAACCATTTACAAAAATATACATTCAATTTGGTATAAGAAATAAATTAACTTGTATCCAAATTAACAATGGAAATGAAATTTGGCTCTATTTGGCCGCTAAATCAATACATATCTGCAATCTTCAAAGTTGATAATGTGTGAATAATTTAGCTCCAAAGCTTCTTTGTGATGACCAATGCTAGGGTTTGAATCCGCCTTACAACAACATTAGTGTAAAACCGTCTTACACAAGACTAACTCTTTGAAAAATATTATTTATTTTTAGTACTATTATTCAAAATAAATAAAATACATGTCATTTCGATTGGGTATAAATAAAAACTGTCATGATAATAATATTATTCAAAATGAATAAAATGCAAGTCAAATAATTTACCAATTTTCATTGTCCCACCATTTCGACTGAGTATATTGAATTCCTCCCTGCTCTACATGGTCATAATTAATCACTGTTATTATTAGAGATTAAAGGATCGTGATCCACATCAATTACGAATCAACTACATATAAAATTACAATATAATAGAAAGAAATGAAAAAGTAAGCAAAGTAAAGACTAAAAAAAACAATGAAGTTCTCCTCATTGTCGGCATACTCTGTGTCGAAAAATCACACACTATATAATTTACCAGGACTCTCTTTTCAACAGAGAGGGGAGATCACGATGCAGCAATGTGATGGCCGAAGGTAGCTGTTGGAGGTAACTATATGAATGAGGTGGGCAATTTCGGATACATATCAAATGTTTTTCATCGTAATAAAGATATAAAAACTTTAAAAGGAAAACCTAATTGATGTGTTGCTGTGATATCAAATTTAAGAGAAAACGAAATCAATATAAACGATAATGGTAGAACCGTAGAAGATAACATAAAATATTTGTTTCCAAAATGATCCCCACATTGGCTTCATACGTTCCTTTTCTGATGCAATCTCCACAAATTGCATTTTCATGAAAGGAAAATTTAAATTGCGTAAATCTCGGCATATATTTTGTGGTTGTTCAATCATGCATTTTTCCTAATATTTTATTTTAATTATGGATTTTTTGTAACTGATAAGATCATTAAATATGAAGCATTTTCCTATATTTACACGTGGCATTTTTTAAGAAAATGACACGTGGCAACATATGAAGCAGATGGTTTCTGCTTTAATATAATATATGATTGGACTATTGGCCCAATTGTAGATAAGATATAATGAAGCCCAAATATAGAATATTCATTTAGGCGAAAAAATATTAAAGCTTTCTTATTCTTTTAGTTTAGTGGGGATGAACAATTTTATATATAAAACCGTTTTATATAATAATTTCCGATTATTATTGGACTGATTTTATCACACTAAGAGACGGACTTCCAAAGTCCAAAGTCCAAACCATTTGGATTTTGGACTATCCACGTATCCACGATTCTCGTTAATACGCACTCGTCTCGTCACGACTGCAAGCACGACTGTCAAATGAAATTCAAATACTTTTAAAAACCTAAGACAGTTGTCCTCTGCACTTCATTTTCAGTCTTCTCATTTCAAAACCTCTCCCTTTCCATCCACAATTCGCCAAAACACAAGGTAAAATCATCATCTAATTCTACAATTCAGTATTCCCTGCATTTCATTCATTTGTTTACGTGTTTTAATCCAAGGCAAACAAATGATTGAGACGTATGGAGGAAGTAATTATTAACGTGTTTGTTTTATATTTTTTACTTATTTTACGCCCTAATTGTAGTAGCATAGGCGCATATCAATGTGATTATCGTGTTTATTTAAATTAGATGTTGTGATAATTGCGGGATGAGAGGGAGTCGGATGTACATAGCTTTACACTCGTGTTAGTAAATCACAAAGAGGCTATTTCCGAAAGATGATTATTTAACATTGTGTATTGTTGCAATATTACAAATGTGTGTCCAAAAATGGCGCGCCTCTTTTGCACGAAGCGCGGACTTTGTCTCGGTGATGTATTGGGAAATAGAATATTAGATGGAGTCATATGGTATGATATCGTGATAGGATTGTAAATATTACGATAATACTCAATTTGTCCCGATCATTTGTTTGTTTGATTATCCGTTACATTCATTGTGAGGAGTCATTTAATCAAAGGTAGACAAATGATTGAAATGTAGGTAGTACTCCCTCTGTCCCGGTCATTTGTTGTCCTTTTCCATTTTTGGGTGTCTCAGTCAGTTGTTGTCCTTTCTATTTTAAAAATAAATTTGATGAGTAATTTGATAATTTACACTCAATTGATTCCACTTGTCATTTAGTAATTGGCCCCCCGCCCCTTTTCTTGGTCTTTGTGCCAAAACAAATGGACAACAATTGACCGGGACGGATGAAGTATATTAATCCGTATTATGAATAAGATAAGAAGGTAGGAGATATATGAATATTATGTGCCTCCTTTCTCTGTAGTTGCTGGTATGAGTAGAGTTTACTGTCGCGTATGTGAGCGTGCAGACTTTAAATTTTGTCATTTATACAGTTTATACAGGTCTGAAATTTTTATTTAGGAATGACGAACACAGAAGTGAAGAAAGTGGAGAGTGGGCTCAGGAGAAGTGAGCGTACGCGAATTAGCCAAGTATCTTACAATGAAAAAGTAATGCAGTCGACGCCTGCAAAGAGGCCAAAGATCAAACAGAAACACTCAACAGGGTTGCCTGTAGTTTCCAAGGAGATGGCTAAGAGCCTTCTTGGAGAGTCCGTAGAGATGGCTAAGAGCCATCTTGGGGAGTCATCCACAGTTTCCAAGGAGATGGATAGGAGTCTTCTTGAGAAGTCCACAGTTTCCGTGGATATGGTTAAGAGCCTTTCCCAGGAGTCTACGGAGGAAGGAGCTGGTTCAATGGGGATAGGGAATCAGCCACCTGAAGTTGATGTCGGGGTTTCTTCGGAGAAGAGTGATCATTTGAAGGTGAAGGAGACTCTTAGAGCATTTAACAATTACTATTTGCATTGCATCCAGGTATGGTATTATAACTGATCTTGATGTTGATATATTTACCGAGTTAAAATCCAATATTGCTTGACAAACTTTGTTACTTCTTGGTGATGGTGGCGGTTGTAGGAGGAAGAGAAGAGATGCAAAAAAACGGCAGAAGAGAAAAAGGTGTTGTTCTTGCTTGAAGAATATGCGAGTTATTTTTTCTAACATTTAGTTTTAATATGGTTTATGCATTCCACAGAAGTCCGGAGAACCTATTAAATCGTCTTTTAGCCGTCCGGACTTAAAGGCTGCGACAAAGGTAATGTGAATTTAATTTAACAACAATATGATCAGCTATTTAATTACTTTATTTGTTATTTTTTACATACAAACAAGGGAAGAATTAACTTTTTAGTATTGCAGATGCGTGATGCCAACAAAATTCTGTATCGTGAAAAACAGATCGGTTCCATTCCTGGTACGATTGTGTTCTGTAGTACAATCAGTGTCTCGTGAAATAGATGGGTGCTAATGCAATAACCTTAATTCTTGCAGGTGTTGATGTCGGGCACCAATTTTTCTCTAGAGCTGAAATGGTGGCCGTAGGTTTTCATAGCCATTGGCTGAGTGGTATTGACACCATAGGCGAGGGGCGTATCAAAGAGGTAAATAATCATCTTTCTTGGCTACTGTTCTCTTGGATTGTGATGACTTTAGTTTTGATGTGATCATTAGCTCTCGATCTTGTGAATTCAGGACAATTTTGATCCAACTATTTGCAGATGTACATAAATTTATTTTGCTCAAATTCGTGGCAGTCGTGTCACCAGAGCTTTATTTGATGATCTTAATAGTTATATAAGACGATCCATGAGAATTTGTTTACTAACTCGTTTTGTGCAGGACTACAGAAAATATAAACTACTTCCACTCGCTGTGTCCATAGTAATGTCTGGGCAATATGAAGATGACCTTGATAACTCGGAAGATGTTATCTATACGGGTCAAGGGGGGAACGACTTAAACGGTAACAAGAAGCAGGTTGCTGATCAGAAAATGACAGGGGGTAATTTAGCCCTTAAGGTCGGTCTGTCTTTGGATTTGATATGATAGCAATTCTGTGAATAATTAGAAATTATCATTACATCATTTACATGTAACATTTTGGCATAGTTATATGATTCCAATTTCCATGTACAAATATCTTTTATGCAGAATAGTATGTTGCAAGGTCTGCCTGTTCGATTAATCAGAGGTCATCCCTCAAAAAGCTCTTATGTGGGAAAAGTCTACACATATGATGGCCTCTATAAGGTACACCTTGTTTAAAACTCTCTGCAATTTACATTTATATGATGGCCTCTATAAGGTACACGTTGTTATTGTTAGATTCTTGTTTTAAATTATGGCGTTGGTTGGTTTGTGCGAAGTTGAAGCTGTTCTGAATGTTTGTATGATTATGATTTGCTTTTCTTTTGATAAGGTAACGCCTTCTTTAGTTGCAAGTCCATTGTTCACACTGCTATTTCCATATGACGAGGCAGTTTTTTATTATCCTGGGTTCGTGTTATTTGTTGGCCATCAATTACTATTAATGTGTGCTCACAGAGTTTTAACTTTTAAATTCATTATTATATGTTTTGAACAGGTAGACAAGTACTGGGCAGATAAAGGTCTCGCGGGATTCACTGTTTACAAGTTCAGTTTGAAACGGCTTGGGGGACAGCCAGAGTTGACAACTACACAGGTTTGTTTGTTCTCTTCATTCTTCGTATGCATTTATTGTAGCAGCTGTAGGGCTTCCGGAGTCCTGGCTATTGTCAGTGAAGTGGTCAGATGGTAGTTGGTACTGCCTAACCCGTGTGTAGAAACAGATCAAGAGTATTTTTGTTCTCTTCATGATAAAAAAAATTGTGCCGAAAATTGCATGAAATGACTGTTTATTCACAATATAAAATGTGCAATGCTATTGCTTCCGTCCACATTCCAAAAGGCTCTAGCCGCAGATTATTGTTACAGAAAGTTAATTTGGATAACGCGGGTTTGTTCCTTAACCTGTTCTTAATGGATTTGACAGGTTCAATTCATCAGAGGCCGGGTTCCAGATACTATTGCTAATCTGCGAGGGTAAGCGTTACTTAGATTAATACAGTTTGTGTCAGCTTATTTTATGAAACAATTAATATGTTTATTTTTATTTGTTTGTGGCTTAAAGACTAGTCTGTAAGGATATCTCTGGGGGCCTGGAGAAGATTCCCATTCCAGCAACAAATGAATTCGATGATTCACCTGTACCAACCACAGGTATATTGCACTATCTAGTTGTGTTTATATTATGCTATTTTTTACGCAATAGCTGAATTGACTGTTTTTACTTTTTTTTTTTTTTTACTTTCTTTTGCCATCATATCATTAGGCTTCGAGTACTGCAAATCATTAGGCTTCGAGTACTGCAAATCTATTAAAGTTTCTGGCAATCTGAAGATCCCTGCTCCAAAAGCTGGCTGTCATTGTGTGGGAGGTTGCGTGGATCCGAAAGTTTGTGCTTGTGCTAAGCTGAATGGTTCTGACTTTCCATATGTTAAGCGAGATGGTGGCAGGTGGGTGCATGAACCGGTTAGTGACCTTTAATATTACTTGATTTAGCTATTAGCTCTCAACTATTGTCTGCTTGCTTTTCAGACTCGTAGAAGCAAAGGATGTAGTTTTCGAGTGTGGCCCAAACTGTGGTTGTGGACCTGCTTGTGTTAATCGTACTTCCCAACAGGGATTAAGATTCCGCTTTGAGGTTATGTATTTGACCAATCAATATTGACTTCATTAGCTATATATGATTTGTTGCTGATGAACATATTGTTAAAATTTTACTTAGGTTTTCCGTACACTGCACAAGGGTTGGGGTGTGAGATCTTGGGATTACATCCCAGCCGGTTCACCAATATGCGAATACATTGGAGTTTTGAAAAGATCAGATGAGGCAAACAGTGTATTGGATAATATGTTCATCTTCGACATTGATTGCCTGCAGACTATAAAGGGTCTCGAGGGCAGAGAGGTATTGGTTAATCAATGTTCATAAGCACTCTATAGATTTCTTTCAAATCCTTGCAAGCTTAGCGAAGCTGATGTATTTGTGTTAACAGAGAAGGTTAAGAGATGTGTCTATTCCTTCTGAAGTTTTATCGGACAAGGTTGAAGATGGTACAGCGGAATTTTGCATCGATGCTGTATCGACTGGAAATTTTGCTAGGTTCATAAACCACAGTTGTGAGCCAAACCTGTTCATCCAATGTATTCTGAGCTCTCATCATGACCTTAATTTAGCGAGGGTGATGCTTTTCGCTGCAGATAATATTCCCCCACTACAGGTGAGTTCAAGAATATCATTATTGCCTGTCTTTGGATTTTTTTTGGTCTTAGCCTGTATTTTTTAAGGCGTCATAATAATCTGATGGATTTTGAAACTGTCTAATGTAGTCGGAGCCAATTGTAGAAACGGACTTTCATTATGAGTTAGATCGAAACAACCATTTTATGTTGTAGTAGAATGTAAACCAGTATTTTTGCACTAAATGAGTAGGTGGTTGTACTGTACTTGCAGGAGCTATCCTATGACTATGGATATGCACTTGACAGTGTTATCGGACCCGATGGCAAGATTAAGCAAATGGCTTGTTATTGTGGTGCTGCTGGCTGCAGGAAGAGGCTCTTTTAACTTCTTTTTTGTAGGATCCATTCAATACAGTTACTTGTAGTATAGAGTTAGAGCCAATTGAAATGTGAATAGTCGAGTGAATGAGTACAATAGTTGTTACGAGCGCAGCTGAGATGAGAGCTAGCCAATTTGGTGATCAATGATCTTAAATATGTGATAGTTATATAACAATGTTTACGCAGCCAATGTAGTGTATGATGTCAAATTTTTCGCAAATGGCAGCCTCTGTGCATTTTGCTTAGGAACTGTTGTTTGGCGACTCCACATGAAATTTTTTGTTTCGATGCTGAATCTGTTATGCTATTTCCGTGTTCTCTTTCTGTTTGGATTGTAACCCTTTGTGATTGGGGTTGCTTATACTTTCAAAGGATTCAGAACCACACTTATTTCTCGTCTGTGAGAGCAATGGGATGCAAAGGTGAATGCAGAAATCTTGTTCCGAGTTTCTGATGTCTTGATTCCGAATACAATACTTGTGCTGTCCAGTAACACAGCCAATACTACTACAGGCCTGCAGCATCAAAGCTGGTGAAACTGAACTGCTACATGGTTTTCAATTCTGTAAACTAACAGTCACTTGTATATCCATCCAATTGAATGTGTATAGATCAATGAGCTTAGAAAATGCAATCTGGCATCTGACTCGACACATCCGGTTGTTAGATAAGTGTCTGAAAGATAGCACTGTGTAGCGCCGAAGATAAAAAAAAAAAAAAAAAGGATAAAGAAAGAACCGGGATGGAGGAGTATCGGATATATACACAGCGCAAAATCCGAAAAAATAAATCCATAAGAGTAAGTATATAAAATTTGATATTGTTTACGAAATCAGAATATTCGGTCATTTACCAGATTGGAAAAGGCCACATCTAGCAGAGACCGTTACAATCAACAACAGCAAAATTAAGGACCTTAAAGCAAGTAGAGTTAAGAGCCAAAGGCTTTTCCAAATATTATTCATATTTTCTAATTCACGGGAAAGACGTCAGTCATCCTGAGCTCCATATCCTTTGTGCAACAATAAGCTCTCTGAATACGTTTCTAGTTGTACATATTTCCTCATAGATTTTCCACGTTCCTGCACCTGGCCACTAGCAATGTTATAAGACTTCTTCCCAACTATCAAACAGCCGCCATGATCACTCTCGTAATAGAATGGCTTGGTGTACGTCGTTTTGGCCATGAATAAATCAAATCCATCGCAAGTTGAAGGTTTGGAAAGCCATTGAGTCCATACCCTCTTTCCAACGTCGTGTTCAAGCACCCATATTTTCGTATATTCTTCAGATATACAAAAAAATGCTACCGATTCCCTAAGAATAAACAGAAACTAATACGGTTAGGCCCGTAGTTATGTTCGTATATTGTTATGGGCTTGGCTATAAGCCAACCCTAGTTTCGTATGTTCTCGTAAGTTGTATAAATACACGTTTATGATTAATGAGAAGGCAAGAATTGTTTCCGTATCTAATTGATATCTTAGCATGGTATCAGGGAACCCTAAATTACAAAAATAAAGATCATAAAATCACAACATCCAGCCGCCATGGGCGACGGAAAAGGAGAAACGTCGGCAAAGATCGACCCTTCTTCTCCATATTACATTGGTAATCATGACAAACCCGGTGAGTTTATTACTACCTCTCGTCTCAAACTTAATAATTTTGATGAATGGGTCCATGATGTTCGTATTGCTCTAAAAGCACGCCGTAAGTACGTTTTTGTTGATGGTACCATCAATGAACCCGCCGCACCCTGTACGACCGCGGATTGGGAGACCATACACTCCATGCTAGTCTCGTGGCTTACGAATATCATCGATTCAGAGGTAAAGAACCTTCTTCCTAAATTTGAGAATGCTAAGTTATTATGGGATGCCATCCATGAACGATTTAATATTGTTGATGGACCACGTATTCAACACATTAAGAGTGCCTTGCGTGATTGTACGCAATCTGAGTCGATGTCGGTTGCGGTGTATTATGGCAAGCTAAGTCAGTTATGGGACGAATTGGATAAATATGAACCAATTATTACTTGTAAGTGTGATGGTGGTGCTGTAGGGAAAAAGCATATGGAACGCAGGGAATCAGACCGACTACATCAATTTTTACTCGGCCTGCTACCTGGTCCGTATGGCACTCTCCGCTCTGTTCTCCTCTCTCAGACTCCTCTTCCGACTGTCACTCGTGCTTTTCATCTTATCAGTCAGGAAGAGCATGTCAGGGGGACTGATAAGACAGAAAAAGAAAAAGTGGTGGCTCCTGAGGTCGCAACCTTTGCTGTTCGTCCTCCGTTGCGGCCTGGCATATCTTGTCGGCGTCCTTCCTCTGAATTATCACGCACTGAACGTCAACAATTAGTGTGTAATAATTGTAATCGGAAGGGACATGACCGTAGTATGTGCTTTGATCTTATGGAAGAATTACCCGACTGGTGGTATGAGCTTAAGGGCGTTAAACCACCTGGCCGTGGAGGGTCTACTCGTGGCGGGCACTCTAACCGAGGCAGAGGAGGTGGGAAAAGTGGAACGTCTGGTGGCATGAAGACTGAAACCAGCCACGCAGTTGCTACTTCATCAGGTGAAGGAGACTCGTCCAAACCTCCGGTTACCGTGTATGGCACACCCACTCACACCTTCTCTGGTAAGTGGCTAATCGATACGGGTTGCTCGCATCATGTGACAGGTTTATTAGAAAATTTGGTCGATGTTCGTACTATATCCAGCCGTGTGGTTGGTTTGCCGGATGGAACGCAGGTTCACGCTTCTCAAGTGGGTCGAATTCGGCTTACTCCAACCATCTCCCTTGACCCTGTTCTTTATGTACCTCAGTTGCGTTGTAATTTAATTTCCGCCTCACAATTAAGTGACGCACTTGATTGTGAATTTGTGACTAATTCCAATATATGTCTTATTCAGGACCGATGTACGAGAACGGTGATTGGCAAGGGTGACAGGCTGGATGGACTATACTACTTACGACATGAACCACGCATAATCACAAGTACTATAGGAGTTGTTTCAAGTATTTCTTTATGGCATAAGCGGTTGGGTCACCCTTCCGAGAAAATAGTAAAATTACTTCCGTTTGTTAATCATAGCAAGGACAATTTACCAAAACCGTGTGAGGTTTGTCATCGTGCAAAACATGTTCGTAATACATTTCCATTAAGTAATAATAAAAGTGGTTCCATGTTTGAGCTTGTGCATTGTGATCTTTGGGGTCCGTATGATCCCCCGTCTGCAAGTCATGCCCGTTATTTTCTTACTATTGTGGACGATTTTTCTAGAGGTGTATGGATATATCTCTTGACTAATAAAACTGAAGTTTATGACAAATTTTTGAATTTCCTCGCTATGATCCGTCGTCAATTCTCATCCGAAGTAAAAATTGTCCGGAGTGATAATGGCACCGAATTTCATTGTTTACAACCTTATTTTGCCAAAAATGGTATTATCTTCCATAGTTCTTGCGTGGGCACTCCCCAGCAGAACGGTCGCGTAGAGCGTAAACATCAACATCTCCTCAATGTGGCTCGAGCTCTTCGTTTTCAGGCCGGTTTACCTATTAAATTTTGGGGTGAATGTGCCCTTGCGGCAGCCTATCTTATTAACCGAACACCTTCTGTCCTTTTAGGAGGAAAGACCCCATACGAGGCTATCTTCGGCTCGCCCCCACCGTATGATCATCTGCGTATTTTTGGGTCCTTATGTTATGCCCATAATCAACGTGCGAAGGGGGACAAATTTGCTAGTCGAAGTCGAAAGTGTGTTTTTTTGGGATACCCAGCAGGAAAGAAAGGATGGTACTTATATGACATGGACCGTCTTGAATTTTTTGTGTCTCGTGATGTTATTTTCTACGAAGATAAGTTTCCATTTCTTGAGGACACACCCACCAGTGGCAGTGAGGTGCCTGACATAAATTTTGACAGTGATGATGGTGTCACTAGTCATCATGACATGCCACCTGCATCATCGCTGGACCCACCTATAGTCACACCTATAGTGGAGGCGATTGAGCAGCCTCCGGCAGACGGAAATGGACATGTTCAGGAGATTGAGCAGCCTAGTGACGATAACGGAAATGGTCAGGAGGCCGAAGTGAGTGGTGATTCCACTAGTACGGCTGAACAACGCCCCATGGGACGTGGTCATCGAGATAAAATACCGTCAACATCTCTGCGTGATTATGTCGTTGGTCAAACTATTCGTGGTAGTGGTCCATCCAAAGCATTTCATGTCACTTCGTCATCACCGGTCTCAGGTAAACCTTACCCTCTTGTAAATTATGTTAATTGTGAAAAATTTACATTAGAATATCGTACTTTTCTAGCTGCTCTCATGGCCCATAAAGAGCCCACCTCGTTTCACGAAGCGGTAAAAGATGTTGGATGGCGTAAGGCCATGGATGCAGAGATGAAAGCTCTTGACGATAATGGGACGTGGACTTTGGAGCCTCTTCCTCCTGGAAAACGAGCACTCGGAAGCAAATGGCTATATAAAATAAAGTACAAATCTGATTCATCGATTGAACGACTTAAGGCACGGCTCGTCGTTTTTGGTAATCATCAAACGGAAGGCATAGATTATGCAGAAACATTTGCTCCCGTTGCTAAAATGACCACTGTACGTACTTTTCTTTCCATAGCAGCCTCCAAAAATTGGCTTCTTCATCAGATGGATGTCCATAATGCCTTTCTGCATGGAGATCTGGATGAGGAAGTTTATATGAAGCTGCCCCCTGGTTTTCAGTCCAATGTCCCAGGTATGGTTTGTCGGTTGCGAAAGTCTTTGTATGGACTTAAACAGGCCCCTCGTTGTTGGTTTGCTAAGTTAGGTGATGCATTAAAAAAATATGGGTTTGTCCAAAGCCAGTCTGACTATTCCTTGTTCACGTACACTCGAGGTAACATCCAAGTTAATACCCTTGTCTATGTTGATGATTTAATTATCTCCTCCAATGATTCCGCTGCATTAAGTACCTTCAAAGACTATCTGCATTCCTGTTTTCATATGAAAGACTTGGGTCCACTTAAGTATTTCCTCGGGTTGGAAGTAGCGCGAAATGATACTGGTATTTTTCTGTGTCAACGGAAATATACCCTGGATATTGTGTCTGAAACTGGTCTGTTGGGATGTAAGCCGTGCGCTACTCCACTTGAACAAAATCACTAGGTCGTAATGATAGTAAGCCTCTTGAGAAGGCCGAGCCCTATAGGCGATTGGTTGGTCGCCTGGTGTACCTTGCTGTGACCCGACCTGATCTGACATATACCGTACATATTTTATCACAATATATGCATGCTCCGCGACAAATCCATTGGGAAGCAGCCCTCCGTACTGTTCGTTACTTGAAAGGAACCCCAGGACAGGGTATTCATCTTCGCTCTGATTCGGATTTATCTCTTACAGGATGGTGTGATTCCGATTGGGCAGCATGCCCAACTACGCGACGATCTCTCACTGGCTGGCTCGTTTTTCTTGGTTCTTCTCCTATATCCTGGAAAACCAAGAAACAACATACCGTATCACTCTCGTCTGCTGAGGCCGAATATCGTTCTCTTGCTGCGATTACTTGTGAGCTTAAATGGTTGAAAGGATTATTGCTTTGTTTAGGCGTGGCTCACCCGAAAGCAGTACCGTTATATTGTGATAGCCAATCTGCCTTGCACATTGCTCATAACCCCGTGTTTCATGAGCGTACCAAGCACATTGAAATTGATTTGCACTTTGTCCGAGATGCTATTAAAGATGGCCTTATTGCTCCCTCGCACGTCTCTACTGTTCAACAATTGGCTGATATTCTCACCAAGTCCCTTGGTGCCTCTCGTCTTCGATTCTTAAATGACAAGTTGGGCATTCTTAATCCGTATGCTCCAACTTGAGGGGGGGTAATACGGTTAGGCCCGTAGTTATGTTCGTATATTGTTATGGGCTTGGCTATAAGCCAACCCTAGTTTCGTATGTTCTCGTAAGTTGTATAAATACACGTTTATGATTAATGAGAAGGCAAGAATTGTTTCCGTATCTAATTGATATCTTAGCAGAAACCTCTTTGTATCAAATATGCCACCAGAGAAATATGGAAGCTCCAAAAAGGTGAACTTTTCCAAATCAAAGTCAAGCGAAATAAGATAGTCTTTATTATCCTTGTATAAATCACTTCCTATACAGTGTACCGTCCCTTGAAAGAAAACAGTATTTGACGGATAAAAATATGACCAAAATATACCCCCAAACAACGAGGGCTCGACATTGAAACCATTTTTTCTGACAGTCCATCGTTGATCACTGAGTGTATAAACCGCAAAAAACATATCTTTTGGGTGAGTACCCTTAGTTTTATCAAGTGTGAGAGCGAGAATTTTATGCTCCTTAGTCGAAGGGGCGAATCCAAACACAAATGCAGTCGTACTTTTATGGCACAAATGGGAAGGAATTGGGTAAGGGGGAATTAGCAATGATTTTCTAATACTAGGGTTCCACAATCTCAATTCTTTCTTTCCATCAACATATATCCACATTAAAAGTAACCCATTACAACTCACTGAAGAATCGTAATAGTCTGAACTCGTTAAATTGTGACCAGTTTTCCTGAAAGTATCAGCTCTACGAATTGTGATTGAACATTTTTTTCCACCACCTTCAAAGGCTACGAATAATTTTTTCTTAGTATTGTTATTCATGTTGGAGAGTTGAAGATGTAAGTGAACAAAATTAGGGTCATCGATTATAGAGCACCAAGGTTTACAGACGGACCTGAATCGTAACAGGGTTTTACTCGGCATCATTGCCAAAATCAGAGTCCATATTTCTATGGGTAAATACTTGAATGAAGTTTTCGTCTTCTTTTTGCTCATCGTCTTCGTATCTTTAGGCCACTCCCAATGCAAGTAATTGATTCCAAGAGACCTGGACTATAACCTAAACACGGACGTGTAAATAAAGATTAATACGGAGTAATTGAATCAATTAATGACTTGAATATTATTGATTTTTTTTTTTGGTGTTGACCAGGAGTATCCCCTACCGACAACTGGGGCAATCTCCTTCGGGATACTGAAGGCAATTTAATGGGTTGACCCCTCCCAAGTTTGATTTTTTCATACTTGAATATTATTGATGACAAAGGTTACTTATAGCAATTACACGAAGAGAATTATTGAAAAATAATCTACCTATAATTTAGGTCAGAGATACGACAGAATATAGAAATTAGGACTAATAATATCTAAATCTAAATCTTATTCTAATCGGTATTGCTTTTTCACATACGCCTTTTACTCTTTCACATACGTAATTTACAAGGTTACCCTTGTCATTTCTTCATCCTTTTCCCCAATCAATTATTTTTCTCCCTTCCCTAATCCCCCTTCACCATTAAATCACCCCCACCCATCTCCATTAACCACCACACACCTCCATTAACCACCATCTCGCCGGCCGCACTCCCCACTCCCCGCCACTCCGGCCGACACCAGTCCCTGCTCCGACCTCGGCCAGCCACCCCTGCACCGGTCTCCCCTCCCCTGCACTCCCTTTCCCGGCAGTCCCCCTCCCCTGCAACTCCGCCTCCCCCGCCCTCACTCTCCCCCGCAACACCCCACCCCTGCAACTCCGACCACCGCCCTACCATGACCGGCCATTCTGACCTGACAACCTCCTTCCCCAGCCCACCCCTCCCCCGCACTCCCCCTCCCCCGCACTGCCCTTCACTGCTCCGACCACCGCCTGCACCATACTCCTGCTCTGACCGCCGTCGTCCACCATACCCCTGCTCCGAACACCACAATCCATCAAACAGATCACTATGCCTTCCACCACCAACATAATTGATTATAAACCCAATTTTAGGTCAAAATAATTAATAAGAAATAAACAACTTTAAATAATTGCTAAACAAATTAGTATTACTTCATTAATCGAAGAATTTGAAGAATTGTAATCCATTGTTCAAGTTTTAGAAGAATTAGGTTTTAATTTTAGGGAGAATGGTATATAAAAAACCTAGTTTGTTTAGATTTAGGAAAAGGGTAGAGTATGGAAATTTTATGAAAAAAAGTATGTGAAAGAGTAAAAGGTGTATGTGAAAGAGCAACACCCATTCTAATAGTATCAAAATTTTACCATATTGTGAATCATAATAAGAGAGTAATCCCCCTACTACTTAGAGAATAAAAATTCTCTTAGTTTTCCTCCAAAAAGCATCTAGCTAAATAAGTTAATAAATAAAATTTTCTTTCATTACTTTATTATCTTTTAAATGAATATATTCTTATAAATAAACTCTAATTTCTTAAATAAATTAATAATTATGATTTTTTCATTAAAACAATATTAAATTGATATTAAATTATAAAGTATAAGTTGCTAAATTTTTCAGTGATGCAATAATTATTACCGTAGAGAATAACTTGACACATGCTTACTATTAGCTTCGTGACAAAAAACATTCACTAAAAAAAATTCACATTTTAAATAAATTTTTTTATTAGTTTTCCATTTCAATTTTTTTTTTGTTTCATATCAAAATACATTGGTGTGAACTGATAAATATTAATGGGTGCAAATTTTAAAAGTATAAATCCTCCTATATACTAAGAGAATACAACTTCTCTAAATTTTTCCCTCCAAAGTGCTCAAACTTATATATGGAAACAAATTAAATTTTCATTTATTAAACTAATTTTCCATTTAAAATAATCTATGCATAAAAATTGTATCTCCTATTATTAATTTCGTGATGAAAAAAGATTTTTTAAAATTTTTTGATGTAGTTAAAATATTTTCATAAAAAACACAATCCATGGAATTATTCAATTCTTTTGATTAATTTTAATATTAGTTATTTTTTTATAAAATTTCGCGAGATATAAATCTAAAATCTATAACTAATAATACACTAAAATTTAAAAGACCTATATATACCGCGCATTTGGGCGGGATCTACACTAGTATTATATTACTCTGTATTATACTACGATCAAGTATTGTAAAAATCGAGTCCAAGCACGTGGTTGAGCGCCCTTGAAACTAAAGCTCAAACTCGGCTCATATAATATTTTACGAGCCCAAACTTTGTTTGAATACATTTTTGTCAAGCTGTATTTCAATTATTTTAAGTAAACTCTAAGTTAAAAATTCGAAATCAAACTAGTATTTTAATTACATTTATCTTTAAAATAATATAATTTGTGAGTTAAATATAAATTAAAATATTATTGATATATAAATTAATTAAGTTACACTAATAAAAAAGAATGGGCTCAAACGAATCTCTGAGTCGAGTCGAGCCTTAGTGTGCTTAGTTCAGGTCAGTCTATTTTAGATTGGCTAGAGCCCGAGCATGCGCTCAATTTGACCGATTTCAAGCCTATCTTATTTTAATGTAGTGTATGAAGTCAATTTGTGCAAATGACACTCGAGGGAGAAGAAGGAACATACATCGGATGTACTATCTCAGATTTATTTATTTGTTTTTGAGCATATGTGTATTTTTCCGTGCTTATGACCTCAAACTTTACTTATTTTTGAGCATCTGTGTATTTAGGCTCTGTTTGACAAAACTACCTGAAAATGTAGCTGAAACCTGAAAAGGTAACTGATAAGGTAGCTGAAAATTAGGAGCTGAAAAGGTAACTGATTATATAAAAATGTGTTTGGCAAACTAGCTGAAAAGGTAGCTGATTTTGGTAAA
Source organism: Silene latifolia (assembly GCF_048544455.1). Lineage (NCBI taxonomy): Eukaryota > Viridiplantae > Streptophyta > Magnoliopsida > Caryophyllales > Caryophyllaceae > Silene > Silene latifolia. Next base: position 196,404,377 of record NC_133526.1, read on the forward strand.
ATGACGTAAAAGGATATGAAAATTATTTAATATTATAGAATAAAGGGGTAAAAAATGGAAAATAAGTCATTTTAGGTACCTGATTTCTCAAATGCTACCTGAGGTAGCATTTCCTTTCAGGTACCTTATTTGACCACATAAGTTACTTGCCAAACACTTACAAAAAAATCAGGTAGCTGAAATTTTGGTCAAATAAGCTACTTTGGTCAAATAAGCTACTTGGAGTGTCGTGCCAAACGAAGCCTTATTCTGGGTTTATTATAACTTATAGGTTATATTTTAATTTTTTTTTTTCCGTTAAAACTCAAATTTAACTATAGACTTATAATATTTTTGAGTTTGAGTTTAATGTTTAAGTAAATGAACTAAGAAACATCCTAACGCACAATGCAATGTATCTGATTCAGCTGCAAACTTTCTAACATAACTTGTTCATCGTGAAAATCGGAGAAACGTGGACTAAAGGAGTTTATAAGAGATCAATAATCAGGACGAGCCTATATGAAAACAGAAGAAAGAAAAAAAAAGTGCACTCGCAGCCAATTAGTGGTCGTTTCTTTGTGGATCGAAGAATGAGTAATCTTGAGGTAGTAAAATTTTATGGACTATTGTGGTCAATTACCCATATGATACTCATACGCGGTTGAAGTATCGAACATTATTGTGTTTCCAACAAAGTGTCAAGTGTCCAACAGAGATACGCAGGGTAAAAGTAACATAGGTTACTCCTACCAGCAAACTCGAGTGATTCAAATCTCATACATAACGTCTGTAAATAAAATTTGACATTGTTTATCATCTCTCTGAATTGAAATGTTAAAGAGGCATAGGACCAGTGTTCCGTAGCACAAAAAATCGAGATAAAAATCATAATATACCTCAAACAGCCTAAGTTGGACATTATTAGACAATCCGATAAACTTTATTTGTGCAATAACACTAAGCTCTCCAAATACGTTTCTAGTCGTATATCACTCCTCATAGATTTTCCACGCTCCTTCACCTGGCCACTAGCAATGCAATAACAATTCTTCCCAATAATCAAACAACCACCATAATCACTACTGTCGTAATAGAATACCCTGGAATACGGGTTCGCCCTCATGAATAAATCATGTCCATCACGAGTTGAACCTCCTGAAAACCATAGACTCCACCACACCTTGTTTCCACCGTCGTCATGTTCAAGCACCCATATTCTGGTATATTTTTGAGAAATACTTAAAACTGCTAACGATTCCCCAAGAATAAATAGAAACATCCTTGTATAACTTTTGTCGTCGGAGGAATCTGGAAGCTCCAAAAAGGTGAACTTTTCCGAATCAAAGTCAAGAGAAACAAGATACTTTTTATTATCCCCGTATAAATTATATGCCATAGAGTGTACCGCCCCTTGACAGAAAATAGTATCTGACCGACGTGAAATTGACCAAAATATATGCTCAAAGCACGATCTCTCGACATTGAAGCCATTATTTCTAACTGACCATCGTTGATCACTGAGTGTATAAACCGCAAAAAACATATCTTTTGGCTGAGTATTCGGGTTTTCATCAAATGTGATAGCGAGGATTTTATGCTCCTTAGTCGACGGAGCGAATCCAAACACAAATTCAGTCTTATTATGCAAATGGGAAGGAATTGGGCAGGGAGGAATTAGCAATGTTTTTCTAATACTAGGGTTCCACAATCTCAATTTTTTCTTATTATCAATAATTTGCCACATTAAAATTAATCCATTACAACTCAACCCATTAACACTCTTTGGAAAATCGTCAGTTCCTGATGAACTCATTAAATTGTGACCGGTTTTCTTGAGATTATCAGCTCTACGAATTGTCATCAAATTTCCTTTTCGACAGGTCCATCTCGCAATATCAAAGGCTACAAATAATTTATTTTTAGTATTGTTATTCATGTTGGAGAGTGGGAGATGCAAGTAAACAAAATCGGGGTCATCAATAATAGAGCACCAAGGTTTACAGACGGACCTAAATCTTAACAGGGTTTTACCCGGCATTCTTGCCAAAATCAGAGTCCATATTTCTAAGGGTAAGTACTTGATTGAAGTTTTCGTCTTCTTTTTGCTCATCATCTCCATATCCTTAGGCCACTCCCGATACAAGTAACTTATTCCAAGAAGATACCTTGTTATTAATTAAAAGGATTTGTGTCTTCCCTTGTTCAAGTAGAAATACCTAAACACAAACACGTACGTGTATAAAATTTATAATTGAATGAATTAATGACTTGAATATTAATTGTGACAAAGTTTGCTTATATCGCAATTACAACAAGATAATTATTGGAAAATAATCTACCTAATATAGATGAGAGATACGACAGAATATAGAAACTATGGCTAATAATATAATATCTAAAGGTAATATCCAAATCTATATCTTATTCTAATATAAAATATTGCCATATTGTAAAACATAGAATAATATTATATAATATTATATTCCTTGTATTATACTACAATCAATCAATATTATTAAAATCGAGTCTAAGTCTATGGTTGAGCGCCCTTGAAACTTAAAGCTCAAACTCGGCTCATATAATATTTTACGAGCCCAAGCTTTGTTTGAATACATTTTTTTCGAGCGTTATTTCAATTATTATAACGTAAATTTTAAGTCAAAAATTCAAAATCAAACTAGTATTTTAATTAAATTTATCTTTAAAATAATATAATTTGTGAGTTAAATATTATTGATATATAACTTTATCAATTTACACTAATAAAAAAAAACGGGCTCATACGAATTAATTTATCAGTCGAGTCTTAGTGTGCGCGGCTCAGGTCGGTCTATTTCAGATTGGCTCGCGCCCGAGCATGCGCTTGATTTGACCGATTTCAAGCCTATCTTATTCTGATAACCTGTCGAGCGCTTAGCTTTACAGTCCTAATCGAAATTTAAAGTTTTTGACGATAATTTTGAAAAAAAAAAAACATTTGGACATTTGGTCATAATAATCTTATGACACATAACAATCTTACAGATTATCGTTCAATGCGTTATAAGTTGTTACTAATATAGACGAAATTAGATCACGACATTAATTTTTTCGCGCTATAATTAGTTTTGAGTGCAATTTGCTCATGTTTAATTTGATGACTGCATATGTGGAGTAATAATTATACGAAGTAAAATTTAGGATTCATTCAGTACAGTTTATTGTTATAGAGAACAAGAGCCAATTGTGAATGAAAATAAAGTTCGAAAATTTCAACTGAAAACAATACGACGATGAGATAACATGTAGCAACGGTCATATCCGAGAAAAAAGATTGTACGTACTACATCATACTTAATGACTTTTTGAATTTTTGTGTATTTTTTTCGAGTACTATAGAGTTTATAAATTACATTTTAGTTCTATGATGTCAAAAATCAAATTTTTTTGAGCTTATATATAATTTTGTTGAGTTATAATGTAACTTTTTGAGATTAAAGTTGAAGTAAATAAACTCAAAAACTTTATAATAAAACTCAAAAATTTACGAGCAAAGGCTTCCAAAAATCATCCATAAGAGATACAAGTAGTATTTCTAATTCACAAGCAAGACGGCATCATCATCCTAAGCGGTGTATCATTTGTGCAACACTAAGCTCTCACAATACGTTTCTAGTTCCTGCACCTGGCCACTAGCGATGTGATAAGACTTCTTCCCAACAATCACACAACCGCCATCATCACTCTCGAAATAGAATGCCTTGGAGTGGTTGCGGTCCTTGAACAAATCATATCCATCAAGACTTGAACGTCCTGAAAATCATAGAGTCCACACCGTCTTTCCACCGTCGAGTAATTCAAGCAACCATATCCTGGCATATTCTGTAGAAATGCTGAAAACTGCTAAGGATTCCCCAAGAATAAACAGAAACCTCTTTGTATTACAACTTTTCTCGTATGGAAGCTCCCAAAAGGTGAACTTTTCCAAATCAAAGTCCAGCGAAATAAGATATAGTCTTTCTTATCCTTGTATAAATCATTTCCTATAGAATGTATTTCCCCTTGAAAGAAAACTTTATTTGACGAATAACAATATGACCAAAATATACTCCCAAAGCACGTCAAGGGAGCGAATCCAAACACAAATGCAACACTATTGTAGAAACGAGAAGGAATTGGGCAACGAGGAATTAGCAATGATTTTCTAATACTAGGGTTCCACAATCTCAATTCTTGCTTTGTCTCAACATACGTCACCATTAAAAGTAACCCATTACAACTCCCTGAAAAACCCTAAATTTTAAAACTCGTTAAATTGTGACCGGTTTTCCTGAAAGTATCAGCTCTATGAATTTCCATTGAACGCCTTTTCCCACCGTTATAGGCTACGAATAATTTATTCTTAGTATTGTTATTCATGTTGCAGAGTTGAAGATGCGAGTGAACAAAATCAGGGTCATCGATTATAGAGCACCAAGGTTTACAGACAGGCCTGAATCGTAACAGGGTTTTACCCGGCATCCTTGACAAAATCAGAGTCCATATTTCTATGGGTAAGTACTTGAATGAAGTTTTCGTCTTCTTTTTGCTCATCATCTTCATATCTTTAAGCCGTGAGATTAGGGTTATTATCAACTACGCCCATTGATCAAGTATTGTAAGCTTCGATTCCAAGCCCAAGTTTTTTCGAGCATTATTTTAATATAATATTAATTTTTAAAATAAAGGCGAAATTAAAATTACTATTTTAATTTAATTTTTCTTTAAAATGATATAATATGAGCTCGAAATTAATGATAAATTTACATTAATTAAAAAGAATGAACTCAAACGAATTTTCAAGTCGAGCATACTATCCTACAACCAGTTGTATATTAGCATTGTACAACCAATATATATCTAACTGAGTTTTTGTATAATTTTTGTGAGCTTTGTTAAAGTTTATTTTTTTTTATGCATGAATAGATGAATTCAGAAACTTTATAATATAGCTCAGAGTCTTTAAAACAAAACTCGGAAACTTTAATACAAAGCTCAGATTTTACATCGTACAACTGGTGTACAACTGGTTGTATAATCTATTAACTGAGTTTGCTCGAGATTAGCTCGGTCTGTTTCAGATTGGCTCGAGTCCAAGATTGCACTTAATTTGACCGATTTCAATCCTACCTCATTGTGATAACCTATCCAGCGGCTCATTTCATTTACAGCTCTAATCAAAATTTAAATACTTGAATTATGTGAGACCATTTCACATTATAAAATGCGAGACATCATATATATATATGGAGAAATATTTTGACTACTCATCGCCCGGTCCACGGTCCATTCGATTTGGTCCAGGACTAAGAACCGTTACTATTCATCGTCATACAAGAATGAATAGTGCAAGCTTAGTAATAAAAAAAAGTTATTTCCGAAATGCAGAAACTATGTTCTGCCTAAGTTAGACTTTAGACAATTCGTCGATAAACATTATTTGTGCAATAACACTAAGCTCTCCAAATACGTTTCCAGTCGTACATCACTCCCCATAGATTTTGCACGCTCCTTAACCATGCCACTAGCAATGTGATAAAAACTCTTCCCAATAAGCAAACAGCCGCCATAATCATCACTCTCGTAATAGAATGCCCTCGAATGCTGGTTCCCATTGAATAACTCACGTCCATCACGAGTTGAAGATCTTGAAAACCGTAGAGTCCACACCCTCTTTCCACCTTCATGTTCAAGCACCCATATTTTGGTATATTTATGAGAAATACTGAAAACTGCTAACGATTCCCCAAGAATAAATAGAAACCGACTTGTATAACTTTTGTCGTCCGAGGAGGAATCTGGAAGCTCCAAAAAGGTAAACTTTTCCAAATCAAAGTCGAGAGAAATAAGATAGTTTTTATTATTTCTGTAATCATTTCCTATAGAGTGTACCGCCCCTTGAAAGAAAACATTATTTGACGAATTATAATATGACCAACATATAAGTTCCAAGCACGATCTCTCGACATTGATGAGGCCATTATTTCGGACAGTCCATTGTTGATCACTGAGTGTATAAACCGCAAAAAACATGTCTTTTGGCTGAGTATTCGGGTTTTCATCAAATGTGATAGCGAGGATTTTATGCTCCTTAGTCGACGGAGCGAATCCAAACACAAATTCAGTCCTATGATGCAAATTAGAAGGAATTGGGCAAGGAGGAATTAGCAATGATTTTCTAATACTAGGGTTCCACAATCTCAATTTTTTTGGTTTATTATCAATAAGTTGCCACATTAAAATTAATCCATTACAACTCAACCCAATATCATGACTCTGTGGAAAATCGTCAGTTCCTGATGAACTCATTAAATTGTGACCAGTTTTCCTGAGATTATCAGCTCTACGAATTGTCATCAAATCTCCTCCTTTTCGACGACGACCCCATCTCGCAATATCAAAGGCTACGAATAATTTATTTTTAGAATTGTTATTCATGTTGCTGAGTTGAAGATGCAAGTAAATAAAATCACCGTCATCGATGACAGAGCACCAAGGTTTACATACGCACCTGAATCGTAACAGGGTTTTACTCGGCATTCTTGCCAAAATCTGAGTCCATATTTCTAGAGGTAAGTACTTGATTGAAGTTGTCCTCTTCTTTTTGTTCACCATCTCTATAGTAAAACTGAATGGAGATAACAATTAATAAGAACAAGAATTTATTGTAACACTCCAAATTGTTTTGTTTGTTAAAAACTGTTACAAGCTCCTCCCTATTTATAATAACGAAGTAGACTGATCTAAAGACTCCTACAAAAATAATAAACTACTTAGGAAATAACAGCTGCTATTTAAAATTAGGAAACAAAGTTATCCTAAATAAATTAGGAAATATTACACCAACCCGACTTAGGTAAATAGGATAATCCTATTTGTATATATATATATATATATATATATATATATATATATTATTATTATTATTATTATGACACATAATTTGAGGCAAAATTACGGAACTTTTTTCCAAAATAGGCATTTTCCACAAATTAATTATCAAAATGGGTCGACTTTCAAATTTATTACCGCAAATTGGTCCAAGTAGGATCGGATTTATCGAACCTAGGCTTAGGAGGCAAATCGTCAGCCCGCTTGGCGACTTGTTTTGTTGTATAATCCAGAAATCACCTTCCACTTCCCAACTTAAAAAAAGAAAAAAAAAAAACTTCTAGAAATCGCCAGCTCACATGGCAATTTTATAGTTGGATCAAATTTTGCAAAGCTTTGGGTACAGTCGCTGACCGACTTGGCGACTTGGATCCGAGCCTAGCTTCGGTGATAACGTGAACCCATTTTGGGTAATAAATTTGAAAGTCGACCCATTTTGATAATTAATTTGTGAAAAATGCCCATTTTGAAAAAAAGTCCAAAATTACGTGAGATTTCAATTAGTATATAATTTACAAATTGTTTTTCGCACTTACATGCGTTATAAGTTGTTTACTAATATAGACGAAATTAGATCACAACATTTAAAAAAAAAATCTATTGAAATAGTTTTGAGTGCAATTCATTCCCGCCATTATTAGTTTTGAGTGCAATTTGTTCATTGTCGTGGAGAATTAGAGCCAATTGAATGCGAATAGTTGAGTGACTGAGTACATTTTCGGTTTAATTAGTGGTCGTAGAGCGAGAGTTAGTTGTTACGAGCATGTGTGTGTCGACGTTAATGATCCCTCACTAGTGTTTGACACTCTTGCTTGCATTCTTGTCCGACTCAAAGTAGTACCGGACCGTGAGACTATGTAGCTTATTTATAGTGATGGAAACTTATTCTAACAAGATCATGTCATGTGCTTACACTGATTTAAACAGCAAGACTGGTTTATGAATGTACAAGTCTCCTTACCTTGATACTCATAATTAAATGTTAATACGGAGAATGAGGCACGATTTATGAAGACTCATTGGTTAAACATCTGTCCGCCTTCCAATCTGACCACTGCCCTATACTCGTATCCCCGAATGGTTTCGCACCTGTTCATGCCATTAGGAAACCGTTTAAATTTCAGGCCTGTTGGATGGCTCACGAAAACTTCACTGATTTTGTCGAAAGTAACTGGCCGGTTCATGGACTCTTTCCAACCCGTCTTAATATCCTCTCTACAAAACTACAAGGTTGGAATGAAGAAGTTTTTGGTAATATTTTCAAGATGAAAAAGAAGTTAATGGCACGTATTAGTGGCTGTCAACGGGAGCTCGCTTTGGGACGGAAACGCAATTTAATTATACTTGAGGCCAAATTACGTAAAGAATTGGATGATGTGTTAGAAAGGGAAGAAATCCTTTGGTACCAAAATCCAGAGTGGAATTTATTAAAGATGAGATCGAAATACATCTTTTTTCCATGTTAGCACCTTAATAAGAAGATGGCATAATAAGATTACTTCCCTAAAAGATGACAACGGGTCTTGGGTTGAAGATAGTGAAGATGTTAAAGACTTAGTTGTAAATTATTTCAAAAATCTATACACTGATGACACACCGCCTGATGATATGGATTGTATTCCGTACGATCTCTTTCAAGAATTTAACTCAGTGGATTGGGAATGGCTTTCAAAACCATTCACTATAGCGGAAATCGAACGAGTTATAAATAACATGGGTCCTTTGAAAGCTCCCGGCCCAGATGGATTCCAAGCATTATTTTACCAGAAACACTGGGCTCTTGTGGCGGACTCTTTATGCTCGATGGTCCTCAAGGCACTCGAGGGTAAGGGCTTTCCCGAAGGATTAAATGACACGAACATTGTTCTAATCCCGAAGGTAGACTCTCCGGAAACCGTGTCCCAATTTAGACCTATAAGTCTCTGTAATGTGGCATACAAAATCATCAGTAAGACCATCGCTAACCGGGTAAAAAAGGTGCTCCCTTTCCGTATCTCCGAGACCCAAAGTGGGTTTGTCCCAGGGCGGCAGATCACTGACAACATTGTAGTCTTTCAAGAGGCAATACATTCCATGCGTACGAAAAAAGGACGTAAGGGCTTCATGGCGATTAAAATAGATCTCGAAAAAGCTTATGATCGTCTCAAGTGGGATTTCATACAAGCCACTTTGAACGACATGTGCTTCCCCGGGCTGCTCATCGATGTCATTATGGAGTGCGTTCGTACCCCGAGAATGCAAGTCCTATGGAACGGTGAACCAACTGCTCAATTTAGACCATCTCGAGGAGTCCGTCAAGGTGATCCACTTTCATCTTATTTATTCGTTATGTGCCTTGAAAAATTACAACAATTAATTGATCAAGAAGTCCGTAACAACAACTGGAACCCTTTCTCGGTTTGCCGTAATGGTCCGGGTATTACGAACCTGTTCTTTGCAGACGATATGGTCTTATTTGGTGAAGCATCTGTTGCTCAAGCCCTAGTTATCAAACATATTCTTGATGCCTTTTGTTTAGCTTCTGGCGAAAAAGTAAGTCACTCCAAATCTCGTGTCTTCTTTTCGCAAAATACAGACATTGCAATCCGAGTGGATATATGTCGAGCTCTGCATATGGAAGAAACAAATGACCTTGGGACCTATCTTGGTATGCCCACCATTAATGGTAGAGTAACTAGACACACTTTCGCCCATCTTGAGGAGAAGATCAATAAACGTCTTACTGGTTGGGCGACAAAACGGCTATCTCTTGCGGGAAGGGCCACTTTAGTTCAATCCACTTTGAGTACGATCGCTAATTATAGTATGCAGTCCGCAAAAATCCCGAGAACTGTATGTGACTCTATTGATAAAAAATCTAGGAGATTTTTATGGGGCGGTAACGAAGATAAAAGAACGATTCATTTAATTGCATGGGAGACTATCCAACGCCCAAAATCTCACGGAGGCCTAGGCATCACTTCGGCCCGTCAAGCTAACGCCGCATTCCTAACCAAACTTGGTTGGAGAGTCCTTTCTGAACCCGACAGCTTGTGGTCACGGGTCATTCGCTCAAAGTATTGCCATGGTCGCTGTGATCTAGATATTTTCCAACCTAAGCGAAACATGTCTAATGTATGGGCCGGTATTACCTCACAATCGTAAAACATTGTGATGGGATCAGCCACGGCGGTGGGTAACGGAAGACGAACTCTTTTCTGGGACCATCCCTGGGTCGATGGACTTGTCTATCGGATGTGGCTATCTCTACAATTCCTGACGATATACTCGGAGCAACGGTAGCCGAGATGTGAAGTGAACAATCTGGTTGGAAGTGGGATCTTTTTTCAGATATTGTACCTCAAATTTATCTATAAAAAAAATAGCCTCCATTTCCCTCATTTCAGACCCGGAACTTGAGGATACATTTTATTGGAATGGTACAAGTTCAGGGAAATTTTCGATCAAGTCGGCTCTAGGATTCCTCCGTGGACACGACCTCTCTAACAATTCCGAAGCTCCCATTTGGAGGATTATCTGGCGCTTACCTATCCAACAAAGGGTTAAAATGTTCTTATGGCTTGCAGCCCATGGAAGGTTGATGGTTAATGTGAATCGAGTTCGTCGGAATCTTAGTGACGATTCTATTTGTCCTCGCTGTGAGACCAATGAAGAAACAGAGGAGCATCTTCTTAGGTCTTGTCCGGTTTCTAAACACATATGGAGCCTTCTAGGTATCTGTTCCTCTCATACCCCTTTTTATAATGTCCCTTTTTCGGATTGGCTAGTCAAGAATGCCGGGAATGATGCTGCAATTTCCGTCACCGATTGGCCGATTCATTTTACTATTACCTGTTAGTGGATATGGCGATGGAGAAACAACATTGTGTTTGGCCGAGCAAATGAAAACCCAACCAATCCTAGGGATTTTCTTATCAGACAGTTCGAAGTAACGAAGCTAGCGTTTGATAAGTTCGACATCTTCGTTCCCACAGTAGGTCTAGCTAGTAAGGAGATCTTTGTTCGTTGGCTACCACCACCGCATGGGTGGCTCCAATTAAACACGGATGACGCCTCAAAGGGAAATCCAGGGATGGCAGGAGGTGGTGGCATCTTTCGAGACGAAACGGGTAATTTCCAACACGCATTTTATTTCTCATGTGGTTTTTGCACCTCCATGAAAGCAGAGCTCTTAGCTCTACTGAAGGGTTTGGAATGGGCGCGAGAGTTGAGAATCACCAAGCTTATTGTTCACATGGACAATAAGCCTTGTATTAAGCTTGTATTGGAGGATCAATTGGTGAGCAATGGCCTTAAATTTATAGTGATGCGATGCAAAGAACTTATAGCCGCTACTTCTTGGACAGTCAGACTTGAGCATTGCTATCGAGAGGCGAATAGAGCCAGTGATTGGCTCGCAAATCAAGGCATCAACTCCAGCACTTCGGGCACATACCTAGACTCTCCATCTAATGCTCTACGTTCTATCCTACGGGAGGACATTTTTGGGGTCGCTTTTCCCCGTGTAATAGTTTCTAGTTAGTTTCGGGGTTCGCCCCTCTTTAGCACCAAAAAAAATGTTAATACGGAGTGGAGTATCAACACATTTGGTCCCAATAAACTAACACGGAGTCGTACATGGAAAGAGAAAAGGATAGCACAAAGAACGACCTTTCGTCTTGGTGTTTGAATACGTGTTGTTGATCTCCGTCTTTGTAGTGTCTTTGTTGTGTCTGTGTATTTCTGTGTGGGACTCTACTCGCTGTAGGTCTCTGGGTTTATCCTATTTATTAATAAAAAAAAAAAGGGTTTTTCTACATGGTGACCCTGAACTTTTACAAATCACACATGGTAACCCTGTAAAATAGAAAAAGTTTTTGGTAACCCTGAACTCCCTTAATTGTAATTACCGTGACCATTAACTTTAATTCCGTCAAAATTAGGCGTTAAGTGGCCAACGTGGACAATGACATGGCAAGTTTGGGCTGAGGTGGATCTTATTTGGCTGACTTTTTGTTGACTTACCATTTCCCTCCAATTTCCTCACATTTTCCCTCCTAATCCCCCTTTATTTAATAGCTTTCTCCCTTATTTCTTCACTTACCCTTGATTTCTTCTTCTTCCTGCTTCTTCCTTTTTCCTGCTTCTTCTCTTTTTCTTATACCTCCCTTTTTTCTTCTTTCTTTTAATAAAACCAACCTAATTTATGTCTTCCTCAAATTGGAAAAACGAGCCAATAGAAGGGATGGACTTTGTTAACCAACGTTGCTATCAATGTCGGAAAAATGCGGTCATCAAAATCTCTGGGACTGCGAAAAACCCTAGAAAAGCATATTTTACCTGTGAACATTGCAATATATTTGTTAGTTGGTTAACTAACAATCATGTGATTTTTAACAAAGGGGGATATTTGAAGAACAATTTCGAGGATGATGATGTTTCAAGTGGTATTGTTCAAGGGAGAAATGAAGATATTCAACACTTGAAGAACGATTTAGTCAAATTAGCAAATGTAATGATGTTTTATGTTAAGTTGATTGCTTTTATGTTTATGGTTCTTGTAATAGCTTTCATCATTAAATTGTAATTGGTTTTCTGGGCTACACTTCTAAACTTGTAATTTTCTGGGTTGCAAATGTAAGGAATGCAAATTTGGGAATGAAAGAAAGATTTGTTGCACTTCTAATTTTCTGATTCATGACAAAAAAGGATTACAACTTATAGTTCAAGTGCAAATTGACATAGTCTTGGGAGTTTAGTCTAAACCTAGCACCAAAAGGGAGAGTAATTGTATTACAAGGTCATAAATGACCATACATAACAGCAAAACAAGTCATTTTGATCATTAAATCACAACTTCTTCAAAAAATTAGCCTCCCTTTTTTTCTGCAAATCGTATCCATCATCATTTTGATGTTGATGGCAACTTCCTTTTCCTCCCTCTTCTCGTGGTCCTTGAGTAGTTGAAGCCTGGCTACCCATTATTAATGCCTCCAAATGGTTCAAAGAAGTGGCATTGATCCTTGATGATGATGTCTGACCTTGATTGTTAGGTGTAGGATTGACAGAAGTAGAAGCTTGGGTACCCATTATTAATGCCTCCAACTGATTCAATGAAGTGGCATTGGGATTGTTTGATGCCTGACCTTGCCTTGAAGTTTTTGATGATGATGATTGACCTTGCCTTGAAGTCTTTGTGACTTTGTGACTGACCTTGCCTTGAAGTTGGCTTTTTTCCTTTGCAGTGTAGCCCCCTTTACAAGTTTTGGAGTTGTGTCCCATGCATCCACATTTTCTACAAGTGATGACTATGGATCTTTTCCCTTTTCTCTGCTCACCTGGCTCCCTTCTCCTGTTTCTTGATGGTCTACCAATGGCCCTTTTAAGTGGTGGGGGTTCTAATGTAGGCACATCAAAGGTTGGCCATTGAGCTGAGTCTGCAATTGGGTGGATATTCATGGCATATGCTTCTCTGTACTTCCTCACACTGAACCAGTCACTAACATAATCAGCAGGCTCCTTACCAGCTTGTAGTATAGCCTTAATAGCATGCTTACAAGGGATTCCACTGATTTGCCAGGCTCCACAAACACAGGTACGAAGGTTCAGATTGACTGGCAGATAGGAACCACCATCACGCACTTCAAACTCACCATTTCCAGATGAAAATGCAGTACAAAATCTTGAATTCTTCATCAGTACTTTAAGCCTGTTGATAATGTTGGGACATATCCCATCATCTGGCCAAGTATCAGCTGCTGCTGCTCTAGATGCATTCCTAACCATTGACATTCTTCTAATACCTATCAGAATATGTAATACCTATCAGAATATATAATAACATTCTTCTAATACCTGTCAGAATATATAATAACCATCTCAAATGTTTAAGTTATACATATCTTACCTTCAAGAAGACTCAGAGCTGGATTGCATCTGTGGACTCCAAGAGTTGCATTAAAACTCTCTACAAAGTTGCTTGTGTTATCTTCACAAGAGAGCCTAGGGTCAAACATATATTTAGCCCATGCTTCTTTATCACCTAGATCCAAGAACCACCTTGCAGCACCCAAACCACCATGTTGAACTACACTTTCAAGAGCCTTCTTGAACATAATTTCACTGGTAGCATTTACCACTTTCCAAAACAGGCCATGCATCAGTAACCCAGGGTGGTCTTGTTTAAAGTTCTTGCACAAGTGCCTGCAGCAAAACCTCCTGTATGCCTCAGGCCATACAGATTCTAAGGCGGGTTCAACACCCTGTCATCACAAGAACAGCCATGAGTAAGCAGACAAGAATGAATATGAATTTAAGAATTCAAAAATAAAGTGAAATTAATACACAAGTACTGACATACCTTTTGCCTATCTGAAATTATGGTCCGGTTATCCCTTCCAGAATCTTTCAGTATATGCTTGAGTTGCAAAAAGAAGTTGGACCAACTTTCTTTATTCTCAGAGTCAACAATGGCAACAGCAACAGGAAAAATCTCATTGTTTCCATCAATGCCAACTGCTGACAACAACACCCCTCCATAATTCCCTTTCAAGTGAGCACCATCTACTCCAATTAGACTCCTACAACCTCTGATTAACCCAGTAACTTGAGCATGAAATGCAATGAAGCATGACTTGAATTGAAGAACACCCTCCTCATTAACAGCTCCAGATGCCAATGCAACACTACCAGGATTGGTAAGCTTGATCATTTCACAATATTGACAAAGTAGTCTATATGAGTCATCATGCCCACCATTAATCTCTTTCAATGCAATATCTTTCATCTTGTATAAGGATGAGTTAGGCATTTGCAGTCCATACCTCTTCATCAACAAGTCATTGCATGAATGGGCAGTGATTGCAGGGTTAGCTCTTATGTCTTCCATCAATTTCTTTGCCACCCATTTACAATTTGCCATTGGATTGCTGTTTCTGACACCATCACAGCCATGCTCAGGATCTTTTATTGTCCTGATTGCCCATGTTTGCCCATCATTCAGAACACTTGCATGTATTCTCCATCCACAGTTTGCAGTAGCACAATTTGCTTTATACCTATTACATTCAGCTTTCACCACAACCAAATTAAACCCTTCTTGGACACAGTAGTCTCTTAAAACATCCTTGAAATGGTCCTTGTCCATGAATATTTGCCAAGGTTTCAATCTAATTGCCCCAAACACTTTGTTTTCATATAACTCACCATTTTTAAACAGTTTTGCATTGTATCCTCCACCCTCCTCATCTAGCCATCCTTCTTCCTCATATGGGTTATAGTCATCATCAATAAACTCCAAGGTGGATATTACAACATTGTCCTCTTTCTAAAGGTCAGACAAACCCTGTTCATCATCAATCTCATCATCAACCTCATTCTCAGCAGATGGATTATAGGACCCATCACTATCTTCTGCATCAGAATCACAAATCACTACATTCCTCAAACCCCTTGACCTAGAACCCCTTGTCACTCTTGAATTACTCTCTTGAGTCTCAACAGGAGATGCCTTAGCATTAGGGATATATACCCCTTTCCTCACAGCTGTTGTTCTAGGGATTTTAAACTTTGAAATCTTAGATGAAGTAGCTTCAACAGTTGGAGGTGGTTTAAACCTGGGAGATGTCCTCCTATTAGTAGTGGCTAGGGATGTCACAATAGCTGAAGCATGCTCATTTCGTTGAACAGATCCCACAATAGGTGAAATAGGTGAAGTGGGTTGGTGACTTGCCTTGTATTCAACCTAACACTTCTTCTTGGTGAAGTAATGTGCAGTAGCATTGGACAATGGAATACACAGCTCAACCTCTTCTATTGTTTGAATAGGTTCAACAAACACAAACATTTTTTAATTTATCGAGTTCGATAATGAAGTTCGGGGACAGGTTTAGGAATAGGCTTCAACACACTTCTCTTACAAGGTATTTTTTCCCTTGATGTCCCCTGTTTTTTCTTCTCTAAAGTTACCTCAACCTCATCAACATTGTCCTTTTTCCTATAAGACCTAACTTGTCTAGCCATAAGAAGAACATGACAAGGTTTTTCCTCACACCCAATCCATATATCAATTATTTTCTTCCCCTCTAACCTCGAACATTTGCATAAGATCGGTGTCATCCCTTAACCACACCGATCTCATTTTATAGGAATATGCCAATGAAGGGTTTGTAGGCCATTCAAACTTTTCTGCTTCCACCTCATCGAACATGTCGTTATAAACATCAATAAGCAAGACCGTATCAGTATCTTCAACTAACACCTCAACAAAATTAGCCCTAAAATGCATTTTCAAGACTATATTCTCCATACTGCATTCAAAATTCAACATTTACAAAGTTTAAGTTCAAAAAACATCATCAAAAACATAATCTGACCAAAAATAGCAAATAATCTAAGATATGAATTTAAAAGATTGGAACTTTGCTAAATTAAAGCATAATTAAACACAAAAAAAACATCAAAACCCAAAATTTAAACCAAAAAAATAGGACAAACAACTTACCTTTAATCGCAGATGATGAAAGATGGAATCTTGGATTGAATGCTTCTTGATAATGACGGATGAATTACAATTTTTTTTATCGCAGAAACCCTAATTTTTTTTTGTCTGATGAATTGGGAATTCAAAATAAACAGAGTGAAAGTGTGGGGGAGGGGGAACTGAAGGGTTTGATCAGTTAAAAGGAGTTTTTTTTTTTTTTAAATAATATATTTCTTAGGTGTAATAGTCAAATAGCCAAATAAGATCCACCTCAGCCCAAACTTGCCATGTCATTGTCCACGTTGGCCACTTAACGCCTAATTTTGACGGAATTAAAGTTAATGGTCACGGTAATTACAATTAAGGGAGTTCAGGGTTACCAAAAACTTTTTCTATTTTACAGGGTTACCATGTGTGATTTGTAAAAGTTCAGGGTCACCATGTAGAAAAACCCAAAAAAAAATGAGCGCGCTTAGATCAACTAGTAAGTGTTCTACTCTGTAATATTCAACTTTAGCCAAAAATCAGGTGGTACTTTTATGTATGGAGTATTCATTCAAGTTAATGATTATTTTCGCACAAGTTAAAAACTGTCAAATTCCAGCTTAGCAAGGCTTTATCATCTCTCTGCAATGTTAACAAAACATCGAGATAAAAATCATATCCCTCATGACCCTCAAACTTTCCTGAGCTTAAAAACCATAACATTCGACTTAGATTCGACAAACGTAACCAATAACACATTTTACCTTTGCAAATTGTGAAACATAATACGGGCAGTATTTTCTACTCCCTCTGTCCCGGTCATTTGTTGTCTTTTTCCATTTTGGGGTGTCTCAGTCATTTGTTGTCCTTTCTATTTTAAGAATGAATTTGATGAGTAATTTGATCATTCACACCCAATTTATTCCACTTGTCATTTAATAATTGGCCCTCTCCCCCTTTCCTTGGTCTTTGTGCCAAAATCAAAGGACAACAAATGACCGGGACGGAGGGAGTAATTCACAAGAGATACGGGTAGTCTTTCTTATCCTTGTATAAATCATTTTTTATAGAATGTATCGCCCATTGAAAGAAAACTTTATTTGACCAATAATAACAATATGACCAAAATATAGCCCCAAAGCACAAGCGCTCCACATTTAAGTTATTTTTTCTGATACTCCATTGTTGATCACTGAATGTATAAACCGCAGAAAACATATGTTTTGGTGGAGTATCTAGAGTTTGATCAGATGCGACCGCGAGAATTTTATAGGCCTTAGTCGAAGGAGCGAATCCAAACACAAATGCTACCCTATTGTAGAAATGGGAAGGAGTTGGGCAACGAGGAATTAGCAATGATTTTACGAGCGCCCTTGAAACTTAAAGCTCAAACTCGGCTTATATAATATTTTACGAGCCCAAGCTTTATTTGAAAACATTTTTTTTCGAGCGTCTTTGGTATTCAATATTTTGCTTAAATAGTATTTGTTGTTTGGTTACATTTGGAGCAAGAACTAAAATTTCTAAGCTTTGAATAAGTAACTCATACTCCAAACGGTAAAGGTGCCCATAAATCACTATAATTAGTATTTCTTATTAGTAGTGGCAGAGCCAGAATTATAACTTCGGCGCAAGCGCCACTCCTTCTTGCTTACCCCTAACGTGAGCACAACATCAAAAGTGTTAACTATGAAAGCCATAATTCTTTATGTATAAGTGTGTCGGTGCAAAGCGTCTTGTTTGTGACCGACTAATTCCGTCACAAGCTGAAGACCTCTCACAAAAAGAGAGGGGATAAGGTGGGACACCCCTATGTGCTTCTCCACTCACCTCTCATGGATATTTTGTGAGAGAAAATGGTATCCGTCACAAGTTTATGACAAACATCGTCGTCTTCCATAAGATTTTGTGGTGTCGGTGTGTTTTTCTCCAGTATTTCAATGTACGTAAGCGGTAAATGGCAAAGAGGTTAAAAACTTATCCACGTACACCAATGTGTATGACACTATGACCTACCTGTATGTCGAACAAGTTGATACATTATTTTACTTTAATTATTACCGTCTTTATCGAGCTTTACGTACTTTATTTCTCATGAATGTATTGGTTTTTTCTTCTCTTTTGCTAGTTGGCATCATTGCATTTTGCATGGATATTCGATTTTCGTTTGTCATCTTTCATTCCTTTTTTTCTTAATAATGGTGGCACCGCTGCACTCCGTATGGCTATCTTAGAGTACTAAGCAAAGTCTCCTTTAAAACGGTAGTATCTGTTTTAAGTTTAAAACAGATGAATTGGAGATGAATTGGTCTCTGATGGATTGAAGAATAATGTGATTTTAGCTAGAGGCGGTCAAATACGAATAAGATTGGAGATGGATTGGACTCATTTCAGATATCAATTAGTTTTATTGTAGACGGAAATATCCGTCTAATGATGTAGACGGGTCAAATATGTCACTATTTTCATAATAAGACAACTCCCATTATCCCAACTTTTGTTTATCTTATTATAAAAAGTGGTGGCATATATATTTGACTCGTCTACAACTTTAGACGGTACTGTATGTCTAAAGGGAGATTTTGTGTTCAGATATAGTGGATTAACATGACCACATTCCCAATTGAATGTCGCATTCCCGTGCGCAATAGCGAAAAATTCTCATTTCAGACGAACTATTTCATGTGACCATTTAAACTTGTTCACATTTTTATGATAAAATATTACCATTTAAATAGATTACATTAGTAGTAAATGGGCATATATGACTCGTTTAAAACCTTCAAAAACGGAAATGACCGTCTAAACTTTGAAGGAAGACCAGTTGTTTTTACAGTTAGTTTTGTTGAAAACGGGTCGGAGCAAGTGACGGGTAATGTCACTCACAAAACGGATAGGGGGACAAGGTGGGGGCACCCCCATGTGCTTCAATCTCTCCTCTATTTGGGTCATTTGTGAAAGAGAATGGTATCCGTCGCTCCAAAGTGACGAATGAGATTTTGTGTGTTGTTTTTAAGGCATCAACGACATTTTCTTTGGGTGCAGTGTGTCTCTTTAGTCGCGTCTAGCAGCATGATTCACATTTCGAAGACCACTGTTCACTCTGAACTATGGAAATTAAACAGATGCTCCTATTATTTAACTTGCCACTTGATTTATTTCTTGGAACTTCGGACGTCTAAGACACATTGGAATTTTATATGATTGCATTATTCTCTCCTCTCTTTCATTTGGGTGCACAGATTATTGTTGAAAACGGATATGTTTTTCTTAAATAATAAACGAGTTAAAAAAATAGATGAAACAAAAAATAAAATATCTAGAATTAATAAACACTTACCCAATCTATCTTTGAGATACTCCCTCTGTTTTTCTATATATGACTTTCTCATATTTCAAGACACACACTTCTCTCTTCAATATCCCTCAAATTATATGGTTAAATATAGTGATATGTATACTCATATGAAAGAGTTTTTCATAAGTAATTTAATGGTTTAATTTTTATAATTTTTTATCAAATATTTTTGTGTAAATATTAAAGTCAAAGACTCACCTCAAAAAAGCAAAATGTCATATATTAAAAAGTGGAGGGAGTAGTATCTAATTCATTTTAGATATATAATGGATATAACCATCTCAAGGAAACGCTATTATTAAGCTCACCTTCTATACAAGTGCCTAATCTTATTTCCTAAAACACGTTTGCAAGTTACTCGTATAAGTAACTTGTAGCCTTCATTTTGTCGTGTCGTTCTTTCTTAGATTCCATTTTGATTAACCACACACTTTTACGTGTATTTCAAAGAGCTTATACACATTTCCTGCCATCTTTCAACGTTATCTCTATTTACTGATCACATGACACCAAAACTATAAAGCTTACTCTAATAAAGTCTGCAACATATTCAAGTGTACCAGCCACACGAAACCCTACCAAGGGGTAATTCCGTCTTTTTCATACATTTATTTGATTTAAGGCAGTGGCGGGGTCAGGATTCTCAATTAACAGCCCTTAAATGTTTTAACGGGAGCGAACAAGTAATGTCATAAGGAATTTCGAAAATATTAACCAAAATGTTCGTATTTTTCATTTTCCAATCGGGAAGAGCGGCATTAGCATCCTTGTTAGCCTCTTCTAAATTCACTACTGCAATTACCAAACCACCCTTTCGTACCATAGAAAAAGTAACCATATGTTAAAAATGCTAATTTATTTAATAATAAAATAATGTCACTATCTCATGATTTATATAAAATGGTTACTCTATCATAAAATGATCACTTATTCTATCGTCACACCAAATAGCTATCGTGCATAGTATAATTTATGTATTTGCAACAGATAATCTCCCTTATGACAAGTCACAAATTAGACCATTTTACATCAAAAGTAACAATTCACAAACTCTTATTTTAAATGGTCACATTTTATTATAAAAATATCACATTCCTCCAATTTGTGAATTTACCATCTTTTTTTACCCCTTGAAATTTACTACTCTTCCTATAAATACCATCCTACCACCACTCTCCCAAACACACCCACACACAAAATGGCAAACATGTCTCTTCTAACACTCCTTTACATACTACCCTTCCTCACTTTAACTCAAGCTCAAAGTGAGCTAATCCTAACCATAGTAAACAACTGCCCCTTCACAATCTGGCCAGCAATCCAACCCAACTCCGGTTCCATAGTCCTCGAAAAAGGCGGTTTTGCTCTCTCAACCCTAACCCACCGCTCATTCCGAGCCCCCAACACCCACTGGTCCGGTCGTATCTGGGCCCGAACCGACTGCACTTACTCGACCGGCCAATTCAAATGCGCTACCGGCGATTGCGGGGGTCGCCTCGAGTGTCATGGACTCGGAGGCGCTACCCCCGCAACTTTAGCCCAGTTCTCGCTCCACCACGGTCAAAAGGACCAATCTTCTTACGAAGTTAGTCTCGTTGACGGGTTTAACCTCCCTATGACCGTTACCCCACACGAGGGTAAAGGTCTTTGCCCGGTTGTCGGGTGTAAGCCTAATTTACTACAGAACTGCCCCGAACCGTTGAAGTTTCGGGGCAATGGCGGTCATGGACCGGTTTTAGGATGTAAAAGCGGGTGCGAGGCTTTTAACACTGATGCGTTATGTTGTAGGGGTCATTATAATAGTCGAGAAACTTGTTCCGAGTCGGAATTTAGTAGGTATTTTAAGCATGCATGTCCTGCTACTTTTACGTATGCTCATGATAGTCCTTCTCTTATGCATGACTGTTCTTCACCACGTGAGCTTAAGGTTATTTTCTGTCACTAGAGGGGTCCGGTCACGTGAGGAGGTTGTATTTGTTGGAATATGTACGTTTTTATGTTTGGTGTTGTGTGTCCTTATGTTGGGAGTAGTTTTTTTAGAACCGGTGTTTGTGTACGGTGTTGTATTGGAATCGATGTTGTAGTGCAACTAGCCAACTAGTAATTGAAATATGTTTGGACTTTGGATCTATATTCTTCTGCTTGTGCTTTTTTTTCAAGGTCTCTTGTTTTCTTAGGACACATTCGTTCACAAGGCATAACTTTAGTTGAAATTCAAAATTCGAAATTGTTACTTCATTTTAATTACTGTATTTGGTTATTATTATTGATTAAAAATATCTGCTACAAAGAATAAAAAGGATAAATAAATGACTATGACAAGAGGTGGAAAAACTTTTTCATCAATCCAAAGATGAATTTATCACCAGAAAAAATCAATCCCAAGTTGAATCATGTTGATTCCTATTATATAGGACATTATTGAAGGATAATGATAGACGCACCGCTAGGGAATTTTCGAGGTTTGTTGTCCTCTCACATGTAGGGGTGGGCAAAATCCAGTTGGAATCGAAAAAATGGACCGGTCTAGAATGTAATCGGAACATTTTTTAAGATTTCGGTTTTCAATCCAAGACAAGAAAGATCGGAGTTATTGTTTTTTCATTTTTCCTTCAAATTATATTATGATTCGGTCCAATGAGTCTAATCCGGTCCAATGACCCGGAATTTGAAAAAGTGGGCATATTATATGACACATTACAGTCCAACTGGTTTGGTCCTGTTTTTGATCGGAATTTTTTCGGTCCGGTATTTTTCTTGATTCTGGTTTCTGTCTAGTCTAGTTTCGGACCGGTGCACAGCCCTTCACTGCACATCCATCGAGTTTTGAAATCCTCTCACATGCAAGTGTGCACAATATAAATATGGAGTAATTAAGCATTTCTTCAAGAATAAAACGGTAAATAAATCATAAATGATTGGAATAGTGAGTCGACAATGTCCCTCTCAAGGAATTGAAAAGGTAGATAAATAATTGGAATGGAGGGAGGTTGGGAGGACGAAGGAAGTAGTAGGAAAATAGTCATTTGAGAAATCAAACCATAACTCCAATAATAAGGGTGTGTTTGGATAGCAAAAGTGAAGGGAAAGAAAGGAAAAGCGATGTAGGGGCGAGGGAGTTTATTTGAATGATGGTGAAAGGGATGATGAGGAGTACGTGTTTGGATACAATTTCTCTCCAAATTTTACCTATTGTGGAGAGATTTTGATTAGGTTTAGAGGTGGGAAAATGGATCCCTCCAAATCCCCCCCTATATTTCCCTTCACTCTCATTTGTTATCTAAATAAGGGATTTTAATCCCCTAGTCTTCCTCCCTTTTTTTTATTTCCTTTCAAATCTCTCAATCCAAATACAACATAAATCTTACATTTTGTTTCTACAATATGCTTGGAGGCATTATTATTATTTAGACGATCATAAAGAAGATAAACAAATGGGAAGATCAATGTCGGATAGCAAGCGGTATCATTAACTTCGCTGTACTTGATCGAAGATGAGCAAACATTTTCATACTTCCTCATCATTATGAATTTATGGCATGAAGATCCTCTCTATTTTCTTTCTCTTCATTTCCCCTCTAAAGATTCATATAATAATACTCCCTCCAATTTCATTTATTGTTCCCCTTTCTTTTTGACATAAGAAATAAGGGGAATCAATTTGGACCACACAATACACATGACCCCACATCAAATTGATTTTGGACCACACAATGTTGTCCAAAAAAGGAAAGAGGGAACAATAAGAAAAGTGAATGGAAAGGGAAAGAGGAACAATAAATGAAATTGGAGGGAGTAGGTTTTATTTTACACCCATTTTCTCTTTACTTTCATACATAAAACTAGTTTTGTGACCCGTGAAATTCACGGGATCTTTTGTTTTTTACTATTATATTTTTAGTGAATCAAATCATAACATTCTACAATATGATTTCATGTTTTAAGACTTCTATAAAATCAAGACAGATTAGTTTTTTTGTACAATAGTTTTATGTAAAATCAGAAACTAAAGTGTTATATAGTAAATACTTTTATCAAAACCATGTCATTATTTGACGTTCTTTTATGAGGGTTTTAAATGGAAAGTGGTGTTACTCAAATCCTTTTACGTGCTTTGTGATATGTCAAATATGCGCAAATGGAAGCGGATTAAAATCAATTAATAATACAGGTATTCGCATAATCGAAAACTGAAGTAACTCAATGGAAGCTGATTAAAATCAATTAATAATACAGGTATTCGCATAATCACATTACATGAAACAATAATATTATCAAACAAAGATCGCCAAACATGCAACACCCTCACTAATTAGATATTAAAATTTTATCAATCCAAATTAATATAAAACACACGATTAGAATTGTTGTGACAAAAACTAACATTTCACAGCACCCATAATATTGTAGCTAGTACTATAATAAATTGCGGAACTAAGAACTTGAAAGGAGCAACTCGTAATAATTGGATCATTAAGTCCCTATACTTCATCCATTAAACAATATTAAGCAAAAATGTGCTTTGACATTTCTCCAAATTTTCCACCTTGGGGATTCAACCGTATACTTCAAAATGGATAAACTAAGCATTCCACTCAATCATGTTTTCTATCAAAAGCCATTTTGAATAGGCATGTGTCTCATGTGTATAATTAAAGAAAATGAAAATTAAATTTAAGGTGTACAAAAGAATAATGTAGATGTAAATAAACTTTTTAGATTTCTCTCATCTTTATAGTTATTAATAATTGATAATTAATTCACCTTACTAATTTAACATCTAACTTCTTTCTTAAATGATAATTTTTGGGCTTTTCACTCCATTATTTATGCTACCTATTATCCATGTCAATAAGATTGAGATCCTCGCAAATTCAATTTCATTCTATGAGTGTTATTTTTCTAAGGAAAAATGATGATTAAAAAACAACACATATCAAAATAAAGCATACATTTGAAAGTTTTTGAAATACTAATTTTTTTTATGAACCTAAAAACAATTAGTCATTTACATTCATGTTGTCAATCTTATAGTTAGTTTATAATATAGTATTGAGTCGAATGAATAGATTATTTGTTTAAGTAATTCTAATATTTCTCT
This sequence comes from Silene latifolia, assembly GCF_048544455.1. Lineage (NCBI taxonomy): Eukaryota > Viridiplantae > Streptophyta > Magnoliopsida > Caryophyllales > Caryophyllaceae > Silene > Silene latifolia. The sequence goes on from NC_133526.1 coordinate 196,429,172, forward strand.
TCTTAGTCTTCTTTCTTCAATAAACCATCCCTACATAAAAAAAAAATCACTTAGTCATTAATTTTTGTTATTAATTTAAGTTTCTCTTAAATAATGGAAGAAAGATGACATTGAGTCTAAAGATGTAAGTATATTTACCTTTGAATAGCACAACACCACAAATGTAACACCCCCGCACACCAGAACGCCTTACCAAGGACCATTCCAGTGTATGACGGTGTCACCATCTCGGTTTCCCGAGGAAGTAGATCAAATTAGACAATACAAGAACAATATTATAATATTAGAATATCTATCACAATGTCTTTCTATTCAAAGTCTCTAAAATAAGGTTCAATTACAACACTTGTGATTCTACATCTTTAGACCAGTGGCGTGATGACTCGATCCCTCCAATCCCAGCAGCAGTAATCAACAATACCTGCTAAACCAATCGCTCACCATCCCCGAATGGATCACCGCAGATACCACAAAAAACACGGGGTCGGTCAAGATCGACTAATCAAATATAAGACAAGACAATAAAGTAAAAAGTGATCATCCACTATCTCAACCTTACCACATCGTACCATAACCGACTACACCGCGAAGGGTGTAGCCCTGCCAGATTACCCATCGCAACAGGTAACCCTCGCCGCCGATGGGTGACCGATCCATTCCACCTACCTAGTCGGCTCATCATCGAGCGACTAACATTCCCCGTCCCTTAATGTGCACATCCCCTCCCGTGACGGGTTCCACGGAGGGCGAACTAGGGTGTGAAGCCACTCCCGCAAGTGACTCCACCACAATCACACCCACAGCATCACAGCTGCCACACCACAACGACATCATCACCCAAACAACCTTACTCCGATGATCAGCAGATAATCACAAATTACAATACAATCATAATCTCAAATCAATTAACGATGAGATCGAGTAGGGAAACCCTACCTCATCGCAAAGCATGAAGGATTTCCATTTACAGCCACGCACGACTCCAATAAGCATCCTAACAATGATAACCGTATCCTATTACACGACTATACTCAGAAAATCATTCAAAAGGACACAGGGCAGAAACTTACCTAACCTTACACGTTGGTGACGACATAGACAACCACCACCCACATCGTCCTTGCTCCGCGAATCCCGACATTCCCATGGTAGAGGTTTAGGCTAATTTCATTAAGGTATGAAGCTATGGAGTGATAGAGGAGGGAGATGGTCTAGGGTTAGAGAAAGAGAAACTGTCGAGGAAATGAGAAAATAGAAATGAATCTCGCGAATTCGCATTTATAATAACGTGTCGACAGCGGCCATACTCGGTCGAGTATAGGAATACTCGGCCGAGTAGACTCCACTCGGTCGAGTACTGGTGATACTCGGCCGAGTGGTCTCAGCTAGGTCGAGTAACTAACCTATACGTCTCCTATTACAAGTCTGATCCCTCACACATTCATCCCTAAGGTCTGTTTGGTCAACAAGATCGGTCAACAACGTTCCTAAAAATCCTGGGTGTTACAATCTTCCCCCCTTAAAAGAACTTCGTCCCCGAAGTTCAGCCCGCACGACACTCCCCGCAAGATTACGTACCATGACCTTAACCACCTTCACAAAGGTACACAAATTCACACTATCCATACATTACCATCAGCCATCTTACTCAACAACAATCACTTATCACAGTTACCTTTCCAAACAATGCTACTCACTAACTTACACATATACATACGGAGATTAGCGAAATTCCTATGCCTTATTTTGCCAAACATGGCACCACCACTATTGACCCTAAAACACGTATGCAAACCCATTCTCAAAACAGTATTCAACCATATACTTACACAAGTATGCAATTGCAACACTTTACACAATGTAAGAAAACCATACACAAATGTAAACTACCACGTTCCGTACGCTTATATTAAATATACAAATGCAAAGCGATACACCATTGTAAAGTACATAAGTACACAATCACCACATTCCGAACACGTATACCAATTGTCATCAATTGAATCGAATCTTCATATTACTTGACACCCGTGCGCCATATAATTTTCATATTAATTGAATACAACCTAGATGCGGCTTAAAGAAAACATAATTGTAGTCCAGTAATTCCTAATGTGAACACACCTAACATACATATGATTCCCAATATTTCATAAAATTAAATACTTACACATAAATAAAATACATATTTCATAAAATCAAATACTTGGTTTCGCGACATTACTCTTCCCCTCTTAAAAGGAACTTCGTCCCCGAAGTTCACCACTAATCACTTCCCAAAACCCAACGCTAAAACGTACTACATGACGGCGACATTACTCATAAACTCTTGTAGCCCAACTTGTCCTACGACATTACGCTCTTGTGACTTATAAAGACCAAATACCTCAGCAACCAACATATATATTCTTATAGCGACAATTAACATATAGAATAATTGAAAAAGAACAGGTCTATACGTAACTTCATTGAAACAATTATCATTGTAACCAAACATAGACATACGTATAAAACTTCTTACAGTGACCACGTGATATGAGTAAAGTGTTACCTTCATATAATTTAATGTCTAGGGTATTCCACCCCTAAATAACTAACCTGTGTTACACAACAAAACATTCATAGATTTATAGCCGATACCAACAATCACAAATCCATGATACCATAATGATCCATCTGTGGGACGTCATCTAGTATAAAATAGTAAAACAAGGAGCTAACATGCTTTGTCATACAATTATCACGTAACTATGAATTATACCTCTGAACCCGCAACAATCGGCCGAGTATGATAGGCTACTCGGTCGAGTAAGTTATACTCGGTCGAGTATGGGAATACTCGGCCGAGTAAGCTCTACTCGGTCGAGTAGTAACCTATACTCGGTCGAGTTATATCCGCCAGAGAGCGTTTTGCCGATATCACCTAGCTGTCACTAACAACCTGCATCAATTCTTCACAATAGTTTAAAATATAACTAATTCCTACATTAAGGAACATTCAACACTTCTCCATACGATAACCAAGTAACGGCCTTATGGCCAAATACAGTCATCCAACAAAAGATACCAAATACCGGTAATAACATCCAAAGAAGAAATAATACTCCAACCAACAAAGTAAATCCATCACAACCAAATAAATCCGACATTAAAGAACTCAAGGTAAGTAATCTAACGACATACGATCACTAACGAGGACCCTCCTCCATGCCATCATCTCCACCTGCGCCCGAGGTACCTGCACCTGAACTCCCTGCTCCTGGGAAGCCTGCTGCTGCTGAGTAGTCCCCTCCTAGCTGACTGCCGGAGTTGGCTCCCCACGGTCCCGCGAGGTAGCCAAACTCAGTCTCCTCTGGAGGTCTCCAGAAACTCGGGTCCACCCCATAGCTGTGGAACACTCCCGTATCCACTCCCGGTCCTCTCCACCAAACAGGCTGTGCCAACTGAGTCCCGATGCCCTGATTAAGGGTCATCTCATGTAGGTTGCGGAGCACCAAAGTAGAAGAGATCCGCTCGGCCCAGCTCATGAGGTCGCATCCTAGGGTCATGCACCGTAGGGTACGGCGAGTACCGATAAGGATGGTAAGGGTAGGAGTCGGGGGCGAGTAAGAGGGCTCGGACACAACCGGGTCTACCCTAGGCGCCTAACTCCACGACGCTCCCTAGGTGGGGGAGGTGCTCGCTTCTTTGTCCCTCATGTACGGTGACAGGCTCAGGTAAGTCCAGGAGAATCCGTGGGTCAATCAGGTAAGACTGGGGCTCAGGTCTAGGAATGCCACAAGGCTCCCACTCGGCCAAATGATCAACAATAGGGAGATGAGCTGGGTCCGGAAGCACCATCCACATAGTTCCTCTCACTCTCCAAGCATACGACCCATCATCCATCTTCCTCAACCATCGGTTCTGACGCCAGTACGTGGCGTCCATGGTGGGTACAACCTCAACATACTCATTCCCCTCAGGAGGTGGGGCCTCAAAGTCGGTCAGTCGCTGAGCTAGGCGGGTCACTATGGCCCCGCAAGCAATGAATCGGGTCTCAGACCGTGCCATGCGCTCCGGACTAGAGCACACTATACCAGGAGCACTGTAGTAAAACGGTTTCCGGCGGTGGAGGTTAAGGTAAGACATAAGGAGCATGACTTCGTGAGAATTGAGCTTGCTCACGTCCTCTCTCGAGTACAGCAAGCAGGTCATCATCCTTAGAAACATACGAAGGGACACGTGCTGGATGTCATTAATCAACATGGCACTGACGCTAGGGGCGGGTCTGCCAGTCAAATACGGAAGGTATTGAGGTGCGCCACTGTTCTTGGCCACGTCACTAAGGTAGTCATCCTCCTCGGCCTCTAAACCCAAATGGTCAGCCAACTCGTCAAGGGTAAGCTCATGATCCTCATTCATGAGATGAAAATAGACGGTCTTGCCCTTCTTATCATAAACAAAAGAGCTCAAAAACTCTAAGGTCAAGTGGGGGTAGGATTTCTTTCTCAAGTGATACAACCCCTCCATGCCCAAAATCTTGAAAATGTGAACTATGTCCTCCTTAATCCCCAAAGTCTCAAGGATACTAGGGTTGACACAACGGGTGGGGCAAAAAGGACGGCGCATAAGAGCCACGAAAGCGTTACGATGATCGAAGTTAGCAAAAATTACCGATGGATGTGCCTCCACCGGCGGTACAACCGGTCCACTGCTACATTGCCCAGCCTCGAGTTGGATATTCGCGCGAGGTCTCTTGTTGGGTAAACCTCTAGTTTTCACCATACTGCAAGAAAATCATTTTTAACAAAGGATTGACACTTGAAAGTTCTTAGCACAAATGACGGACTGTTTTACTTGTATCTCGATTTTAGAATGAGGTTTTTAAGATAACTATCAGAAAATCACCAACTACCTTACAATTCATATGGTTCCAAGTTTTCAAATTACTTCAAATCAAAGGATACTCATCAACAATAAGGGGAATTTCGTTTTTGCTAACCCTAGAATTCAGAAATTGGATTTTACCTCATAAAATAATCAACCAAAATGTACACAAGGTCTATATGTAGTCGAATTCGAAAATCAATAAGTTTAAGACTGAATTTCAATTGTTTTTAACAAGAAATCGAAATATAGCATGCTAATACACAATGTCTTTGAAAACAATTAAGGAATTTGAGTTTAAATCTTACCTTAAACTGATTTAGGGCAAATAACAACAAGTGTGACACCAAGATTTTACCCAAGAGCTTGAGAAAGGAAGAGTATGGAGTTTTAGAGAGAAGGAAAGATGAAGATGGGAGGCGGAAATAAGAAAGAAAGGTACAAAATTAGGGTTTTTGTATAACCCGCAAATGGCCTGCTACAGCAATACTCGGTCGAGTGTTGGGAATACTCGGCCGAGTGTTCACTACTCGGTCGAGTGTTTAGGATACTCGGCCGAGTGGACATTGCTCGGTCGAGTACCTTTCTTACTCGATCGAGTTTTGAAGAACAGAAGCGATTATTACTTCCACATTACGGACACTCGGTGTTGGAACTTGGTACTCGGCCGAGTATGATCTACTCGGTCGAGTTTTCTGAAAACGAATAGGGAGTAGTAACTTTTCATTATTCCTGCAAGATTAAACAATATCGTTCGGAGTTCCGGACATCCGGCTCGTCACTATTAACGCTGATTTCTACCACATAAACACATATCACCTAACACCCATCATCGGAACAACCATCATTCCTACCTTTATTCCTCCCTTTACCACAAATTATCTGATTCTATCCTTATAGCATACTCGCAACTAACTACAGTACTTGCAAGGTTAAATTCTTATGTCACATCATCTTTAATTCCGCTCAACACCAGAAACACACCAAAATCACATTTGCAACGTAGCAATTCAGTACACAACACATTCATCGTAAAGCCATATGATTAATTTGTCACTGATCACACATTGCAATAGTTCCATATTCACTTCCACTTTTCCACACATATATCCAACACATACCACTCTAATAATAGATACACACATAATAGATGCACACAACATACATCACCAAGCAATCAACGACCTACACTAGCTACCCTTTTTCCCAAAAATCGGCTTAAGTCCGATGGGGCCATGATTTTGAAATGAGGGCGCCTACTCACCCAAAATCTAGCATCAGCTGGGGCTCCCAACGTACATACACCAGGTTCATTTTAATTGACACTCTATGTTCATTAATTTTGTTAGTTCAGGTTCCAAAATCGTCGGCTCTGATACCACTTTGTAACACCCCGCACACCGTAACGCCTTACCAAGGACCATTCCAGTGTATGACGGTGTCACCATCTCGGTTTCCCGAGGAAGTAGATCAAATTAGACAATACAAGAACAATATTATAATATTAGAATATCTATCACAATGTCTTTCTATTCAAAGTCTCTAAAATAAGGTTCAATTACAACACTTGTGATTCTACATCTTTAGACCAGTGGCGTGATGACTCGATCCCTCCAATCCCAGCAGCAGTAATCAACAATACCTGCTAAACCAACTGCTCACCATCCCCGAATGGATCACCGCAGATACCACAAAACAACACGGGGTCAGTACTGACTAATCAAATATAAGACAAGACAATAAAGTAAACAGCTGATCATCCACTATCTCAACCTTACCACATCGTACCATAACCGACTACACCGCGAAGGGTGTAGCCCTGCCAGATTACCCATCGCAACAGGTAACCCTCGCCGCCGATGGGTGACCGCATCCATTCCCACCTAGTCCAGCTCATCATCGAGCGACTAACATTCCCTGTCCCTTAATGTGCACATCCCCTCCCGTGACGGGTTCCACGGAGGGCGAACTAGAGTGTGAAGCCACTCCCGCAAGTGACTCCACCACAATCACACCCACAGCATCACAACTGTCACACCACAACGACATCATCACCCAAACAACCTTACTCCGATGATCAACAGATAATCACAAATTACAATACAATCATAATCTCAAATCAATTAACAGTAGACTGAGTAGGGAAACCCTACCTCATCGCAAAGCATGAAGGATTTCCATTTACAGCCACGCACGACTCCAATAAGCATCCTAACAATGATAACCGTATCCTATTACACGACTATACTCAGAAAATCATTCAAAAGGACACAGGGCAGAAACTTACCTAACCTTACACGTTGGTGACGACATAGACAACCACCACCCACATCGTCCTTGCTCCGCGAATCCCGACATTCCCATGGTAGAGGTTTAGGCTAATTTCATTAAGGTATGAAGCTATGGAGTGATAGAGGAGGGAGATGGTCTAGGGTTAGAGAAAGAGAAACTGTCGAGGAAATGAGAAAATAGAAATGAATCTCGCGAATTCGCATTTATAATAACGTGTCGACAGCGGCCATACTCGGTCGAGTATAGGAATACTCGGCCGAGTAGACTCCACTCGGTCGAGTACTGGTGATACTCGGCCGAGTGGTCTCAGCTAGGTCGAGTAACTAACCTATACGTCTCCTATTACAAGTCTGATCCCTCACCCATTCATCCCTAAGGTCTGTTTGGTCAACAAGATCGGTCAACAACGTTCCTAAAAATCCTGGGTGTTACAACAAATCTCAATATCCCTAAATAAGAAATAAACAACAAATATGCGAGGTTAAAAATGTGATGTACTTCATAACCAATGGAAAATAAAATAAATAAATGTGTTCCGGGTGTAATTCCAGAGCAAGTATAGTTACCACCCGTGGCTTGTTGAATGATGTCTTGAGTTGGATTCTCCTTTGGTCTTAATCGTTCCTCTCAGTCTCTCCTGCAACAATGAACGAACTGAGGGCTTGGCTTTGTGCCAAGCGTACTCACTCCGACGCTCAAGTCAGTAAACTTAAAGGATAAGTTGTTGCTTGACTGAATGTATAATGTAGAGAGATAAGGAAGATATTACCAGATGAATAGTATATTTAGGTTTAGTTGTGTATATGTTGGGATCCTTTCCTCAATGAAGGTTGAGGAGTATTTATAGGCTTTCACCTTTTGTCACGTAGTGGCCAAGTGGCCAAGTGGCTAGCAGGTGGAAAGACTGATCTACCCCTCGGCCGAGGGGCCTATGGCAGGCCGGCGGGCCTTGTTGATCCACCGCCGAGGGGTCTTGGATGTGAGTACGCGGGTATGTGTCCCGGCTGGCAGGTTGTCATGCCGAGACCCAGGCTGACCGGCCGATGGGCTGCATCGGCTAGGCTATCTAAGTCGTTGACTTGCTGTGGATATCTTTGACCTTGCTCAATATGTTGACTCGGTCAGCGGTGCAGAATATGCCCCATCAATTTGCCCCCAGCGTAGTCTATGCCGTGGTATGGGCTCCGATGTACGTCTGAGCGTATATTCTGCGTAAGTAATCTGTGAAAAATTTTCAGCATCGGCTTCTTCTGCGGCGGCTTCTTTTGCCTCGGCCTGGTCTTTCTTAGGCCGTCCCATATCCCCCCTCCACATGGATGCGTAAAGAGCATCCGATGTGGAAAAGAAAGTGACGCTGGCCGAGACCAGGGTTGAGAGTGCCGGTTGTTTTTGATTGCCCCCGGCCGGCGCTACTTAGCTTGGTTGATCATGTGGCCGACGGAGAACAGATGCTTGGGAATTTGTTGAGGAAGGTGAATAGGCAAGGAGATATGAATAGGCGTGTTGAAGACGCTTGGTCACTGTTGCATTGATTGACGTCTAACTGTTGCAACGATTGACATCCCGTGGTTGCATGTCCGACACGTGTCTGCACGCTGATTGGTTGACGCTTCATGGGTGTTTACATTCTCGATTGGTCCTTCTTCATGGGCTTTTCCCTATAAATAGGGCAGTTATCCCGTGAAATTGGCCACCAATTTCATTCTCTAAAATTTTCCTCTTAACTTTCAAGGGTTTTCTTTGTCTTCTAATTCTCAGAGTTGTTACTCCGGCGAGTGTTTTCTTTAAGGTAAACAATCAAACTTTCCCATTTCTTAATTTTGTAAGTCTTTATGGTAAACATGTCTTCTCGCGATGCCGGTCCTAGTAGGCCGGCGCCGGGGGTTCCCGTCGCGTCTCGATGAGGGGGAGAAGTTGGACGCCCTCCCGATAAGGCACGGGGGCCCTGGTCTCCTTCTCTGAAGTCGATCCTCGAATTTTGGAGGAATGGGAGGATGACTCTGATGTCGATGATGACGCAGACGATTTTGGCGATGATGCTGAAGAGGCTCGTCCCAAAGAGGTGAGGCGGTACGTTATGGACCACGGCGAGGTCTGCAAGTTACGCGTTGACCGAGCTTGGACACATAAGTTTGCCAGTTGTTCTGGTGAGAAATTTTTCGAGGGTCACTTCTTCTTTGGCAGGGGATACAAGATTGTTATTCCTGAGGAGGTCCAGGCCGTCTGTTGCCCTCCGCCGGGCCATACCGGCGTATACATGCGACATTTGGAGTACGGGCTCCGGTTTCCGCTGAATGAGTACGTCGTTGCCATCATTAAAGCTATGAATGTCGCTGTGGCCCAACTGCATCCGTTGGCCATGAGGACGATAGTCGGCTTTGTGTGGCTTTGTCTCTTCAAGGGGGAGGCCCCGACGGTAAATTTATTCCGCCGGCTTCATTATCTCCAGCCGTCAATCTCTGGCCGCGTCGGTTGGTACAGTGTGCACACAGAGAAAGGTTTTGTCTCTGTTGACAAACTTACTTCTTGCAAAGACTGGAGAGATCGGTGGGTGTATGTTAAGGTGCCGGATGACTATCCGCTGCCCCTCTCCTTTCAGCACCAAGTGAATTTGCGGTGTAAGACTAAGGCGGAGCATGACAGATGGGTCAGCCGGAAGAAGCTCAAGATGGATGCCGCAAGGTCCTTCTTTCGGAGGATGAGAAGGCGGCGATGAGGCTTTTGAGGCGGACAAGGGTGGGGTGTCGAAAAAATGGATTCCCCCAACGCAGATCATTCTTCAGGATGAGCCGCTTTGCCATGTCGGCCTCATACCGGCCCTAGCACAGGGTGAGTGGGGTCGGTGTGAGGCCCATCACCGCTCTTAATGTTCCTGTTTCTCGAACTTCGATTTATTTCTTCTACTTAATTCTTGCTTTTATTTTTTTCGCAGACCACTTTGGACGGGACTTGTCTGAGGATATCCTCCGGAGAATGGGGCTGCACAAAGACAAAACCGTTGCTAACCTGCACCCCAAGGCGCTGGCCCATGACCGTAGGACGTCGCCGAATGATCTTATGGACCAGCGGCTGAAAAGCTTGAATGCGATGGGGGCTCAGGCGAAGGTTGTTAGTAACATGCCGCGCCATACTCGAAAAACAAAGCCTTCGGCGGTGATGGCGTCGACATCGGCTCCACCTTCCATCCCCCCCGTTCAGAAGGAGACGGTGGAGATCGTTTACATCTCTAATGGGGATGATTCTGACGAGGAGGAGGGGTCTCCCCTTGTCCGTAAGAGAAAGCAGACAACCTTTACCGCTGCCGTTGCTTCTGCTGCTGACGAGGAGATGCGCCCTTCGGCCAAGAAGGCCAAGCACGGTACTGATCTATCCGGTGGCTCAGATTTAGCCGGTTCATCAGACGCTGCCGATGACGGGCTCTTCGGCATGTCGATGTATGTTGGTACTGATGCTTTCTTTAAATTTTGTAGATCAGCCGCTGTCAGTCGCCGCTCCTATTGAGCAGCAAGTGGAAGAGAAACCCGCGCAGGCTGATGATCATGACGTCGCCATTGGGTCTTCATCCCAGAAGGTTTCCCTTTCCCGACCGCAGACTAGTGATCGAAATGTCACTGTTGACCCTTCATCCCAGAAGGTTTCCCCCTCCCGGCTCGTGGCGGGAGGTGCGAGGTTGGTCGAGGAGCTGGCGAGGTGGAACGAGGCTGGCGGTGCTCGCATTATAGAGCAAGAGAAGGCCGTGGCTCAGTCCGCTCTTGAGCTTGATGTCACTAAGAAGGTGGCCGCGAAGGCGAGGCTGGATCTCCTCAATGAGCAAAGGCTTAGGGGAGATGTCGAGAAAGCGCTCTTGGCCGAGAGAAAGCTCGGGAGGACGCTGAAAAGGAGGTCCTTCTTTGAGAGAGCCAAGGCCGAGGCCGCTGCGGCCGAAGTTGCAAAGTTCTTTGGAGAAGTGTGACCTTGCTCGAGGCATGCCGACCTTTATCTCCAGCAGAGGAATGAATTTAGGGGCAAATTTCAGATCCAGGGGAAGGTGATCCGGAGCAAGGAGGCCATCATCAGGCAAAAGGAGGACGACATTGAGATGCTCCAAACCAAAATGCTCCCCGACCGTGTTCCGATTCGGGGATCCGCCGAAGCATTTGCCGGGGAAGTAATTGAGGAGCTTTTTCCTCTTGAAGGTTCCTTTCCGTGGGATGATATGACGAGTGTTTGACGATAAGCTCGAAGCTAAGGAGAAAGCCGTGGAGGAGAGGGTCAAGGAGGCGGCGAGAGTGAAGGTAGAGCAAAAAGCGGCCGAGGAGGCGGCGCCTATCGCCGAGAAGGCTAAAGCGGCCAAGGCGGAAGCCGATTGGGCAAGGGCGATTGAGGCCGCCGAGGCTAAGGGGGGCGCTTGAAGCCGAGGCCGCTAAGGGAGCTACCGGGTTGCCCCTTGAAGAAGGTCTTCGCTACCGCTGGCGATGGCGCAGCAACGGCAGCAGACATAGGGAGATGATATCCGTAGCCTTTTGTCTTTTGGTTTGTCCTTGTAATTTCTTGTAATTCGTTGAACATTTTTTTAATAAGAGCTCGTTTCTTCGCTCTCCGGCCTGGCCGAGGTTTTTACCTTACCTCTTTTTTCTTGCGCTAGTATTTGAGCTTCAATGTACTTTTAGCGTCTCTGTCTTCGTCCGGGTTGTCTCCTTACGTTATTAATTGAGTGTCTCTTTTTGTTTCCGCCTCGGCTTGGCCGAGGCGGTCTAGAGCGCGTATCTCAATCGTGTTAACGCTTCTAAGGCATTTTGATTGCTTTGCGAGTATCAATCGCGACGGTCGTGATTGCCGCTCTTGTCGGTGTGACAAAGTGTGAGCCAAAGATCGCTTCTTCATGAGTCCGCCGTGGCGTCTACCACTTGGAGTGACTGCGACGGCGTCAAACCTCTTGGGGTGATTGCCGTGGCGTCTACTACTTGGGGTGACTGCGACGGCGCCTATTTCTTCATGAGACTGCCGTGGCGTCTACCACTTGGAGTGACTGCGACGGCGTCCAACCTCTTGGGGTGACTGCCGTGGCGTCTACTACTTGGGGTGACTGCGACGGCGCCTATTTCTTCATGAGACTGCCGTGGCGTCTACCACTTGGAGTGACTGCGACGGCGTCCAACCTCTTGGGGTGATTGCCGTGGCGTCTACTACTTGGGGTGACTGCGACGGCGCCGCTTCTTCAAGGAGATCGCCGTGGCGTCTACCACTTGGAGTGACTGCGACGGCGTCCAACCTCTTGGGGTGATTGCCGTGGCGTCTACTACTTGGGGTGACTGCGACGGCGCCTATTTCTTCATGAGATCGCCGCTTTTGTCGGTATGACAAAGTGTGAGCCGACATCGCTATCGGGTAAAGACTGCCGCTCTTGTCGGTATGACAGTGTGAGTCGGCGTCTCGCTTCCTAGTGACTATGGGAAGAGCGAACATTTTGATGGAAGACTTGGATGATTTTTCATTTAGGTAAAAACATGCGTCGGGGTGCCCACAACTGTTTTGGACACCTCCGCCGCTACATAGATTATTCCCGAGATTACCGGCGTCCCTAATGGCTGTCAAAGGCACAACATCCTAGTCACCGCTAGTTACATCCATGAGGTCGCCCCCGTTGTAAGGATAGACCTTTCCCTTTCTCTCGATTTCTTTGCCACTTTGAGGGATTGCATGTTGCATCCTCCGGCGGCTATCCGGACGTTGACCACCTCGTCATTCTCGTCTTTGGAGACGAGCTTATGCGCTTCCCCCGGTCCGAGACATACATCAGTGTTAGGGCCCGGATGGACATCACTGCGTCGGCCTCGCTCGGGGTGACTCGGCCTATGAGAACGTTGTAGGCGGACGAGCCGTCAATGACCACGAACTCGGCTAGGACATTTTTAGCCGCATTCTTTTCGCCGAACGTCACCGGAGTCGATTGATCCCGGTGGTACCAGGCCGGCCCCAGAAGTTTGTATAGTGGGTTGGTGCGGGGGCTCAAGTCCTTGACTTTCGGCCGAGGCCGAGGAAACACTCCCGAACATGATGTTCGTGTACGCGCCCGTGTCAATCGGGCACCTCTTGACCAGGTGGTTGGATATGTCCAAATTGACTACAAGTGGGTCGTTGTGAGGAGCGATGACTCCTTCGTAGTCCTTCCTTCCGATGGTTATATCGGGGATGTTGGAAGCGGGGATCGTTGTGTTGGGCACAAAGTTGATGGCCTGATATAGCTCGTTCGGTGCCGTTTGTACCCGTGAGCGGACCCTCCGTTCTCGTTGCCCCCGATGACAACGTGGATCACTCCTATCCGTTCAAAGACGGATTTCTTACCCGAACCGTCGGCGTCGGTCTTTTGGCCTTTGGCAACGTACTTGCCGAGGCTCCCCTTCCGGATCAGCTCTTCAATGGCATTCCTTAGGTGCCGGCGATCGTTGGTTAAGTGGCGGTGTGGCCGTGGTACTCACGATCTTGGCTCGTGTCACCGTCACTTTTTGGCTTGGGGGTCTCTCCCACTTCGGCCTTCGCTTTTGCTCGGGGCAAAGACCTCGGCGCCGATACGACGAGAGGGGTTTTATCACTATACCGCCTCTGGTGGTACGTTCCCGAACTCCACCCGGCGCCCGCCGAGTCCTGTCTCTGGGGGTTTGTCCGACCGTGACCTATTATTCTCACGGCGTCTTTCATCGGACCGTGACCCGTTGTTGTCACGGCGTCTTTCATCCGGGTTGTCCTCCCGCGACTCTTCTTTCCGAGTGCTCGGCCTCGCGGGGCCTACCCAGGTCTTGTGATAGTCTTCTACCTTGATGGCCTGGTCGGCCATCTTTCTAGCGGCGTCCAAGTTCAGTCCTCCGCACTTGATGAGCTCATTTTTCAAGTCTCCCCTCGGGAGGCCCTTCATCGCGCAAGGCGCCAATTCGGGATTAATTTCTCGAATCTGCTGGACCTTTCCTTCGAACCTCTTCACATAGCTTCGCGCAGACTCGCCCCCTCCCGCTTGATGGTTAGGAGGTCCGATGTCTCCACGGCCCTTCTCTTGTTGCAAGAGTCTTTGGGCTAGAAAGGCGTCTCTTAGGTCGGCGTAGTAGTATACCGAGCCGCCGGGAAGCCCTTTGTACCAACTTTGAGCCATCCCATGCAAAGTTGTTGGGAAGACTCGGCACACTGACCTCATCGGGCTGCTCCCATACCGACATGTAAGACTCGAAAGCCTCGGCGTGGTCGGCTAGATCACTATCTCCTTTGTATGATAGGGGTGGCAACTTGAGCTTAGTTGGCACCTGGACTTCTAGGACGTAGGCGTTGAGGGGGCTGTCGACCATGTGTCGAACGACACGCGGCGATCGGCTCCTCGCATTCCTACTCCGGCTCCTCTCCTCGTAGCGGGAAGGACTCCTTCTTCGACTCGGACTTCTTCTCCAACTCTGCTGAGTCGGACTCCTCTCAGTTCCTCCGGGGTAAGCCTCGTTCGTGTTGCGGGGACGCTGTCCCTCCCGAGTGCGGGAAGGACTTAGGTCTACCACGCCCACTTTGGGCTCCCACGGCGACTTGGCTGGGTCGGCTTCTCCCAGTGCTCCGTTCAAATTTCTCGGAGTCACGTTTTGGGCCCCGGTCTCTGGATGGTTTCCGCCGCTCTTGTCGGCGTGACGGTGTGAGCAGGCGTATTACTGATTAGGTCCAGGACCATTTTCGGTTTTATTTATGTCAACCACATGTCCCATGATGGTGACCTGGTTGGCGGGCGGCGGCGTGTCCGGCATTATTGGCATGCCGAACTCCGGTTGGATTACCCCGCCGGTGGAGGGCCGCACGACTCTTAATTGTTGAAGGTGTCATCCTGGTAGAATGCGGTTTCGTCGGTCACGATGCGTCTTCTTTGTTTTGACATCTTAGCTTTTTGGGTGGGTTTTTGTTGTTTTTTTTTTTTGTTTGGGAATGAATGTGACTAGCTTCTAGTGTCTCTCCCCACAGACGGCGCCAATTGTTCCGGGTGTAATTCCAGAGCAAGTATAGTTACCACCCGTGGCTTGTTGAATGATGTCTTGAGTTGGATTCTCCTTTGGTCTTAATCGTTCCTCTCAGTCTCTCCTGCAACAATGAACGAACTGAGGGCTTGGCTTTGTGCCAAGCGTACTCACTCCGACGCTCAAGTCAGTAAACTTAAAGGATAAGTTGTTGCTTGACTGAATGTATAATGTAGAGAGATAAGGAAGATATTACCAGATGAATAGTATATTTAGGTTTAGTTGTGTATATGTTGGGATCCTTTCCTCAATGAAGGTTGAGGAGTATTTATAGGCTTTCACCTTTTGTCACGTAGTGGCCAAGTGGCCAAGTGGCTAGCAGGTGGAAAGACTGATCTACCCCTCGGCCGAGGGGCCTATGGCAGGCCGGCGGGCCTTGTTGATCCACCGCCGAGGGGTCTTGGATGTGAGTACGCGGGTATGTGTCCCGGCTGGCAGGTTGTCATGCCGAGACCCAGGCTGACCGGCCGATGGGCTGCATCGGCTAGGCTATCTAAGTCGTTGACTTGCTGTGGATATCTTTGACCTTGCTCAATATGTTGACTCGGTCAGCGGTGCAGAATATGCCCCATCAAAATGAATTCTTAATTTAAAACCTTAATACATTCACCTTGATGCTGATACAATGATAAAAAAAAAAGTTAGTGACATATACAATTCTTTTCGCGATAGCGGTACAAAAATATTTACTTAAATGTTGTTTCACAAATGTTGTCTTCCGTCAAAAACTTATAGTCAATCTTGTAGTTAGTTTATAATATAGTATTGAGTGGAATGAAGGGAGTAGTTGTTTAAGCAATTCTAATATTTTCTTTCTCCATATAGTATTTTTTCTCCAATGAACCATCTATAGGGAAAAAAAGGACAAAATCCATCGAGTAATTAATAAGAAATAAAATGGTGAAATTTGATTTACGTGATATTAATCTTATCGTTATTAATTTAAGTTTTTATTTAAATAATAATAGAAAAAGGGCATTGAGCCATAAAGATGTAAGTATATTTATTTACCTTCGAATAGCACAACACCACAAATCTTGATAGTTCCTACATAAGAAAGTTTTAAAAAGTGATGAGCAACCAATTGAACTTAAAAACAAATAAATGAATTATTATTTTAAAACCTTAATACATTTACCAAACCTTAATACATTTACCTACCACAAATCTTGATAGTTCCTACATAAGAAAGTTTTAAAACGTGATGAGTATTTCATAACCAATGGAACTTAAAAATAAATTATTAAATTATTAATTTAAAACCTTAATACATTTACCTTACCTTAATACACTTACCTTGATGTTGATATACTGATAAGATTTAAAAAAGACTATTTACATATACAACTACGATTTTATTGGCGATGAGGGCAAAAAAATATTGGCATGAAATTTGGCTCACAAATTTTGTCTTACATCGAACATTTATATCCAATTGAGGATGCATGTTATGACTTTTGGGTGTCTTTTTATTATTATCATCAAATTTAATATATATAATAATTATGTAGTAAGGTTTAGGACTTTTGAGCATTCTTTTTCATAATTAGCAAATTTAATATAAACATAAATATGGAGCAAGGAGAAATGAAATGTTAAAGGTTTGCTTTAATTTTTATTTTTATTTTTATTTTTTTGTTGACAAAAGCCACCTTGTTTAATGTTAAATATGTTATTATTTACTCTTAATATCAACAAAATATTTATTTTTTTAATAAACGGAGTAAATTAGAATTATGTGATATTTATTTGTTGCTTAAAATATTCTAACAATAAACGTCGAAATTTAAAATTTAATATGAATTTTGATTTTAATTGTTGTTTAATTTATCTACAAGCTTAAAAGTCCAAAGTATAATATTTGTAATGCTATTTGCATTTAATATTTCTTTCTTTTTTTTCTTTTTTACTTTTAAAATTAGAAATAATGATGTAAACTTTGGTGTAAATTTTAATTATAAATTATGAAATTTTGATGTAAATTTGAAAGGGATATATAAATTTTGGAAAAAAAAATATATTTAAATTAATGTTATATAATAATAAGTTGATGATTTATACCACATTAACTCGCCATGTCATATTAAAATTTGACATGTCATGTGTAGTAAGTGACGTGGCTTTTTGGTAGTGTAAGGTGGCATTTATGACGTGGCATTTTAAGTTCCCCTTTTAATAGTATTATATAGATTTAAATTAATGTCATATAATAATAAGTTGATGATTTATACCACATTAACTCGCCATGTCATATTAAAATTTGACATGTCATGTGTAGTAAGTGACGTGGCTTTTTGGTAGTGTAAGGTGGCATTTATGACGTGGCATTTTAAGTTCCCCTTTTAATAGTATTATATAGATATAGATATAGATAGATTGGAGCCTTTGGATGAAGCTAAAATATGATTCGATCCGTTAAAAAAAATGGACCACATTTTTTTTTTAGAAAATGAAAAGAATCTTAACTCGAATTTATGATGCGAAGAGAGTCTAATGTACTTGGACAAACTATTAGATGAAATGAAATGATAAATACTCCCTCCATTCAACTCCACTTTGCAACTTTCTATTTTGCGCACTATTTATAAGCGAACGTTCAACTTTAATTTTCTCTCGATACATGAGTGAAAATATATTCATGTGGGATCTTATTTGATTCGTCTTTAAGAATACATTAAAATATCTAACTTTTATAATTTTTGCAAATACGCAGCTAATGATATTTATCGTGTAAAAGTTGTGTTGACAAACGTGATAAAAGAAATTTGTAAAATGGAGTTGAATGGAAGGGGTAGGTTTTAGATTAAGAAATCAAAGGCGGCGTACATTTTGGACTATGGTCTTGTTACTTGTACCAAGTGTCGAGGTTTTGTTTCTATAGTCGACGTAAAATAGGACTGTAACTTATGAATTGGTGCAAAAAAAATTCACTATGTACAATTGACTAATGTGCTATATACATACTCGGTACGAAGTACTTATTTATAGGAGGGTTCCTAAAATCGTTAAATACTTATAAATAGTTGAAGATGGAATGCCGATAAGGCGATAATCCAATGAAATTGTTAATAAAAAAATTATGGTAATTATTTAACAATAATATAAAAATATGATTCATTCATATGAATTAAATCACTTATTCTCGAGGTTACTTTCATCTTAATTCTTTCGATTACATTAACCCAATTCATGATCAACACAAACACGATAATTATTAGAAATAATTTCACTATCTAAATATTAATACAATTTTATTTCCAAAAAGAATAAGATGATCAATTATTATTCCTAAATACATTAAGCTAAGAAAAGTATTCTCTTTTTTTTTTTATTTAAAAAATTATTATGTGGTTCAATGTACATACTCAATATTCTACCAAATCTCCCTTTTTGGTCGAATTTTACAAATATCTCAATTGATTTTAATTTAATGTTATAATTTATTAGCATAAATAAGGTGAAATAAATCAATCAATCGATAGAAAGAAAGAGAAAAATAAAGCAAAGGATTCTCAAGCGACTAATTTCTTAAATCTTTTTGAGAAAAATAAAAATCCCTCAACAATCTTCTCCCATGGCTTCCACCTCACAAGCTTCACTTCTGCTTCAAAAGCAGCTCAAAGGTACATACAATATATATTACTCCATCTGTCCCGACTCCCGATCATTTGTTTACCTTTGATTAAAACATCGCTTACAATGAATATAAAAGTTAAAACAAAAAGAGTATCAATTAAACAAGTTTAAATTCAATTGATCTAATTATGCAATTGGGTATTCAATTGAATTGTGGTATGATTAAATTTAAATCCATGTTTTGCAGATCTTTGTAAGAACCCTGTTGATGGGTTTTCAGCTGGATTGGTTAATGAAAACAATTTATTTGAATGGAGTGTCACAATTATTGGTCCTCCTGATACCCTTTAGTATGTAATCTCTAATTTTTGTATAAAGTTTGCATTTTTATGTGATTTTTAGATTTTTAATTGATCAGTAATTGGATTGGTAGTTGTTGTTTGATGATCTTAGGTTGTATGATGAATTGGGATTTGTTCTTGGTTTAATTTGTGTTTTGTACTTGTAATTAAGTGTGTAATTGAGTTTGATTGAGCTAAGATTCTCCCTTTGACTAATTATACAAAGAAAGATCATAGCTTTACTATGCTAGGATGGTAATTGAGCTAGTTTAGGTGATCTGGTGTGGTTTCGTGGTGATTTTGACATTATTTTGAGGGTGATTAAGTAGTTGTTATTGGGTTGGGTGTGAATGTGTGATGCTGCTGTCGATCGGGTTGATCTGGCTTGCTATTTATTTGCTGTATTTCAAAAAGTCCAATAGCTGGTTAGTTGCAATGGTAAAGTTATGAGATCCAAGTCACAGGACCGGATACCATCCCGTGTAATTTCTTTTTGCAAAGTTCGCCACTCTTGGGGTATGGGAAACTAGGAATTTGATAGTTGTCACTGTTCGGTGTTCACTTTAGATAGAGTGATCCATTGCTGTGTTCATGGTCCTTGAACTGCTTTTCAATTTATAGAATCATTGCATTGTGCAGCGAAGGGGGATTTTTCAATGCAATTATGACGTTTCCACAAAACTATCCGAATAGTCCGCCATCCGTGAGGTTTACATCCGATATATGGCACCCTAATGGTAAGCTGATCTACTATCTCGTCTGATGTATATGAGCTTCGATTTTATTTCTATGATATTTTAATTTTGCTCAAAATATGGGACGGCTAATTTTGCAGTTTATCAAGATGGTCGGGTTTGCATATCAATCCTTCATCCACCCGGCGATGACCCAAATGGGTATGAGCTAGCAAGTGAGCGATGGAGTCCAGTCCATACAGTAAGTGCACTCAGAGATTTGTGTGTGTGTGTGTGCATCCTTTCATGGCTTACTTTTGTCTAGTGTAAATGCTGCTACATTCATTTGGTGTAAATGCCCAATATTGTGATACTGTCCAAGGGCACTTTAACGGATTTGGTATTCTTTGGAAGTGTGTGTGTATGAGGACCGCTTGTCCTCCATTGCTTCTTCATCGCTTTAATAACATTTTATTTTCGTATAAAGAGAAAAAGATTGGCCACAGATCTCATTAGGAGTTAGGCTTAAGTTTTTGACGTTCCTCCTGAAAGCTGATGTTAAGTCCATGATGTAAAATTTGTTGTTCCCCTTAGACACGGAGAAATAAATATACTAAACCTCTTGACTGTTTCTTTACCTCTTTAGTTCTGAATTGTATGTGGAACTGTGAAGTAAAACGAGTACAAAACTATTTCTGATGATAAATATTTGTTTATGTATCAGGTGGAGAGTATAATGCTTAGTATTATATCAATGCTCTCCGGTCCTAACGATGAATCACCAGCGAATGTTGAAGCCGCGGTATGTTCTATTCTTCTATTTGTTTTCTACCTTTTGGTGTTACTTGTGTCTCATTTCAATTTTACGTTGCTTTATCTTTTACCCTTTTATCTGCATAGAGGGAGTTAGAGGGAAACGCAGAAAGACAGTTTCATTTGTTTGGTTAGAAGAATGTAGTTGGAGGGATTTAGAGGGAGGGACAATGGATCCTGCCATTTCGCTCCTCCAAGCCTAATCAAATTTTCTCCAACATAGGAAAATTTGTGGTATGACTGGTTAAATCACCTATCGAGATATAACTGGTTTAGCAAGTTATGTCTGTTAGACTTACGTAAATTCTTTAAAGAAAAAAAAGGATCTATGCACAAATTTACGTCTTCGCTCCTCTAGGGAAATAGATAGCAAAGTAGTGTCCAGCTTGATTTATTTAAGCTTTCTACTTCGCGTTGAAGTTATGCAGGACTATTGGTGTATCTAATCTCCGAAAGGAAATAGATTGTTCAGTTTAAACAACTTTTAAACTCCTAACTTTCTCTTTTATATTGTTTGTCCTCGCACGTTTGTGAAATTTGGTGTGTGTGTATATTGTTTTCCACGATTTAACTTGTTTACGCAACGATTTCTGCATGAATATGTTTAGTGTTGTGCTAGTACTCTATCCGATTCATTTTTTTTGTCAGTTATATGTGTGGAATATTATTTTAGCCCCCTTGATTTGGAATCAAATTACACCATTTCACATTTTCACCCACCAAACTAGCCTCCCCATCCTTCTTTGTCCGATAACTCCCTAAGTTTCATTAAGCCTGTCCAAATCAGGGCCATTGGCTCAGAGCCTCTGAGGTTGAAAACAGACCCCCGAAATACACCTTTATTACAATCCGACCCCTCTCCTAAATAACACTTTACCCCTCCCGTAATTTTTTAAATGTAGGTGCAGAAAGTAAATGTAACAATTCAAAAAAAAATGATAACTAAATGAACACAAATTCTCATTTGTGAAAGATATATCCGTCGCAAGCTTGCGACGGGTCAAGTATTACCCATTTGGGTAGATAAGACAAAAACAGAATGCCTAGGGAGTAGCAATATGTTTTGTCGTATACCCACATGGGTTATACTTGACCGCCGCAAGCTTGTGACGGATATGCCCGTCACAAGGGAAACTTGTTGCTAAATGATATGGGCATTTCATAGGGTTGGTCCGAAGGAAGTCTTTGTTGTGTACTTTAACCTGCTGTATTTTCTCCTAAATTTGAAGTGAGATGGCTTAAGTAACACGTCCCTTGTCTAATATTGCAGAAAGAATGGAGAGAGGATAAGGACGGGTTCCGGAAAAAGGTTAGCCGGTGTGTAAGGAAGTCACAAGAAATGCTGTGATACGTCCGTATGCCTCAAAGGTTCTCGGGCTCGTCTATGTAGCTTTATTTAGGCGATGTTATGTGAACTTACCCTATAAGAAAATCGGAGAAATTTACCGAGCAACTATTTCCACCGTAATCTGGAGGGATTGAATGGGGATCAAACTTATTTATCCAATTTATGTCAAATGCCTCCTGGCAGCTAGGCCTTGTCGAACTATATTGACTATTATGGCTGATGCATTTTGGGCCTTCGTGTATACTATTTTTTTTTTGTGGTTTTCCGTTGGCGTGCTTCCTGCTCTTTGGTGGGATATTTTGTTGTTGATCGATTTTTTAAACTTCGTACTCCGTTGACTTTACCAGTTAAACTAGTTCCACGATTTGCTTTTCACAAATTCCTAGATTTATAATAATCCATCTAAAGGATTACAGTCTGAAACATGCTATCAGAATGTCACAGCAAAGTTAAATTTAAAGAACAGGAGGCCAACCTTTATTTTAAACTCGTAAGCACAAAGCGACATCCACATTGTGAAGCATTTGGCGGAAAAAAAATCGTTTTAAAATCTAATCAAAGTAATTTTACAATGATATAATGATTCACTCCGTGTTACTTCGTATTAATCATTCTGTATTAATCATTCCATATAAGACGGTGACATTGAACTAATCATTCTTCTGAAAAAAGAGGAAGTAAAATAAGAAGGAAAACCAAAAGTGAACATTGTAAATGTGAAGAAACTGGTTAATGGATAGTGACACCGGTTATTCGTACTAAGTAATGAGATCAAGTCTCGCTATAAGCTTATCATAAAACCGTCTCAACTATAAGCTTATCATAAAACCTTCTCAGCTAGATGCCTAGATCACGAACATTGTTATGCTGAATGGATTCAGCTACTAATAAGTACTAAGACGAAGTCTCTTACGATAAGCTTATCATAAAACTGTCTCAACTAAATCTTTAACAATATTTTCCTTCCGTGTCGGCTGTTATTGAGTCTACAGAGAATGTTCTTGACCGTATTATAACGACCAACTGTACAAACTAAAATCCAGAATTTGTCAGGATTATGAGATCATGATTAGTGAAACAGCTGAAAATTGAAACAGCTGATTGAACTCGTGATTATGAGATCACGATTGCTCACTTAAAAGTTCGCATATTTAGGAACATACTTTCTCCCATCCAAACCAAATGTTACATTTGACTTTTTGGCACTATTCATGATTGTAGAGAATCTTTGATATTATTAGTAATGTATAAGAGAAAACATAGTCATGTGAGATCTTGTTTGATTATCGTCATGAATGCTATAAGAATATCAAGTTTTTATAATTTTTAATAATGTGTAACTAAAGATATTCAAGTTGTAAAACACGCTTCGACAAACGTAATAAAGTCAAACGTAATACAGAGAATGTTCTTGACCATTTATATAACGACCAACTGTACAAACTAAAATCCAGAATTTGTCGTATCATTCACTCACTTTCGCAATTCTTCGATCGCACAGGTTTTTCTTCCTCAAATTCAATTTCTTTGTTCTTAATTCGTTTACGGAGTATTTTTGTATACTGTACCTAATTAATTTCATCGTCTTTAATTCGAAATTTGATCTTCGTCGGAACTATTGATTATCGATTTTACTTCGCAATCATTAGTTTGATTCATGATCATGAATTCCTGATCGCATACTGTTGAATTCAGATACTTTTGGAATAATTTAGCATGTTAAATCAAGGTCTTGTGTGATAATGTTTGGCGAACTTTATCGGAAGCTTGAAATTTCAATGAAATTTAACTGTTACTTCGTTCTCGTTGTGTTTTAGGATACCGTAAAATCGGCATCTTATAGTGATTTTCTAGTGTCTTAACGTAGAAAATCGATTGTACTTCGCAATCATTGGTCGGAGTTATGTTGTAGAATTGTACTCCCTCCGTCCCGGTCAACTTTTGTCCTTTGGTTTTGGCGCAAAGACCAAGGAAAGAGAAAATGACCAATTACTAAATGACAAGTGGAACAAATTGAGTATGAATGATCAAATTGCTCATCAAGTTTATTCTTAAAATAGAAAGGACAACAATTGACTGAGAGACCCTAATATGGAAAATGACAACAAATGACCGGGACAGAGGGAGTAGCTGATTGCACTCGTGATTATGAGATCATGATTGCTCACTTAAAAGTTCGCATATTTAGGAACATCTTAGTGAAACAGCTGAAAATTGAAAACAGGAAGACCATAGTGAAATGAAGCGAATATTTATTAACTAATGTTAAGCAAAATTTGTCGTAAGCTAGGGATTCGATGAAAATCAGCTGTCCTGAGGCTCATTGTGTTCTATGATGTCATTAATCGACGATCTTGTTGTTTTATTAGTGCCTTGCTAACATTTGAATGAGAATTGCGAGATTTCGATGAAAAGCAGTTGTGCTTTCAGGCTCATCGTGTTTTTCTATTCCATATGTCACAAATTGGAATTCTTGTTTTATTTGTTAGAGTACTTGCTAATGTCTAAATGTCGATTTGTTGTGGCTTGAACTTTTTAAGTGATAAGGTTATTGCAGTTGGAGCTAGAAATTTTGCAGTTTCTTTTATCTTGTACTCCGTGAATTATATAGTCAAATGGCTTCTTGCTAAGGAAGTTTAGCATAAAGACAAATGGTGATGCAGTTCATGTATTTTGTAGGATTAAATTTGTAGTCCTCTAAAGACGGAGCTAAATTACAAGACTCGGTGAACACTGTCTTTGCCTCCTGCAATTAGTTCTTGTCTAGTTTATAAGAGGTTTCAAGCATTAATTCTATGTCATGCATTATTTCCCATGGGTTAAGGTTTTTTTAAACTAAGCTCTTCGTTCTTTACTGTTGAAAGTACTTGATCCAGAATATAAACTTTGAGTAGGAAGTTTAGAATGTAAACTTGATCCAGAATATATCAGCATTTGCTGATATATCCGACAAGATGAGTGCTGCTAGTGATCATACTGCTTCTGGGGACAATGTGGATAACGATTCATCTTCTCTTCAGCCATGTGTTGATGGCGATACAAGGCAAACAAAAATCATCCTTGTTTTTTACTTGATTTTTGATTGGCTGCATTCTGGTTAAAGCCGAATAATTTAGATGCTTTATTGTTTTGTAAGTATAATCGTTTGAATTGCTAGTATATGCACCTGCCTTATAATCTGTTGCTCTGGCTATTTCCACAGGAATGAAAATGAGCCTTCTATCTAGTTGTCTGCCATTGGAGAATTGGATGCTTAAACTGTACAAAGAACTGGAAGAGCAAGGGTTCAGCTTACCTGAAAGGTGATCAATAAACTCATAAAGGAATACAATCAATCTGCTTCACGACATTTTAGTAGACTGTCCAACTTATCATCCCAACTAAAACTTTATCGTCTTTATCTGAGCTGACGGTCATGCCACACATTGAGGAAGTGAGATATGTAAATCTCATTGCGCTGATAAGCACGCGTCAAAAACTAAAGGCTGTTTATCATTTATATTTATCTTTCAGGTTTTGAAACCTTTAACTCGACAGAAGTTGGAATTTCTGGGGGAAAGATATAGGGAGGTTCTTTCTGAGTATTTCCAGGATGTGCAACATGTTCCAGTTGTACTCCCAACACTACGAGAAACTTTCCTTTTATAGAAGGCTTGAATGACTCCCACTTGATTGCAAATGGATATAGTTGCGAAGGTCTTCGTTCGGAATATTCGGGATCTGAAGCTGATGTGAATCAAAGTTTTGATCACCTGTTGAGAACAGCCATGATTGGAATTCTTATGTTGTGTGTCTTTGGTGCAATCCTGGCTGGAATATATGAATCTGAAATTTGGACAAATTTATTCCCTCATTTTCGCACCTTGTAATTTTGTCGTAATTATGGTACTTGATGTCTATGACATCTTATTAATATGGGGCGTTTCAGCTAATTACAAGTAGGTGAGTGCCGGAGGTAAAAAAAACTCATGATGCGATTAATATGAAACTAACATCATCTACAGGTCGGCGAAAGATATTCAGATAACATAGAAAAAAAGGCAGCGCGGTTGGACGTGAAAGTGGTTTATTAAGACCCATAAATTTAACTAATGGAGTCACCAAACCCATAAAATGTGAAATTTAACGCAATTTTAATTTCCCAACAAAATCTTACCAAAAAAAAAAAAAAAAAAATCAACAGTATATAATATTTCGTTCCTTTTATTACTTCGTAATCACTACGGAGTAACTTACAAGTTGGTCCATCATTGGATCAGCTATATTTTCGCTACAAAACTGAACCATTGCTAAAATAAGTGTCCGGAGACAAATAATATTAAAATCGAGTATAATTGAAATGCGAGTCTAAGCTATCAAAAAGAACAGCACAACTTCAGACACTTTGATCAGAGATGTAAGCTTGAGGTAGGCATCTTTCGCGAAGACATGTACTTGACAGTTCTTTCG
The DNA here is from genome assembly GCF_048544455.1 of Silene latifolia. NCBI lineage: Eukaryota > Viridiplantae > Streptophyta > Magnoliopsida > Caryophyllales > Caryophyllaceae > Silene > Silene latifolia. The sequence continues at coordinate 196,455,546 of NC_133526.1, forward strand.
TGAAGACGCACGCATCTTTCACAGCATTACACATTGCCACCACTGTTAGTGTTTGCCCAACTCACTGGTACAGACGTACAGTCACCCAATCTCATCAATTTAAACACTAGTCTCGAAAACCAGGTCTAAGGTTGAGACATTATGTTTGATAAGGAGTGTTGTTGGGGCCGAGAATTAGAATGGCTATGCCTAAGAACCTCATTTATCATCATAACTATATCTTCTCCACATTGCATCGTATCTGCTACTCTGAAATTGTGAACAATATCTATGAGATCGACAAGATTACAACCAGGCAATCTCCCAGTGAGTGTTTTCTTCATCAAGTTTTTGACATCGGCAGCATTTTCCCATAGACCAGCTGCTGCATAAATGTTGTAGAGTAGAACGTAGCACATTGCATTGTTTGGTTCTAATTCAATCAGTGCTTTGGCTACTTTTTCACCTACAGATGTTTCACATTGGAATCGGCATGAACTTAGCAAAGTTGCCCACACTAAAGATTCAGACCGCATTTCAATGCCACAGTCGCTGACTTTCCTAACAGTCTCTAATGCTTCTTCCAACAGCCCATTGCTTGCAAAAAGATTAGCCATGCACCAATAATGTGCAAAATTGGGTTTTAAACCGTATACATCAACCATCTGTTGGAAATATACTCGTCCTTCTTCCATCAGCTCTGCACGTGTACACGCACAAATAACACCAATAAAGGTTATTTCATCTGGAAGCACTCGTTCTCGTACCATATCTCCAAATAAACGAAGCCCATCCCTAGGATCGCCATGGAGGCAATGACCCAAGATCATTGAATTCCAACAAACTAAATTTTTCCTTGGTAAACTATCAAAAATAGCACGCGCCACGTCTACTTTACGACATTTATTATACATATTGATTAGGGCCGTGTTTACGATCAAATTCAAATTGCACAATCTTCTAACTAGAAACCCATGTACAGAAGCTCCCTCTTTGAGTCTAGCAGACCTTCCACAAGCCGTAACAACATTAACCACAGTCGCATCGTTTGCTAATACCTCTTTCGTCACCATCTCCCTAAAAAGCTTCAAAACCAGACCCGGATTCTTACCCTGCAGATAACCACTCATCAAAACATTCCAAGACACCACATTTCTCTCAGGCATTACATCAAACAGCTTATGTGCACTCTTCAAATCACCCATTTTCGCAAAGGCATCAATCATCGAATTCCACGACACGGAATCTCTCTCAAGCATTCCATCAAACACTTTCAATGCAATCTCAATCACACCACAAGAAGCATACATATGAATCAATGAATTCTCAATTTGTAAAACACCATTAAATCCATACTTAATCACTTGCCCATGACACATTTCACCCAAATTAACATCACTCAACTTAGAACAACAACTAATTAATGGAGGAAAAGTATAAGAATTAGGAAAAATCCCACCATTTTTTAACACTTCAAAGTAAAAATGCACACCTTTTAATGGCGAACAACTTAAAGAACACGCCTTAATCACAGTATTAACACAAACAATATTTGGGTTTTTAATTAAATCAAAAACCCACAAAATGTAACGCAAATCTTCAACAAAAGATGATAATTTTAGCAATTTACTGCATAAAAAAGGGTTTTGTATTCTACCAGAAGTTACTAATTGTGCATGAATTTGATAAATTTGGGATCTTTTTAGGGTTTTATGATCTAAATAGTTTGAAATCTGATGAACAATTGAAATATTATTATTATTATTATTATCATGAATAAAATAATGAGGGAAATATTGTGAAAAAGAAGAGTATCTTCGGCATGAGATGGTTCGAATTAATACTCTTGCCATTCATCTGAAATTGGGTTTAATTTATTTTTGAATTTGATTTCCGCCATTAACGTATACATTCATGATTCTTTGCTTTCTCTCTCTAGCTTTTTGGTTAAATGGGGTGCAAAGGTCAAAGGAGGAAAGTCAGCGTAGTAGTATCAAGTATGAGGTTGATACGACGTCGTTTGTGTTAAAAAAGTGTTAAAACGACGAGGGTAGTTTGGGAAGTATAAATAGAAATAAGATTCCAAATTAATTTAATTATTGAAAAAAATGGTGAGAGGAAGTAGAATTGTGCTAAAAAGTTTAGGAGAAGGAATTAGTAAGACTCTTAGTGAAATTCTGGTTTGCCCATTAACCAAACAACCCCTAAGGTTCGATTATATTCGCTTTATTTTAAATTAAAGGTGATTCGGAAACAGTCTCTTTGTATTGTAACATAAAGGTAAAGCTGCGTAAATCAAAATTGATTGTGTTGCTATTTAGGGTTTTGAATTTGTGTTTTTGATCAGGTATTGTGAGAAGACAGGTTCATTAATCAGCGATCAAATTGGTGTTTCGTTTCCGGTTAGTTTCGCATTTCATTCACATTTTAATTTTGTTGATGTTATATGTATGTGTCAATTGTATGTTTGGTGGTAAGAGATTTTGCAGTTTGATGTAGATATAGAAGCTCAATTGTAGCTTTGTTTGTACTCCCTCCGTCCCAGTCATTTGTTGTCTTATTTCATTTTTGTGTGTCTCAGTCAATTGTTGTCCTTTCTATTTTAGGAATGCATATGATGAACAATTTGGTCATTCACCCTCAATTTGGTCCAAATGTCATTTAATAATTGGCCATCTCCTCTTTCCTTGGTTTTTGTGCCAAAACCAAATGACAACAATTGACTGAGATGGAGGGAGTAATCCCTTTTCCTGGGATAATGGGAAGAACACAGCCTAATTTAGTCGCGGTTGCTAGAATTAAGGTATTAACATCGAGACTTCTCTGTGTGATTCCTGAATTTTGTCTTTGAAAGAAGATATTATTGGTTGGGTGATTTGCCGCTGGTGACATAGGTCCTTAACATGTGATCCTATGAAGCTTCAGTTAATCGGAGTGATTTCATACCATTATCCGAGTAAACCATCTCTGGTGTGAATATAACCTTAATTTAGGCAATGACCACCTTAAGCTTCAAGTTTAGAAGAGTTCGGACTGTCAACAACTCATAGACAGACACCTTAAAATTACTTTGTGACCCACATGGATGCCGTTTTGGTCGTTTAGCATTTTGCATCCACAGTGTCAATACCATGGGAACGAGTATAATGATTTGTTTCACTACTTTTATATGATCAGTATCAGTTTTTATGTCCATCTTCAATGTGCACCTCTTCTATGTTTTTCCACAATTTATAGCGGACTCTAAACTACTAAAGTCTAACATTAAGTCCTATAATGGCGTCTCAGACGTGTGTATTAAGTGTACTATATAACCTTGCAAATCCGGATTTCTGGGCCTACCTGAACAACTGTTAGAATGAGGTATGACTGTACGAGCAATAACTCTTGAGCACCATAGGATCTCTAAGTCCTTGTACAAAGAGCTATTTCCAAAATTCCAACTATAAGATGTTCTTTAAATTTTCAACCCAAAACTCTGCTTTAAATATCCACAGCGGTTGCATGAATTGCTGGTTTTAATGTTATCCTGGATAGATTACGGATTTTGTTGATATAGGACATTGGCAATTTTCGTGTAAAGTTTAGTGCAGCTCAAAAACTTTCATCGGGAAGTTATCCAGTGCGTGGTTGATTCGTCTAGCGCTGTTTTGGTCTGCATTTTTCTCGCTATGGGAAAAGTTGAATTTTGCTTGATCCACCACTTCATTTTTTAATATTGGATCAATTGTTAGCCACATCCTCTTTGTGCCTCTAGGGTGTTTCTCGAGAACTTTCAGTCGATTTGATGTTGGTATTAGGATCCATAGTGCCCTTACGATGGGGAATGGTCGAATTAGACTTGACACATCCTTTTATAACATTAGATCAATTTGAATCACAACATTAATCTGCAATTGTGCACCTCTAGCATGTTTCTCGGCATTTTTCAGTCGCTTCCAACACTGGGATTCATGAAGCTGTATCGAATGTGTACTAACCTTCATTTTCTGTCTTTATGGACCAACACGATCGTCTGCGTCAAAAATGTTGTAAAGTTGTTAACAACTCACAGGCACCCTAGTACCTACCATTGATGCCCTCATATTGTGACCCATTTCCGCTGATAAGATGTTAATTTGACCTGATGTTCCCACCTTTTAGGATTTTTATTTTTTTATTTTGTTTTTGTTTGGGTTAAAAATTAAGGTCTTTTATAGTTGCATGAATTGCTGATCTCTAATTTTTATTTGAGGTTTCTTCTTTTAGAAGGAAACTGTTATTTTGGGTTAATTTGACTGGTAGCTTGTGCCTTAAAGCATCGAATATTCGAATATCAACAGTGACAGAACCAGGATTTATAGTTGGTGGTCGGGGGCTAACTGGTAATGCAATAAGATAAACTTTGGATACGGGCCAGTCACATAATACTCAGAGTCACATAATACTCAGAGTCACATAGAGGCCGAATAATGGAAGATTTGCTGATTATCAAAGAGAGTATATGTAACCTGGTCACGCAACTCATCTGTAATCTAGCATGAAGCTGTAAAGCTTGCGCCTGAAACTAACATTCTTCCGTGCTAACTGTAGATTGTTGATGGGATACCTCACTTAGTTCCAAAGGATGGCAAAATACTTGAAGCTGATGAATCATCCGCTACTGGCAAATCTTCTGCCACAAAGAACGAGATCAACTAGTTAGTCCGTATATCTTCTATACGAATCATATAATGGTTGAACTGTTCTTAAATCCTGATTAGCATCAGAGGACCTGTATGCTGCTGCAAACATTCTGTACAATCCCTCCGTCTTTCTGTTAATTCTGAACCAACTGTCCTGACAACTGATGCTACATCATTTTACAATATTTGCAGGATACTCCTGCTGTATCAAAAATCGTTCTTTTTCCTGGACGTTGGAAATTCGGAATATATAAGCAAAGTCTTCTTGAGGCGGTCTTATTATGAGAATACGTATTGACAATAGAAGATTCAATAACAGTTTAATACTTATTTCATCACGTACAACCGCTAAATAATACGAGTACGTATCGATCCTTTGACTCATCCAGTCATCACACACCACAAAATGTTGCAATTTCACGAACTAGGTCTTGTGGTAGATTAATAAGTATATACTCCCTCCATTCAATATTTATCACCCCATTTTCCCATTATATGTGACTTGTGAGGGGTATTATATTGAAATAAGGTGATAAATGTTAAATGGAGGGAGTATTAAGCACAAAGCAACTTCCACATTTTGCTACATCAAAGTCAATCGTCCTTAACCAACTAGCTCTACGCCCCTCCGTAACACAGTGAGATGTACACAGAAACACTGTTATCTCAAGTTCGAAATTATATATTTGTTAGGATATATACAGGGGCGGAGCCAGGATTGAAAATTTGGGGTAGCGAAAGTAGCGTGACGCCATGAGCACAATAACAACATATAATTTTTTTATAAACAATTTGTTTTTTTTTGTTAATAAGAACTACACTTTCAATTTGTAAATACGAAAAAAATGTTTTCGCGATAATTGACGTGGTTGTTGACGGAAATGACGGTGCCTCAAATCCTAGGTAGTTAAGACCTTTCATTAAGCATTTTTTGGTTCAAGCTCGGGCTCGGCTCGAGGCTCGTCGAGCCTAAAAAATTGAAGCTCGAAATCGGCCCGGGAAAAGCTTGAGCTCGGCTCGAACTCGAATCAAGCTCGTTTTGTCATTATATATTTTCACTTTCTCACCTCTTAAATCTAACTAAATATAAATATTTTTGAAAAACAAATAAAATATTAAAATATTAAAAATTATTATATTATAACATACTTATATAAATATCTAAATAAAATATAATTTGAAATAATAATAATATTACAATATAAAGATTATAAAAAAAAAAACTATAAACGAGCCCAAACGAGCTTTCGAGGGAAATGGAGTTCGAAATTAGAGAATAGGATATTAGGAGAGATAAATTGCTTATTGTAGGAGTCGAACCCAACTCTCCTGAGAGATGTACTTATACTTTACTACTAGACCACGTACAATCTGATGCTACCTTAGAAATGTATTATTTATTTATCCTTTGACACATATCAGCGATATATGGGGTAGCAAAATTTCATCTTCTTAGTCAAATTTTCGGGATTTGGGGTAGCGGCTGCTACCCCATGCTACTAGGTAGCTACGCCTCTGGATATATATCATGTGAAATCCCCAAATATTTTGGGATTAAGGCTCTAATGTTGTTGCTGTTGTTGTTGTATATATTATGTGAAATGTTTTTCGAGTAGAAACACAAAATTTTGAATATTGTAAATGTCGAAGAAATCGGTTAATAAATAGGGACACCGGTTATGTACAAGTGTCATTTTCTCAAGTTAGTCTACAACAGTCAATATGGAGGACGGGAGGAGCATAATGTTCTTAAGATAGTCACCATGCCAACTTTACGATGTCTCAATGAAAAATGTTAACAATATTTTCCTTCCGTGTCAGCTGTTTAGTCTAGAGAGTGTTCTTGACCATTATTATTATAACGACCAACTATACAAACTAAAATCCAGAATTTGTGGGATCATTCATTCGCTTTCGCAACTCTCCGATCGCACAGGTTTTTCTTCCTCAATTTCAATTTCTCTGTTCTTAATTCGATTATTTTTCATATACTTTACCTAATTAATTTCGTCGTCGTAATTCAAAATTTGATCTTTGTTGAACTATTAATCATCTATTGTACTTAGCACTAGTTAGCAATCATTAGTTTGATTCATGATCATGAATTCTCAATCTCACACTTTGGAATTCGCATATTTTTGGAATAATGATCGGCGAACTTTTTCGGAGGCTTGAAATTTCAATGAAATTTAGCCGTTTATTCTCCTTGTGTTTTACGATGTCGTAAATTGACAATCTTGTTGTTTTATTAGTGATTTATACTGTTTTAATGTTGAATATCGATTGTACTTCGCGATAATTGGTTTGATTGATGCTCAAGTGGTGGGAGAAGGGGGGAAATGGAAAAATCCGAAGTTTTTGGTTAAATTTTCGATTTTTTTTTTCAAATTTACCTTATGAAACTCCTCGTTCGCCCCCCCTGAAATTTTTAGCCCCACCTAGCGGGGAATCTTGGCTCCGCCACTATGTAGAATTGTAGCCGATTGCACTAGGGATCATGATCACTCACTTTGAAGTTCGCATAATTAGGAAAAAAAATAGCATTTCAAAATCACTATATATTAACTAATGTTAAGCAAAATTTGTTCGTAAGCTAGAGATTCGATAAAAAAAAATCAGCTCTCCTTGACTCCTTCAGGCTTATTATGTTTTATGATGTCATTAAATCGGCAATCTTATTGTTTTGATAGTGACTTGCTTTCAGGCTCGTCTTATTTCTCTATTCCGTATGTTGCAAATTGGAATTCTTGTTTTATTTGTTACTTGCTAATGTCTAAATGTTGATTTGTTGAGATTTGAACTTTTGAAGTGATTTGTTGGAGCTAGAAATTGTGCAGTTTCTTTTATCTTGTTTTCCATAAACTACATAGTCAAATGGCTTCTTACTAAGGAAGTTTAGCATACCAACAAATGGTGATGCAATTCACGTATTTTGTAGGATTAAATTCGTAGTCCTGTAAAGACGGAGCTACATTGCAAGACACGGTGAAGACTGTGCTTGCCTCCTGCAATTATAAGAACTTTCAAGTATTAATTATATGTCATGCAGTATTTCTCATGGGTTAAGAGCTTTTTTAACTAAGCACTTCGTTCTTTTCTTTTTCCATTATTCAACGGTGAAGTACTTGATCCCAGAATCTAAACTTTGAATTGGAAGTTTAGAAATTTTCCCAACTTTTCCAAACATGGAAGATTGGCAGAGTAGCTCAGGTCAAAAGGTGTATTCCGAATCATCTCTAGTAGCCTCTGAGAAAAATAAAGGCAAAGGTTCTTCTAGTCCCGAGAATTCCTTACTGAAGCCTCTTTGTCGTATCATCTCTAAAGATGGTGTTGGTGGGGGAGTTTCTGGTGATGTAGCATTTTTTGTCCTAAAACTTGTTGCTCTAGAAACTATGAGAAGAGTCTCAGAATCAAAGTGTCCATTTGCTTGGCGTAGCCTCCAAGCATGTCAAATGCTATGCTATCCACCGTTCAAGTGGGTTCAGAGATGGGCCCCTTTCAAAGGCTTAGTGCAAGGCATGCGAGTAAGTACTTTTGTGGCACTGCACTTATCAAGGCAGTCCTCTTATGTACTGTTGGTAAAAAGCTGAAGATCTTAAAACTTCCATTTTGGCAGATTTTGTCACGACCATTGATGATCATCTCTATAGCAACAGCATTTTCTGATATATCCGACAAGATGAGTGCTGCTAATGATCATACTGCTTCTGTGGACAATGTAGATAACGATTCATCTTCTCTTCAGCCATGTGTTGATGGTGATACAAGGCAACCAAGAATCATCCTTTTTTTACTTGATTTTTTAATGGCTGCATCATTTAGCTGGTTTACTATCTTGCAAGTATAATGTTTGAATTTTAGTAACTACTTAGTATATGCACGTGCCTTATAGTCTGTAGCCCCGGCTACTTCTACAGGAATGAAAATGAGCCTTCTACTTGTCTGCCATTGGAGAATTGGATGCTCAAACTGTACAAAGAACTGAAACAGCAAGGATTCAGCTTACCTGAAAGGTGATCAATAAAGAAATACAATCAATCCGCTTCACAGCATTTTAGTAGCCTGTCCAATTTATTGCCCCAACCAAAAATTTATCGTCTTTATCTGAGTTGACGGTCATGCCACATATTGAGAAAGTGAGCTATGTAAAATCTAATTGCGCAGTTGATAAGGACACGTCAAAAACTATATACACCTTCTCTTTCTCGGCAAGGTAGAGGAGAGAGTTCTGTGTGTGAGTGGGTAGGGATGGCGTGAGGTTGTTCAAGGGGTAACCTCCAGTCCTCCACCATTTAGGCAATTTTGTGGTGTATAATCTGCAGATTGGATGAATCGGAACTCCAAAGATTTTATACTGCTGCAAATGGTGATTTTTCATCCCTACTTTCGTCTGTCAAGAAAACAATTCGATGGAGAGAGACTTTTAATATACTTTCACAAGAGGAACTGAAGATGTGGTCAAGTGTAGTCTTTTGGCACGGTCATGATGTGAGGCAGAGACCTTGCCTGATTGTACGCCTTGGTGTAGCTTGCACTAGTCTTCAAAATCATGATAGACCAAGATTCGCTCAGGCCATTGGTAAGCCTTCATTATATTCACTGATTTGCTGGAACTCTCTGTTGCTGTTCAGTGTAGTCCTTAACGTCAGCGTACTAAAAACCGTGTCCCCCAATTCTGAATAACGGGGTTTCGATAATTATTTTTTCCAAGGGCATAAGGCGCTTCGGGAACAAGAGTGGCCTTTGATTGAATGTAATGATCATAGAACATAATGATGCATTGGAAATTTAGATGTGTTATTTAGCACCATTTATGTGAGTGATTATTTATTAATCTAAAGAGATGTGAGCCTTAATGTCTCACTTCGCTGTGCACAGGCACAATCTGTTATCTCTGTAAACCTATTTTTCTAAAACGTTGATCAATCTCCAAGATGTTAGGAATTGACTCAGTCTGACTTTGATAGCCAAATTTAGTTATAGTCGGGAATGGGAAGGCGGGTTAATGATGCATTTTACTCACATGATATGTTGATATGATATATTAATTGCACGTGGAATAGCATCAGGCACAATCTGTTATCTCTGTAAACCTTTTTAATTTAAAACATTGATCAATCCCCATGATGTTTGGAATTGACTCAGTCTGACGTTGATCACCAAATTTAATTATTGTCGGGAAAGGAAGGCTGGTTAATGATGTACTGAGATGATGTATTAATTGCTGTGGAATAGCAACTGGCATATGACGTACCATTTTGTTCGAGTTGTAGTATAATTGGAGTTGGACAGTTCAATAGCTCAATATCAATGTGAAGAACGGGCAGGGTCGTCCGTTTCTGTTAATCTGTTATTGCAACCAAAAATTTTGAGGGTTCATTAGTGTTTTTATTTAAAACCACTGCGACTCTTTCCTGACAATTTTACATGAAAGGCTATTGGAGTATGACGGTTGATATTGATTTCTGATGCAGTTTCACAATTGGAGCATGGTATCATGCATCTGGCTGATCATGGATCCCCTCAAGTTATGGTTTTGGTGGATTGTGAAAGTTTATCTCCATTTAGACTTCCATTCCAAATGATAAGATCGTGCTCAATGCTTTTTCAAGATCACTATCCAAATTGTCTTGGTGGTTTGTTTGTCATACGGCTTCCTCCTGTACTTCGGATGATGGTGCAGACTTTTATGAAAGTGAGTTTCTTTCAAACTATTTTTTGCTTGGTAATCCTTTCCTCATCTCCCAGGGTAAACTGTTTATCATTTATATTTATCTTTCAGGTTTTGAAACCTTTAACTAGACAGAAGTTGGAATTTCTGGGGGAAAGATATAGGGAGGTTCTTTCTGAGTATTTCCAGGAGCTTCCAGCATGTCTTGGTGGTACATGCATATGTGCAACATGTTCAAGTGGTACTTCCAACACTACCAGAACCTTTCCTTTTATAGAAGTTTTGACCGACGCCCACTTAAGTGCAAATGGATATAGTTGCGAAGGTCTTCGTTCGGAATACTTGAGATCTGAGGCTGATGTGAATCAAAATTTTGATCACCTGTTGAGAACAGCCATGATTGGAATTCTTATGTTGTGTGTCTTTGGTGCAATCCTGGCTGGAATATATGAATCTGAAATTTGGACAAATTCAATCCCATGAGTAAGGTAACTTTATATTTTGGATCTGCTGATCAATTTCATGGTGAGAACTGAGAAGGATCTCGTTTTACATTTTTACTCTTATAGATTAGAGCGCGGAATTGAGTTTGTTGAACATGTAGTAAGAAGTTTGTGCTAATTCTATTTTGCTTCTCGCTTGCGAGAAAGCATATGATATAACCTTTTCGTGTTGGATGTATTATCAATTTGAGATTATGTTAGGGATACCCTTAAAAGTGGCTACCCCTCGTCCCCAACTAAATACCGCCCATAAAATGTTTTGTCCAACTGTCAGTGTTAAACACCAGCATTACACTCTGACTTAGATATCATGATCTTTGATTTAAGTGACTCCTAGAAAAGTAACTGAGTTGGATGACGACAAGAGTACCATAGGTTGAGGACATGTGACTTATATTGTATTCCAGTTATCTTAGACAGTAATCCATCTTTGCCTCTTGCTGTGTGCGAATTAGTTTGATGCAAATTAGTAGCGCAATTCAGTGTGCGTAAATGATTGATATTGACGGCCTGACAATTATAGAGGGTTCCTTCAAAGCTGTTCCAAGAACAAGTTATACATTGAAAACAGACTGCCACTACTTAGTTGTGACACTGCTGACTCTTGCAGAAACTGTACGTGGTGCATAGAAAATTAATTCTTTCATTGACCAAATTGCATCACTTGAAAAACATAGGCCCACTGGAAAAAATATTGATTTACTATATGCATCCATTGTTCTGCTTTTTTTTTTTTTTTTTTTCTGTACATGTTTATATATCTGTCTCCTTGCAGAAATCTTGGTGGATATGGTATGTGACTCAGTATTTCTTTTTGAGGTTCTCGTATCTTTCAAACTGATCATTCTATAAAGGGATGGAAAATAAAAAAGAAAAGAGAAAAAGATGAATATTTAAATTCATTACTCTCTTTTGAAGGTGCATTTCAAATGTGTCATTGACAAATATATTATTTCTATAGTTGGATGGCATTTGCTATGAACTACCTTTATTGGTTCCTTAATTAAACAAATCTCTTTGTCATGTTTGGTTGTCTCTGTTGTCATGGGTCCATTTTATATACAAAGAATAGGATTTTATCGGAGGTTAAGTCCTTGGCAATGTGTTTAACCAGTTTTTAAAGCATTGAACGGTAATTCAACTGAGAGGTTAAATCACATACAAATTGTATGTTAATGTCCAAGCTGAAATGAGTCCTTCAATATAGATTGAATTGACCAATTACAGATCATTTTTCCTGTGTAGTTTATGTAGCTAAATTTCATTTACATACGGAACTAGGCATTTACTACCTAGGTCGTTTCTTAAGTTTCTAGTGTAGATAAGAAAGAGGCGCATTGTTAGTATTTGAAGGTTTAAATCTAAATAACTATGTGAACCTGTGCCGTCGAATATGTGTGAGACATTGATGTCTGTTCCTAGAGTTTCCTAACAGATGCATTTGGTCTTTGCTATGGGGTAATAAATGCACGTACTTGATCTACGGAGTTGTTCTTCACTTCTTCCCATTACCATTCTCTGAACCTTATCACATGCTTGTTCAATATCACCAGCTTATTGAGTTGTTGAAAAAGGACCCTTTCTTGAAATGTGGGTTGGTAAACTGAGGCAACTCAGATTAATATTGCTAAATGTGTTCTTGAACATTCCAGCCTATCAAAATTGAAAACAAAAGGCATTAGAATGTTTTTAATATTTTCTAACAAGCTATGCCTTGTATAAAAATGTTCTTGTTGACAAAGTGTGATCCTCAACCTATTTAGAATTCTTAATGATAATTAGTTCTGGCTTGCGTATCCTTAACTTTTGAATGTTCCATTTAACAAAGATTTGCACTATTAGTGGAATGCTTCATTAGATTTTCTTTGCTTGATACTGCTAACAAAGAAGGATTCGCTTTTCTGAAATTTTGTTCTTCCTTGAACTCACTTTTTTGCAGGGCGGCTATGTCTTGCTGTTTGATGACCCTTCAGAATCTAAACAGTCGAACGGAGTTCATCTTAATATTAGGAACTTTCCTCAGCCCTTTCGGCAGTATGTGATCAAAACTTCCACTTTCTTTTCACTTTTATGTGCAGGATGTTTGTTTACTAGTTACGATGTGTGCACTAGTGATTTGAAAATGTTTACAGTTCATTGTTTTACTCTTGTTTATTTGCATTGGACTGATTGTTTGTAGCAAATCGAACTTGTCTAGGAAACAATTCTGGTAACCTTATATTCCGAGCATCACTTTTGAAAATATTTTAACTGAACAGAATGTAATTGGAAGGTAACCATAGGAATATAAAATTGGGTGTTTGGCTGACCAGAAGTCTGAATAAACTATAGAAGATATTGTTTTCATATTATCTTATTCTACATTAAGATTAAGCTAAGAGTTCACATGCTACAATGGCAGCTACAGCTTTTACTATAGTCGGTTGACGATTAGATATTGTAGATTAGTAGATCCTGAATTTTTTATTATACCAAAGTCATATTAACCTAATAGTTAAATGCGCTTAGTGTCAGCTAGGTTTTAAGATTTTATCTTGGGAATCTCCGTTCAGTCGTTCACGTCTCCTTTTTTTCTTAAAATGTGTCAGTAGGGTGGACTTTGGTGTCTGCTACTCTGGTGGTGCCTCAATGGGTTACTTTTGGTGCTTTGCTCAAAGACTGAGGCTAATGTAACCCATTGACAGAGTTTCGTACAGCTTGGCTTACAGGCTTTCTTAGACCTTAGCTATGTTGAAAGTCGCAACAAATACGGAGTACTATATTTGAGGAAATTTATGGATTTTATCAACATCCTGGATTCCTGGGTACGTAATTGAGGAGCTTTTGGTTTCACAAGACTTTCTGCATTTGATGACTGAACTAGGAGATCTGAAGAGTGATTTAGCCCGAGTTCTTAGTTTGCGACTCATTACCTTGCCTAATTGTCTTGTTGGATCTCAAGTGACAAGTACCGTGCCTATGGGGTTTCCCCTTTACTTGACTTCATCCAGTTTCTGTACAAAAGATATTTTAATTTTAGTAAAAAAATTGCTGTGGACACTGTAATGATTGTATTGTAAATAGGTTATATATAAATTAGCAAAACTGTCGGATCCGCACCCCAAGTAGAATGATTCTAATATGAGCCAAAATCCTAATTGAGTCGATCCGGTCTAAATTTTACTACCCCTGGATAGAGTTACGCCCTGAAAAGACTTGAAAATAACACAACCAGAACTATGCAATCATACTCGAATGACTCGACCTTAAAATACCCTTCCAGTAGCGAACCCAAATTGGCTTGTTTACCCAGTTATTATAATAAGCCTTTATAGAGCTATAGGAGGAGTATTCTGCAGTGTTAATTGTGAAGATGATTCAAGCTTCTAAAGAAAAGACATCCCTACATCAGATACCGACATCTAAAAAACAGTTTACTCTTACAGTCTTGCTCGTATTTTCTGTGCCTCTTTATTTGCTGTCCGTTTTATGACGAAGTTTAAGGAAGTCATATACTAATAACAAATATGTCACGCAACACTCGTCACTAGATATAGAAAATTTAACTCTAGATTTTCAAGACTTCACAGGATCTTTCTTTGTTTAGTTGATCAATTTTGGTGGATATCCAACTATTTTACTCCCTTCTTGCTATATTTGCCTCGGAGAGGTGGTTGTTGGAGTGTTACTTTGAGGATTACTAAGGTAATGAATATATCAAGCCGGCGTTTGCTAGGAAACCTGGTCACCCCTCGCCTTCTTCTCATTAGTAAGAAGTCATATAATTGTTTCCAATTGCCTTCCCCTTTTTAGCACTCTTCTTTGTAAGATCACACATCCAGAAATAGTGGTGGAGCCAGGGGAGGATTAGCAGGGGCGCTCAGCCGCTCATCCCCGCAGGAGGATGAAAATTTCAAAGTTCTTAGTTAATATTTCCAAAGGTTCTTCGAGTTTCCCTTATTATTACCCGTTCGTCCCCACTAAGTTCAAATTCTGGCTCCGCCAATGCGAAAGATGTCCCATTACTGAAGTGGTAGACGCATCACGCATGGACGGATCGTCATAGATCTGGAGCCCGAAACATCCGAAAAAAAATATTAATACTCCTAATGTCTTGGTCATGAAAAGAATTAATATTAGCATGGTTTGCTGGTTGGTGAAACAAAGCGATATTAGGTTGAGAAGTATGATAACCTTTCTGTTTAGTCTTCTTTTGTGGATCAAGTTGTTTGTTCGTAGTAGTCACTTTCTACTTTCCAGAATAGCTGATTGCGAAATTTGATCCTATGAAATGGGTTAGTTTCAATCGAGTCGCGACACCGAAAATTGACAGAAAGTATTCATAGTTTCATACTGTGCTGTGACCTTTCAGGTTTAAGATGTTGTATAGTTCTTTCTTTCTTTCTGGTCTTATTAATTAATTATAATATCCCGCTAAATTAGGGAACTTGCCAATTAGCTGATCCTTTTATGATCTCTCTTCTGATTCGTGTTTTACACCATACCTACCTACGGAGTACAAAGTATGCAATTTGCTGTATTGGGTAGTCGGTTAAGGGAGTCGCAAGAACAATTTGGTTACTGAATGAATAAACTATGTACAACTTACATGCTTTTCTGTTACCTGTTCTATTCCTCAATTTAAACATGTGTCCTAATAAAATTGAAAATTGTTAATTCATAGATGAATACGAAGTAAGTATTTATTCAACATCTTCAGAAGTTTTCTTTCTCCTTTTTTTTAGGACTTTTATATGTTGCTATGTTATTGCTCAAGTGTATGATAAAAATGGATTCCTACAATATGTGTAAGAGGCGATATAAAAGTTACCCACGAGGCCACGAGTTTAAACTTTAAAGTTAAACCCGGACACGTCGATTTTAAAACAGACTCCTCTTAAATCTCTTAGGTGACATAATCAAAAGTTGCAATTATGTGATGTAGATTTTATGCAACTAAAGATAGCACTGTTTAGAGTACATGGTACAGTGGTACTCGATCTTTTTCTGAACAAGTAGAGGTTGTTTTATTAGATTGATCGGTAAGTCTTGTTTAAGACGGGCACTATCCGTCTTAAGTTTGAGACCGCTCAAATACTATCACATGGGGTAATAAAGACAAAAAAATTGGCATTTCCTAGGCAACAAGTGGGGTGATTTGGTAAGTATTTAACCCGTCTCAAGCTTAAGACGGATAGTGCCGATCTTAAATGTGAATTTGTGTAGATTGTTGGCATGACAATGCTCCTAGTTGTTATTAGTGGCTGGGGCTCACCAATTACTACACACATTATAATGTGTCTCTTTTATGAGAGTTAGGTCTTAGCTAAGTATCTGCATGGTGGCATATGCATTCTTTAATTTGCGTATCTATTGTACATCCGGAAATGTCATATTATTAAGCATTAACCAAATGACATTTCTGAAATATTACATTTTTTTATACAATGGTCAATGGCTTCTTTAGTATATACGGAGTAGCAGACCCGTCAAATGAATTGGAGAGGCTCTGTTCTAAAAGTTAGATTGAGGTCCCAAATAATAGAGAAACTAAGTTTTAAAGTAAATGGTACTCGAACTTGGGCGGGCACTTAGGAAGTAGGAGTAAATGAATTTGGGAGGCCTGTATTCTCAGAACCTTTTGAACATGTTATTGGACAGCCATACTGAGTAGAATCTTTATTTCTCATTATTTACGCATATCTTTTATTCGTTTGATTGTAGATTATCGGTTTAAGATGAGCCTTTTGGTTTTCATCTCACAAGTTACAACATATGCATGTAACATTAGAAGCACTCTATAAAAGTCCATGGAGAAAAAAAGTTACTATGTATGAAATTGAAATTAACTCGACTCGCGGCAACCTTCGATTGTCATTCTGAGCCCTTAAAAATTTAACAAAATTCTGGAGTTTTTAAATTTAGTGCATGAAACATGGATTTAAATTGAATATTGTCTTGAACTACTAAGACCAATAAAAGACTGATAGTTGCTATTTAGTGACAAAATTAGTGTCGTGAAATTGGATCAGAGTATTCAACTAACAAATACTCCGTACAAGGTACTATTAACAAATTGATCCAAGTAAAGAATCGCGCAAATTCTCATTTGTGACGGAGAAATATGACTATTCTAAGATAAAATGTAAACTATTATCTGTGAAGAAGAGTTTGTGGAGGGTTACTTTTTATCATAAAATGGTCACATTTTCTCCGTCATAAGAGATGCTGAAAGAAAGAATTATATGCTGAGATAGCTAAATAAAACATTAATACCATTATACTCTATTAATTTAGTAAAGATGAAGTCCCACGCTCAATGTTATGATATGTATTTTTAATTTCCAGCAAAACTCAGCCACTACTTCTTCTATATTGGATCCCACCAAATAACCTGAGACACCAACTACTGATACTAAATCTTGTCTATTTTATCATGATTAAATAATACTCGGTATAGCAGTTATTCTTATTTGTGATGAAAAGTGACTTGTGAGTGTTATGACATCTCACAACCACCTCTCCCTTTAATATTATTTTATCTAATTGCAAAACGTTACAAGTTTATAATGCGACACAAATGAGAATTTGTAATATAATGGTAGTGATTTTTTTTTTTTTTGGATGGCGATTTTTCTGTGCAAATTTCAGTAAGGCTCATCTATAGATGTTTCTTTGTGAAAAAAAAATTCGGGTATGAATGCATTATATTTAACTGCCTCAACTCTTATGTTACTCAGATTCATTTAGAGGTATCTCGGGTGCATGTTCAAATATTGGACCCAACTATTTTTATGAAAATCCTTTATATATATTTTTTTGGCTTGCATGAGATGCATAAGCATCGTACCCACGTCCAAGTGTAGAGTGTTTGACATAGGTATACGAGGGGATCAGGGGATGAGAAGAGTCGGAGTAAAATAGCTCAACTTGCTATAAACACAAACCCTTTAAACGATAAATTAATGTTTAAACTGTTTAAGTTGTGGTTTTATGCCTATTGTCATGTCCAAGTCCAATGGAGCGAGCTAGTGGCTCAATCTCAAATAACCCGAGTGAGACTTGAACTTTTGATCAGTAATTTTATCAGTAATTTTAATTTTGTGATAAAAATGTGGCTAATTTGGTATACGTGGTTTGATAGCTACTTCCCATCATATGAATCTGAGTCCTATCTAGCGTACACTTAAGGTAGCGGTTGCAGGTACCGCCATTATTCGTACAACTACCAGCAGGAAGGGGCTGCTGCTGTTTTGGAAGAATCCTGTTAATGTATTTTGTCATTTTATTTGATGTCAGCGCACCAAAAAGTGGGAAACTGCGTGTTTTCTGTTCATGCTTTTAGTGGGGAAAGGAGTTTATTATTACATAAGCGTATACCTTGTCCACAAAGGATGTCTTTTGCTAAATTTTTGATGACATAAACAAACACCCTGATGAATAACAGTAGGAAGACTCTGCATATTATTAAGAAAAGACCCACATTTCTGCTTTAACCAACTTTTGATTAGTAAAATAATCGACAAATTTATGGACCGTCGCCTCATCGCATCATCTTTTTGACCCTTGCTCCCTCTCAAAGGATCAAATTTCTAAGTACAAAAAGGACAGGTGAGATGTTAGTGGATGATGAGATGAATCCACTCTTGTTTTATTTCTCTGTGAATTCACCATTTTTTTCTCTTACTGCAAGTGCGCTTCGAATAAGATAGATTAGTGTACTGGTTTTGCTGATTTTACATGAATGATATATAATGTTAATTGATTAAGTTTTAGATTTGTATGAATATACCTTGGAATTGACATCTTAACTATATGGACTACGTAGACGAAAACGGTTCACTATTATATGTTCTGATGCTCATAGCAGAAGTTAATTTATTTGGATGACTTGCTTGGTATTAGGATTACACCATAAAAGGTCGGTAAGCCGGAATCCATCCTAAGAAAACAGGGAAACTCTGAGACTTGAGAAAATCAATAACCGAAAAGAATAAATACATTTGTTATCGTAAAAACATAATTTTTTTGGTAAATATACTGTATTTTTGGCCTAAAAATGAATTCATGTGTTGAAACTTTGGAAGGATTAAAGTTTTAGATACGCGACCTGTAATCGAAGTTCAACGTGAAGTTATATGTGATCATATTAAGAGAGGCTTGCAACTAATCTCCATTGCTTTTCCCTTGTACTTGTTAATTGTGTGTTGTTTCATCTCTCTAGCTCTGTACTTATTAATATGTGAATATAAAATGCAGGTTTTTATCTTAATTGCAGTATTAAGAACATAATCTTCTACTATTGAACTTTATTCTAAACTTGGTGTTTGAATGACTACTGCAGATATCAATAATTCAGCGCATGCATTCATAGTGCAGCAGTTTCAAGCATAACACAGAACAGCAGTGGAATTATCAACTCTGAAACAAAATGAACACTACTAGGATTTGGCAAAAACTCGGAAAATGATCTTAATATAGAACATGGCGAAGATTCAACGTTTCAAGGTGTGTTTCTCAGCTGTCATGTTAAAAAACCGCCCGAAATGCTTACTACGACCTACCATAAGACGGTTATACACATGCAGAATATGGCAAAAACTCAGAAAATGATGTTAGTATTAGACATGGCGAAATTTCAAGGTTTCAAGGTGTGTTTCTCAGTTGTCATGTTAAAATATCACCTCAAATGATCACTACGACCTACCATAAGACGATTTTACACAACCATTCTTGTTGCGAATCTTGCGATGCTTGCATCAAATTTTGCAAACTTTTCTGGGAATAAAAGTGGCCGAAATGGTACAAGTATCAATTGGCTGGCTCTTGGCAATTACCACAAATTAGATTTGGCACAAAAGATGCATGCATGTTGTAGAAGGTCTCAAAAGGCTGGATTCTAATGCACTTAGAATATTGCCTATTATATAACTATACAGACAATTTTGAAGCTTTAAAAAAATATCCTCTACAGTATACAGAAGAAGGATATGGTTATTATTGAATGATGAATAACTTAGATTATTTTGCACTTATTGCATTATTTAAAAGAATGGGATCAAGTTCTCAACCATCAATTCCACATGATATGATTATTAAGATCGTGCAAGTATATTATAGGTGCTTCAACTTATCTATACTTGATTTGTTGCCAACACTTTCCCTTGGCAAATAGAAACTTTTGCAAATTCTGGTGTAAAACCGTCTTATATTAACTTCCCGTTGAAAACACTTGCCTAATTGATAAAGTAAGTTTCTTTTGGCATATAGAAACTTTTGCAAATTATCTAAGGAGTATGTTACTTCGCCCATTCTGGTGTAAAACCGTCCTATACTAACTTACTGTAAAAATCTTGCCTAGTAAATAAAGTAAGTCTTAAATGTTGTATAACCATTTTACGATTGCACAGTGACCATCTTAGATAGTAACCCTTTTTTTACTATTGTTGGTAAGAATGGTGACCTCATTTTCGGTCATTTGGAAACAGCGTCTTTTATTTGTGTTGCCAACACAAGGTAAGGTCACGTAACCCCACACACACACACTATACGGGAGCCATTGAGGCATTGGGTAATAATGTTGGTAGTAGTGGTAAGAATGGTGACCATGTTACAATTCACGGAATCCTTTTTAGTTTGTGACTTGTTAGTTTTATACGATTACTAAATCCTTTTGACAAATGTAAGTGTCCGTTTTACCTATAACCGATATGTGATTTTACAAAATGTTACCGTTAGTGTGTTTAAAGGAAGGCATATCCATGTTAGCTAGACGGGGTTATATCAGGCTTGAGTCCTCGGCTACTTAATTAATATGGTCGAAAATTCATGTTTTTGTCTTAAAAGTATATTTCATATTTCATACCCATATTCAAGTGTCGAGTGTCGGACATAGGCATTGATATTAATATAAAGGCTGAGTAAGGGCGGGAGGAATTAAAGTTGAAACTGAATTTTGTTAACAAATAGAAAGTGGGTCCCACTAGGAAATGTCACTAAGAATGTTACCACTAACCATCCTATATATTCCTTACTACAAATACCCATCTTCATTCCCTTAAGAGTTGTCTCACCATTGTCTTGCTTCTCTACTCAAACTAACTTCCTTCTCATCAAGATCAAGACAATGATGACTAAAAGCGAGCAATTCGATAGAACACTAGTCATTTGGAAATCGAGTCTATACTCGG
Source organism: Silene latifolia (assembly GCF_048544455.1). Lineage (NCBI taxonomy): Eukaryota > Viridiplantae > Streptophyta > Magnoliopsida > Caryophyllales > Caryophyllaceae > Silene > Silene latifolia. The sequence goes on from NC_133526.1 coordinate 196,476,532, forward strand.
CCTTAAGAACAGCTATAGCGTGCATTATAGTAGGGTGCATAACACTTTACGGCCCTGAACCCATAAGAAACCAAGTGGCATTCCCGGCATTCTCATATGTCGTGGTGATACTTATTATCACGAATGCAACTTTAGGGGATGCAATGCGCGGTTGTTGGCAGGCTTTATATGCCACTGTCCAAACTGTTTGTCCTGCCCTTGTTTGTTTGTCCATTGTTGGGCCTACTAGGTTAACTGCCACTTCAACCTCTTTGGTGTTAGCCATTGCAGCCTTTTTCATCGCGCTGCCTGAGTGGACCCATATCGTGGCCAAGAGGATTGCTTTAGGCCAGCTTGTTATTATATATGTCCTTGGATATATTGATGCTGAGCAAATTGATGCTTTCATGCATCCTGTTCATGTTGCAGCAAGCACTGCTCTAGGAGCCCTGGCTTGTGTTTTCGCCTTGTTGCTGCCTTTGCCTCACCTTGCATCCTCCGAGGTAAATAATTATATAATACTTAATTTAAATGCTTCTTTTTGTACTGTAAAGGAGCCACGAGGTAGTTTTAATGCTGACGGGATTCAAACCCTAGACACGAATACCAGTGCTCTATGACTTTACCAGACTGACTTTTACGACGAGCTTCAAGTGTTTGGGAGTGTTTTTACTAGAAATCTTAAAAACTCGCCTCAAAAGCTTAAATCATCATCCTGACAATCTGACATACAATATGGCCATCTTATTCATGTTTACGCTAAATTATGGAACAAGGCAAACTTGTAAGGTGATGTTAAGGAAAGTGTTTGTCTAATGTCTGCAGGTAAAAAGAAACAGCAAGTCGTTTGCAGAGAACGCATCAGAAAGACTGAAAATCTGTGTGAAAGCGTGTTGTGCAGACGACAGTGTATCTTCACAAGCACTGATTTCTCAAGCCAAGTGGTTAGCAACTAAAGCAAAGAAGTTTCTTCATTGCATCAAAGCCAGACAAGTAAGCAGAACTTAATACCTTATGTTCAACTAATCCCGAAAATTCAGAAATTCATGTGAACTGTACTAACTAACAATTTATTCAATGTTATGTGCAGGAAAGTATGAACTGTGAGAGATTTCTTATGAACTTCCTAAGGCCTTATTGCAAGAACCCAGGGGATCGGATTCAAGGGCTAGAGACACCATTAAAAGGGATGGAGATTGCGTTAAGCAATTCGCCACCTTTTTCACTAATGGATGAAGGATTGAGGGATGGGATTAGTAACTTAGAGAGACAAATTAATCAAAACTTGGAGCAACTTAAGAGTCATATTCCCTGTGAGTCCTCAACTGTACCCGAATCTAATTCAGGAAATACCATGAGGTTCCTCCAAACACTTCAAACTCCCCCATCAAGTGAAACCGATTTACCATCCTATTTCTTTTTGTTTTGTATGAAGCTCCTACATACTCAATCAAGAACAATGACGAATCCTACATCCACTCCCAAAACTGATAAAAACAAAAACACCCCCGAAAACCAGGACCAAACAAATGGGTTCTCTCTTAAACAGGTTTGGACCAATTTCCCTTTCACTGCCAACAGGAATAGGCTAGTCCCGGCCTTGAAATGTTCGCTTTCCTTAGGCTTAGCCGTTTTTTTTGGGCTTAATTACAGCAAGCCAAACGGGTTTTGGGCTGGTCTGCCTGTGGGCATCAGTCTAGCAGTAGCTAGGGAAGCTACATTCAAGGTTACTAATGTCAAATTCCAAGGGACGGTTATTGGTAATGTTTACGGAGTTCTAGGTTGTTTCATTTTCGAGAGGTTTGTCCAAGTACGGTTCTTAGCTCTACTACCTTGGTTCATATTCACAAGTTTTCTTCAACAAAGCAAAATGTATGGCCAAGCAGGTGCGGTATCTGCTGCTATTGGTGCTGTCCTCATTTTAGGCCGAAAAAACTTTGGGCCACCAAGCGACTTTGCTGTGGCCCGAATAATTGAAACATTCATCGGGTTGACCTGTGCTATTACGGTAGAACTCTTCTTAAAGCCCACTAGAGCTGCTACCCTTGCTAAAACTGAACTTTGTACAACTCTCAGTACACTGCAAGATTCACTGTCCTCGATCGATCTCATGGCTATGTCCAAAGAAGAGCTTCAAGAGAGGAATAAAGAGCTTAAAAGTAATTTGATTGCACTCGAGAAATATGTCAGTGAAGCTGACGCGGAACCTAGCTTTTGGTTCATACCGTTTCACTCTACTGCTTATAAGAAGATGCTGGATTCTCTAACAAGAATTGCTGATCTTTTACATTTCATGGCTCATGGGATTGGTGCTCTGGAAGAGTATATTAAAAGACTTGAAGGTGCGCGGTCAAAGAATGTATTCGATAAGATTAATGGTGATGTCAAGCTTGTCGGAAAACTAACAGGCTCGTTTACAAAATCCTTCCAAGAAATCATTTCAATAAAGTCTCTCATAATACTTGAGAATGACCTTGCCAAAAATGGCAAAACATATGATGTTGAACTAGGGAAAGCGGGCAATAATCCTTTCAATTTGGATGAAAAAGATATCGGAAAGATCACTGTCTCGTTTATCGATCATCTAAAGGAAGTGTTTGAGAAGATTGAGTTCTCTGAGGACGAGGAAGAGATGAAGAGTCGAATGATGTTGAGCTTCAGTGCCATCGGATATTGCATGAATTACCTGATGAAGGAAACCGCAGAGGTCGAGAAAGGAGTAAAAGAACTAGTTCAATGGGAAAATCCTAAAAGTCAGATTAATCTGCGTGAAATTTCATGTAAAATCCATGCATTATATGATTAAGTTATCTGGTTTCCTACTTTCCTGTGTTGCAGTAGTAAAATGATACAGTAACAGGAACATTGTTGCATTATGGATTACTTGTGTGATTGTGAATATGTTAACAGTTTCTTTCGGTTACTGTATAGAAATATATTATGCTGACTAATTATTTCTGCGCGATTTCTGGTTGTGGAGTTTAATGTAAACTAAGTTTTATACCTACAATTTAAAAAAAAAAAAAAAAAAAAAAAAACAGAGAATTAGCAAAGTGTCGAAGAACTCAAGAACAAAGAAGAGTTTGAAGTATGCGTGAAAAAATAGAGGCACTCTTTTAAAAGATGTGGCTGCTGGGATTCGAGCCCAGGTCTCCACGGCCACAACGTGGAATTCTAACCACTAAACTACAGCCACTTTGGTGATTCATAAGGCAAACTTTGTTTAGTTATAAATTCAAAATGTCAAATATAATACTTAGCCTTGTCCAGTTAGTAATAATTTTACTTTTCAATACCATTTGATGGTTTTGAATTTTTGATTTACTTGCTTACCAAAATAATTATTAAAAAAAAAAAGCAAATTTTCATTTACAACGACACTATCCGTTTTAACTTAAGAAGTGTCGGGTGTCATGTATTATAACACTTGTGTATACAAGATAAATATATTATTTTTCCTTATCTAGTCTTATCCGATTATCAAGAGGGTTGAGTTATAATGCTACCCACCTATTGTAGATGGGTTTATCTAGTCTTATATACACACACGTAATATGTATTTGATTCTTAAAAAAAATAATATCGTCTTAAGGAAAGTTTACTACTGTATTAAAAAAAATGCTTAGTATCAAGTCATCATTCTGTCAAATTGAGTAGTCTTTTTCAATTTATTTTCTCAAGTTTTCATATGTTGCACTATATAGTATATACTCCAATCTTTGATCTCTATACAGCTACGCAAATTATACTATAAACTCTCGTAACATAAAAAGTAACCATTTTATTGTAAAAATTAACTATTTATGTTTTAAAGATGGTCACTATAGTCATAAAATGCTCTCTTTTTTTCCGTCATGATATACCACCGTCACACACAATATCTATTGCTCTTTTCTCGTTGATAATTTAAACACCTCATCTTTGAGCTTATCTTGCTAATACCAATCACTTTATTTAATTGTTTCATGATTTAGGGTGGTTTTACTTTTATGGGACTGCATTAACTGTATTGAGTGAATTTGAATGAATTTTGTAATGAGTTGAGATATTCATTTTGATGATATAGTACAGTTGGTGGGTCGTTAGGGTACTATGCAAAAATGTAGACCATTAAGGGAAGAAACTCAAGAAAGTGTATAAGAACTCAAGAACTGAGAAGAGTAAAAGTATGTGTGAAAAAATAGAGGCACTTTTTTGAAAAATGTGGCTGCTGGGATTCGAGCCCAGGTCTCCACGGCCACAACGTGGAATTCTAACCACTAAACTACAGCCACTTTGGTGATTCATAAGGCAAACTTTGTTTACTTTTCAAACTGTCTAATGTACTGTAATAGTGTAATGCTTAACTACTACTTTACCGTGTCCAGTTAGTAATAATTTTACTTTACAATACCATTTGCTGGTTTTTTTTTTTTTTAGAGAAAAGAACAATTTATTAATAGAACGTCATACGACACTTACAAAGAATATTTATAATCGAAAACAAATCTAATGGAAACCAAAGAAAAATAATTTTCTTATAAACTAGGGATCTCAAAACAGCATCTGACAATTCGGCTCGTCCTATTATTGCTATCTTCATGTAGTTTTTGAGGGGATCCTTCGTTTGATTTATGAGATAAATTTACCTCTTACTGGTTCCAAAGGTTGTTGACAAATCACTTTTACCCTTTAAAATAACACGCTGCAAACCATCAACGAACTACTCTTGACCATATTACTGATGAAATAACCCCATGAATAAATGGAAAAACCCCGAAATAAGGGACGGAAAAACGATTCTCACCAAAAGGGGAAAATTTTATTGAATAAAAGATAGATATGCATACTATTGATTGAAATTTGAAATAATTTTGGGGCTTACCATCGATCGATTGATGATCGATGGGAGCCCCCTGTATAATATGATGGAGGCTAGAATTTTTTTAGAGAGAGTTTTTTTTAGAGAAAGAAGGGGGGATACGGCATAATTATTTTCTCTAACATACCATTTACTGGTTTTGATTTACTTGCTTACCAAAAATATTAAAAAATAAACGTAAATTTTCATTTAAGACGGCACTATCCGTTTTAAGATTAAACGTGTGAGCTGTCAACTATTATACCACTTGTGTATACAAGATAAATATACTCTCTCCCAGTCACTATAATGTTCCCTCTTTCCCGAAACGGATTATTCAACTAATGTTCCCTTTTCTATTTTTAGTAACTTTTACTATTTATTTTATTCATTCATCTCTCCTATTACCAAACCCCGACACAACTCTTTTAGTCCTATTTTATTAGTTTTCTTTATGTTTTGGCCCCACAATTCTTTATTTAACTACTAATAATTCATCTCTCTCCTATCACCAACCTCACACAACTCTTTTACTCATATTTTAATATTTTTCCTTAAGTATTGTGCCCATATCAAATGGGAACAATATAGTAACTGGGAGGGAGTATTATTTTTTCCTAGTCTTATTCTTATATACACAAACACAAAACACATGTATTTGACCTTAAGAAAAATAATGCCGTCTTAACTTTAAGGGAAGTTACTACTGTATTTACAAAAAAATGCTTAGTATCATGTCATCATTCTGTCAAATTGAGTAGTTTTTTTCAATTTATTTTCTCAAGTTTTCATATGTTGCATTATATACTTCAATCTTTGATCTCCATCTAATACAGCTACGCAAATTATACTATAAGACTTTTGTAATATAAAAAATAACCATTTTATGGTAGAAATTAATTATTTTATGTTTTATAAACGGTCACTTTTTAACAACAACAAAAAAAAATCACTAATATCATAAATTGCTCTTTTTCTTTTTAGTACGATGATCACACCCAATAACTATTGTTCTTTGTCTCGTTGATAATTTAAACACCACATTTTTGAGCTTATCCGGCTAATAGTCTAATACCAATCACTTTATTTAATTATTTTAGCAGCTAAATAGTTAGGAATTTCAGAGTTAATTGTGGAGGGTGATAACTTATGTGTTATTAACTCGATTCGAGGTACTTGGCAAATTCCGTGGGAAATTTCTAGTATTATCAAGGATGTGAAATTATACCTTTATTTTTTCGATGAAGTGATAATTAAACATTGCTTTCATGAAGCCAACAAGGTTGCTAACTTCATGGCTTCTGTTGGACTTTCATGTCCAACTCTTTCGAGGTGGTTTGATAGCCGGTGGCTTCAACTTACCTCCCTCATTCGAAAGGATGAGATAGATTGGTCCTACACTAGAGGATCAACCTAGTTTTCTTACCAGGTAAAAAAAATTACTTTATTTAATTGTTTCATCATTTAGGCCTTTAGGGTGGTTTTACTTTTATGGGATTGCATTAACTCAATTCAAACTAAAATTATACTCCCTCTATTTTCCTATTTTCACCCAATTTGCTTTATTGCGGTCTCCAAGACGCTACTTTGACTTTTCGATGTCTATATATTATTATTTTTTCTTTAATTTTTTTTTCGTGAAAGATGTCTTGATATTAATTATAAATATTTTAGTTTTAGGGTTTTTTTGTCAAAAACTACCTTATATTTAGGGGTATTTGTAAAAATATTATCTTATATTATTTTTCTTATTTTAGACTACCTTTGTTTTCTCATTTTTTGGTCAATAACTACCTACGCTAAGAGTCTAGACATATTTGGTCTGTTTTGCGGCTTTAACCTGTCTCACATGACTTTTTTATGTTTTAATCTTACTTAAGCCTGATTTTGGGAAGTGATGATGTACTTACGCTTAACTTTACTAGATGTTTGTAGTTATTCCTGAAATGTGAAATTCATAAATTTTTCTGATCTAAAGTCAAATTGTCGATTGAATGCGATTGATCATTGTTGTTTGATGTTAACAAAGACATATGAGATAGGTTAATGTCGCTAAATCGACCAAATCTTGCTATATTTTCGGCATAGGTAGTTATTGACCAAAAAATGAGAAAACGAAGGTAGTCTAAAACAAGAAAAATAATACTCCCTCCTAGTCTGATTGTTGGTTCCTCTTTCCTTTTTTATGCTAGTCGGGTGTTGGTTCCCCTTTCTTTTTTGTTAAGTTTTGTGTGGTTCAAATTCAATTTTATGTGAGGTAGGGTGTTTTGTGTGGTCTAAATTCATTTCCTTAATTTTGGTGTCCAAAAGAAAGGGAACCAACAATTAGACTAGGAAGGAATATAAGGTAGTATTTTTACAAATACCCCTAAATATAAGGTAGTTTTTGACAAAAAAACCCTTAGTTTTATAAATAAATAGTTTTTATTCTCCAACTTATTGACGGTCAAAGTTCGGAAACTTTGACCTCCAATTTTTAATCATGACACCTTAATATTATACTTCCTCCATTCAACTACACTCTACCATATTTCCTTTTTCATCCATTCAACTCCATTCTACCACTTTTCATAAAAAGCAAGTAAAATGACCATTTTATCCTCATGGCAAACAATTATTTACACAAAATGCCACTAGTTGGCTCACATAATTACCCACTTTATGGACAAATTAATCATCCATCCCATTTCCCATTCTACTTTTATTACTACTTCATTATTTTCTTAACATTTGTGCAAATTGTATTATGATAGAGTGGAGTTGAATGGAGGAAGTATGTGATTGTATTAGTCTATTTATGTTAAGAATAAAAAAAGGGTAAACAAATGAATGGTACCAAGCACGAAGGGTATGGAACTTCTTCTGTTCCATTTAGTTGTACACAGTTTAAAATCTCGCTAACCTCACATATCTTGAAAAATGTTTCAAGTCAATTGAAACGGAGGAAGTATTTAGAGAACATAACAATGTTTGGAATTGCTTGAAAGTTTTGAACTTGAAAGGAAGAATGTGGATTTGGTAATGAGTTGATATTCATTTTGATAATATAGTACAGTTGGTGGGTAGTTAGGGTACTATGCAAAAATGTAGACCATTAAGGGAAGAAACTCTAGTTGACTAGTTGTGCTATGTTGAGTATGAGTCCATTAAGAATTTAAGAGTGTTTATATGTTTGATGGAGATGATGTGTACAAGTATTTCGTCGTTCGTTCTCCGTGAATTCAGGTAGTGGGAATTAGGTTGAACAACAACTTTCAAAGAAGTAGCCATTTTGTTAGTTTAATTGCCTCTCTAACGGATTCCATTGTCGATAGTGGTGTAACTTGTTCAATGCATGCGCAAATGTTGCGTAACAGTGGCCTTGACATGTTCGCATTTTCAGTAAGTCGTTGAATTTCTTTGTCCGTTGCTGACAGTCAAACCTGTAAATTTTGATCATGGGAGAAGCAGGATTCATATTTGCCTCAAAATGGATTATTGATGCTGCATATGTCAAACAAAAATTGAGCTGTCTTGCTTTGGGGATGTATTTTTTTCGCTTCTTTAATTTGGCGGTAGTTTTTCCTTGGGCTGACTTTGCTATATGTTTCACTTGAGCTTGTTTTTGTACGAATTTATATGAGACACAGTAACATCGGTCTGTGCGTCCCTCAGTTTTGTTCAGATGCCTTTCCAGTTCATACTGGTTAATTATTGCTGCAGAATGCGGTGTGCATGTCACAGAAAGCTTGATGCAACTCACTGCTCATCTTAAACTATCACTGGTATTTTTGGAGTAGGAATTTTTATATGGTTTTTGTTGTCTGCAGATGTCACAGAGCCGTAGTTGGTTAAGATCGATCCAATTTATCACTTTGCTTATCCTGCAGTCTGCATCCCCTGCTTTCTGCAAGCACAACGCCGTTAAGGCTAGTACTAAACCGATCTTATTTGCTTACAGCACTAACATGACACATGGATCTTTTGATATGTCGTCCGTAGTCATTTTCCTTTTGAAGGGTACTCTGAACATGCTGGGTACTCTGAACGTGCTGGAACTTGCTGAACTTGTCGGAACTAGGTATGAAAGTTTATATCTGTATGACTGTATTTGCATAAAACTCTCGTATCATGTGAGAATTGCCAACATATTTCTGCGTTAATTTCCTTACAGGATTTTGCTTACGTTTACCTTTGAGGTGTATGGTGATCCGCTTGTTCATCCTCAGCCAGAAACATACAGGGGAAATGTTGACCCAATTGGTACGAACTGTAATTAAAATTACGTATACATCATTGCAAATCAGTAGGTAAATGAATCATGTTAAACCGGAGTTAGAAGTTGTTATGATGAAGTAAAGAGTGTTGCTGAAACGTTGATGTTTGATTATCACAGACAGCATGGCATTGGTATGTGCATTGCTGGTCTTCTCTGAGAAGACCCCTATATTGAGAGGGTTTTCCTTGTTTTCTTTGAAAAGAAATTTGTGTAGCCCGGATTTTCAATACTTATGGACCTCGCACGTATATTGATGATGGCCCTGATGTTAGCAATTTCATTGCCCAAAAAATATCAATATATCTCTCTGTTATGTGCAATGCTGCCTTCTGATATTAGAATTTCACCTGCATAATCAACAGTGTAAATTGGTAAATTCTGATTATGTTTCTCATCTTTCGCAGAGATGAGCCATTCACACAGTTCAGGCTCCTGGAACCCAGTCCCAGACTCGTAGCTTCTGTTGCGTTGCTGATATGTCACAGTCTCATCAGACTCGTGGATGGAGAACATACTGGTGCAATCAACGTTGGAAACCCTGGTAAATATAATGACCTTTGCTAATTGTTTTGGGCACATGTAGGTGAATTTCCAATGCTTGAACTCGCGGAGACTGTAAAACAGGCAAGTTCCTGACTATGTTACTGATGTTCCTCTCACTCTGCTCAATCGTATTGATAATTTCTGCTTCCCTTCAAAATTGATGTAGAAAGATACTAACTGTAACTTATAAGGTGATGCATATGACTACGAGACTGTCGTTCACAAATACTCCATATAAAGACAGTTTACTGATAGTATCAGAATGGAGTTGTATCCGTGTGTTCAGGAACGTGATTCACCCAAGAACGGGCATTCTAATATGTTGTACTGCGCGAACAGACACTGTTTCACCTTAAAATCCTAAAACTGATTTCCAGAAATGATGATTATAACAGTGCAAAATACACCAGATGACCCAAGGCAAAGGAAGCCTGATATACCAATGCAAACGAGGTGCTTGGTTTGCAGCCAAAAGTCTGGTTGCCTGAAGGCCTTCCTCTCATGGAAGACGACTTCCCTCCGTCTTAGACTCAACATCCTCAGGGAGTGACGAAGATCTACTACGTCTGTGTGAATGGGATGCCAACAGAGAGAGCGAGGAGACTTGCGAAAACGATTTTCAAAGCAGCAATATCATTTCAGGAGTCCGAAAACACATCACCAGAAATCATTAATCTTTCATTTTACTCATCCTTTTATACACACAGAAAACAAAGGAATGCGATTAAAACTTCAAAATCAATTAACTAATTATACGAATAACTCATTATATGTCGCATTCATCTTCATGTGCTTTAATGCTTAATCTTGTGTCCTACATTTTAATTTCTGCATTTTCAAGCTCAAAAACAGTTCACAACTCCAATTCCTTAATAATCGAATTTGAAGTACACAGAATATCATTGCAGATTACAAGTAACATTAATGAACAAACAATTCAGAGTTCATTTAGATTCAAGAACTCTGAATTGTTTGATCATTAGATTGTTCTGCAGATGAATTTGAACTAGCTCAAACCAGAAATAACATGCTTACATTGAAATTAATCGTCAATTGAATCAACACAAATATAACTGCTGAACATTGAAGAAACAATTAAATATGTGCAGAAGAAAGCAAGAATTAACAAGAACAAGATTTTCATTAATCGAAACTTTAGGTAATAACACTTGCTTCAATTACATTAACCACATCATCAACATCAACTACTACGATTACTAATTTACTAAAACCGAAACCAGAACGAACAACAATTGAAACTAATTCCAGATCCACAACGTAACCCTAGAAAACATAACAAACACCTAATTGATTAATCAATTAACCTCCGAAACCGTAGAGAGTTCTTCCTTGCCTCTTGAGAGCATACACAACATCCATGGCGGTAACAGTCTTACGGCGAGCATGCTCAGTGTAGGTAACAGCATCACGGATGACATTCTCTAGAAAGATCTTAAGAACGCCACGTGTCTCCTCATAGATCAAACCACTGATACGCTTGACACCACCACGGCGAGCTAGACGGCGGATGGCTGGTTTGGTGATACCCTGGATGTTATCGCGGAGGACTTTACGGTGCCGTTTCGCTCCTCCCTTTCCTAATCCCTTTCCTCCCTTTCCTCTTCCTGACATTTTTGTGGTTGAAAATTAAGTTTGTTGATTTGTGATTTGAGAAAGAGTTGAATTGTTTACACTTTGCAGGTGAGGAAATGGGAAAGGTGTGGGGTGTGTTTATATAGGTGTGCGATTTTATGAAGGTGAGAGGAGCGATCCGTGTGAGCTTGTGAAGAGAGTTGTGAGGCGTTGATTGAATTTGATGGAGGGTTGAGATTGGAGCAGAAATGTTGTGAGGATTGTGGATTTGTGTTTTTAGGATTTAGTGTGGCGGGAGATTTTGTGGAAGAAACACGCGGTCGATATTTTGATAATTCGGACATTTTGGGAAAGACTTTAATGTAGAATAAATTATCAATTACAGTCAAGTTTAATTCGCTTTTTTACACTTACTCCCTCGTTAAATTTTTTTTGAAAATTACACCCAAATTAATACCTCCGTTTATAACTGTCCCCAATATCGGATTCAGACCACTTTTCCGTCAAATTTGAAATTTTTTGGGTTAATACATTGATTTTATAACGATTTTGCCCTTCCTTCCTTCTTCTTTTATCAAGCATACTTCTCATGAGCTTGTTATTTTTATCCTCATTCTCCTTATCTTCAACCACCACAAGCCCGATTCTCATTCATTCTCTTCATTTTTCTACTAGTTTTAAACCCTTGCATAATTGCACGGAATTGGATACCCAATAATTTGACGAGATGTATAAATTGGGCATAATTATAATTTAAAATAAGAATCGGTATATCTAAGATATCAATTAAAAAATGGACATATTAAATGAATATAGTTATACAACAATAATTCTCCAATTTTGAAACCAATTAGGGAGTATAACTAATAATAATCATCCATATTTCAAATAATATATAATTTCAAAAACATAGATAACAAATATAACAATCAAAGTTATTACTCCTATGAACTTATATGTTTCTTGGAAGTTATCGAAAAAAAATTACTTAAGAAATCAATATTCTAGGTTACAAATACAACAACATAATCGTTTGCTTTGAATATAGAAGGGAATGAAAATAGGCAGATTATATTTTCTAACACTTAAAAATAAGGCGCATACATTAAGAATAGGTCAAGAAATATAACTACCAATCTTCATAAACTCGTCTTAGTATATGACCCAATAACAGGTGATGGATCCAAAATCTATATAAAACCATACTAAAACTAAACTCTATACTCTCTCCGTTTACACCCCACTCCGAAGTCCCGAACCCGCCTCCGTAAACCTAAATGATCTACCTCCTACTCTCTAAAATTGTACAAATTAAAAACATAACTCAGTGGTCTCATTCTTTTAAACCCTACTAATTTCTAAGGATTCCCTCTACTTTTTCTTCATTTTAAACTTTTCTCTTATATCAGTCTCTCCCTCTCCTTATACACTATAAATTATTCAATTAATCAACTCCACAAAACTAAATTCGAAAACACGCTCTTGTTCTCTATTTTGAAAAAATGGAAGGTGGCTACATTTGGTGATTTTTCTAAGAATGTATTGATTTTTTTCTATGGAATCTATACCGTCTCTTATTTCATTTAATTTTCAAAGAAAAATTCAGAGTGATGATTATTTTTGTTGATTTTTCAAACGACTGTATCGTTTAATTTCACCAAATTAAAATATTTTTGATAATTTAATTATTTTAGTTTTCGATTTTTTAAAATTTATATGGCTACTATTTTAAGTTCACTAATTTCCTTTAATTTACTGTGCAATTTGGTTATATATGATTTTTTTTTTCTTTTAATTTTGTGCCGAAATTATTATGTCTAAACAATTTGTTTTTTTTGGTGATCTTCATATTATAAGATAAGACTTTAATTAGTTAATCGAGGAATTAAATTAAATCAAAGATTATGGAATCATTCATGTAAGCATAGTAGAATGTAATATATTTAATTTAATTAATAAAAGTAGGAGACATATTAATCACTTAATAAAAGAAGGGTGTTGATTTTCGCAGTACGCATTTTACTCATCGTAGTACACTTTTGACCATTTTACCCTTCTCATTTCCCCTCACATCCTTCTCTCACAACCTTTTTCTCTCAATATAACCTAACCAACAACCTTTCTCTCGTATCACCTCTGCCATACGCCGCCTACCCATCCTCCCACCGACGACCGCCACCAACATTGTTTAACTACATTTGTTTGATCACAATGTCAACAACTTTGGTGTTTCGGGGTTGCAAGCTTTTACATTTCCGATACAACTGCAAAATAAACCATCATCCAAGAACGACGTACACTTGCAACTTCTAAGATCGAATATTATCCGTTAAAATTCATAGCTGACTATTACCCAACTTGGGCAATCAGAATAGCAAAATCGTATGTGTATAAACTGCACCCATCAATCAACTTGGACAATCAAATACGTACATGAAGAAATCATATTGGGTGATAGTTTCACAAAATTAATTAAAACCTCGGAGAACATGGAAGCTAATATGATATGATATTGTCCGCCGGAGAATCGATAAGTTTGCAATTACCGAATGAAAGAACATTAATCTGATTGATAAGTTTGCAATTACTGAATTAAATACATGTTATACATTCATAATATCATCAATAATCGAATAAATTTGTGTATTTTCTGACTGGGAATTTAGCAATAAAGGTAATTAGGTTTAAAAGTCTGAACAAAGAAAAGCAATCCATGAAAACATAACATAATACAAAATTTAGTCAATATTTTGTTGTTAACTAATCAAATACATGTTTTTGTTTCAAACTAACATCTATGATTAAGAAATTTGAATAATTGAAGTTGTTGTATAGTTAGGGTTTGAGAGAATCAGTTTTTGAGATGTTTTAATCAAAGGGTATGCAAATGGAAATATTTGGCTAAAATGTACTGTAATGAGTAAAATACGTACTGCGAAAATAAATTACGTAAAAGAATAAGAGAGTGTAATTAATTACTTATCAAGTAAGTGGGGAAGTGGGGGACCCCACCTAAATTAAAGTTTTTTTAATTTCTAAAAATTTAAGGACCAATAAGAAAGCTTGAAATGTTTCAGCTTTTATAGATAGGGGATATCTTTCTCATTCTCTTCATTCTCATTCGGTTAATGCTAAGCAATTATGATTTTCAATTCGGTTCTTCTCAAGCATGCTTTTATTAATGTTGTGTTGTTTGGGGGCGGTTTTGGCGATTTGTTGACCGCAATTTTCGTAACTCGTGGAGAGCTTGTTTTCCATGTCATGGCGACAGGGGCGGCCGACATATTTTAATGGCCTTGTTCAAAATGTAAGACGGAGGCCCCAAGATATAAAATGATTGTTTTTTTGGCAAAACATTAAATATAAACGGACAATAAAATTAATCTCGCTTGAATATAGTCGGACTCATTGCGTTTTGAGAAGCAAACACATTAACTATATCTTTATCTTCCAATTGTTCCAATTTTCTAAAATATCATTCTCGATCACAATCAACGCCAAACCATTTAGCCTTTCTTGTGACATTGTAGTTCGCAAATAAGATTTCAACAATTTGAGTTTCGAAAAGCTTCTTTCCACACTTGCAACAGTTAATGAAATAGTGAGCATGATTCTAAACAATCATATTAGAAAAGCAACTAAAATTCTTCAAGATTTTTAACACCTCATCCGCTCCTAATTTCTCCTTAGGCAAGACCCCTCTAAAAACTTTAACTTCGTGTATAAATCAGTTCCATTAAGGTCAGCTTGTTCATCTTTCTTAAGGACATCTTCAAGACCAATGTAACATAATTTTAAGCTTGTGTCTTCCATGGACTCATGGAGATAAGTGTTTCAGAAGTAAATAAGAAGCCAAAGACATTCTCAAAGTCTTGATATTTTTCCAACCTCCATTTTAATGAAGTAATGGCTTGATCAACAATGAATAAAAAATAAATAACTCAGAAGGATTCCTCAGCACATTGATTATTAACCACTGATGGGTCATTTTGATTTTCATCAAATTGCCTCTGTCTTCGAATTACTCGTCTTTGAGGAAATACGGGGTTGATATTTATTTCAAGAGCAATCTTTTTAGTTCTTCAATAGCGTTCTCAAGACCAGTTTCTCGAAATTCCTCAAATAAAGTAACTAAACCCTTCATCTCTTTAATTGCAACGTCTATAAACATATCCTTCGATTGCAAACTCTTGCTCACCAAATTAACATGATACAACATTTCATACCAAATAATTATTGCCACTAAAAACTCAAAATCACCAAGTTCATTCAATGCAAGAGATTTTGCTTCGCTCCTTATTTTGAAATCATTCTCTTTTTCGGCTACATCAAGCAAAGCTTCTCGTAGGTTGATGCGTGTATTTTATATAAGGTTTTTACCTCATTTTTACACGCATTTCTGTACTATTTTACGTGGCATCTAGCTACAAGTACCCCCGAATAGTCTACTTTGGTTCGTCTTGTGTAAATTGCAGGTACAGACCGAAAGAAGATAAATTGAGCCTAAACTCATCCCATTTGCATACATTTGTGGAGTACAAGGAATCGGAGCTCGGAATCTATCACTTTGAAGACGCGTGAGCTAATTTCGGAAGGTGTTAAAGTGCCTTACGTGCTAATATAGCTCGATCGACCTCTTTTCAGTCGATCGAATGTTTTATCTCTTGGAGTATCACTCGATCGAGTAGTTTTCATACTCGATCGAGAAGGCCATTATAAGGAGTTACTCGATCGAACGGTTTTTCTATTAGATCGAGAGGATTTTCTGCATAGTTACTCGATCGAGTGGTTTAATTCCACTGGATCGAGAGATTTTACCCGTCAGCCGTGTTTTCGCCTTATTTCATATGGGCTTTTGTAATTAGGTTTAGAAGTAAGATTCTGGTGTGCTATTTTTATAGTGGAGACTGCGTAACTCTTCCTGCTCTTCTTCACTTCTTCTCTTCCCTTTACTCTCTTCTACTTTACTAAAAACTACTCGGATTCGGAACTTGTAATCGGTACATTACTCCTTTTTATTTCTTAATCGTAATTGCTATTTTAATTATTTCCTTCTCTTATTGCTTTTCATTATTGCTTTATTCAATCTCTATTTGCATTACTATCATGTTTAATTCATATTGTCTATGCATTATTGTTGTTGATTCGATGATGATACGTAGCTAATTCCCTTTTGCTAAGACTAGGGAATCCATGATTATGAAGGAATAGTAATTGATTTATTAGGTTTAATGTTTGTGTGGTCTTTGTTGTTAATTGCTACAATTAATTGTTTCTGCCTAATTCAGTCGACGCAATTAGCCATTTAATCGCAGTAAACCTTGACCTGAACCGGAAGGTTGGAAAGGGCGAGACTCGTAGCGAACATTAGGGCACCGTAGTGAGGGCGGAAGCTAAGCTATCTGTGCTTTAGGGCGAATTGAGACCGGAAGGAGATATTCACTGCCCCATAGACCACGCTTTCATTGACCTGAGACCTAGATTGCTTGACTGAATGATCATGGTGAACCGACTGTCTTAGCTGCTTTCTCCTTATTTGCTTGATCTCTATTCTCTTGCCTTTTTCCTCTTCCTTAACCTATTTAGTTTAGAACAAACAATTTCAAACCCCCAATTTGGTTACCGTGACGGACTTAGTAAAGCTGACATTTTCCCATCTTCCTGTGGAGATCGACCCGACTTCCCTAGCTATATTAGTTAGAGCAGTTGGTTATTTTTGATAGGTATACGACTAGCCTGTCATAGGTCCCCAATTTGGAATCTTATAACCTTTATACTTTCAATACAACTCTCCAACGAGTGACTAATAATGGTTTAAGAGTTAACTTTTTTACATTATTGTGTAAAATCTTTCACCTTTTATTTGAATTCGCAGATATCGTGTATATGCGTTGAATAATTCCAAAATAAATCTCTAGCTTTACCACAGGTTTCAGCCATATCACAATATCAAATTAAGACTACGTCAACCACAAGGCATAGAATAAGCTTGGGGATTTATATCTATCAATTTCTTTTGAACTCCTTCGTGCTTTCCTTTCATATTTGAGCCATTATCATAACCTTGTCCCCTTACATCGTCTTTGTCAGGACCCATATTTTTTAGTTCAACTTCGAGAACATCAAAAGGCCATAACCTGTTGTATCATCAACATTCAAAAATCCCATAAACGATTCCTCGATGGTAATACATTTTGAAGAAACGTCAACATATTTTAATATCATAGTCATTTGTTATTGATGGCTCCTATCAAGAGTACAATAAAGTATCACGGAGAAATACTTTGTTTGTTTTACTTTTCTTACGATTTCAGATTTAATTTGAGAGACAGGCAAAAGGATTAATTCATTTTGGATTCTGTGACAAAGATAGTGAACATGAGTATCATGATTTGTGATTGTTCGAACATGCTCTTGAACAATATGATCAAACTTAGATAACATTTCTATCAAACCCAAAATGTTTCCATTATTACCCTCGTACAAACGCTCCTTGTGACCTTGAAATCCTAAATTATGCTTAGCAAGAAACTTCACAATTGAAATTATTCTCAATAAAACTTGATTCCATTGCTCCTTTTCCTTTTTAATTTGAGATTGATTTATACTATCAATTATTTGATTATTCCGAAGTCTCAGACACAAATCATACCATGTGGTCATATTTTGAATATGCTCTAAGCTTGATTCATGTTATTTAAGCCTACCACTAAGATGTACCCAACTATCGAAACATTTCATCACTAATCTGCCTCCTCTTGCACAATCTTTACTAAAAACCTTACAACAAAAACAAAAGACTCTATCAAGTTCATTTGAATAAACAAGTCAATCTCTGTCACATTTTCCTCCATTCGGTAAAATTCTAGTATAAGAAGTGGATGAGAAAAATCTATTTAAATTATCCTTCGGACCTTTGATCAATAGTCATATCCCTTTTAAGGCCCTCCTCGACTATAACATCAACCATCTTAGAATCTAGAGCATCCCAATTTTTATGGTCAAATATATCAAATCCAAATTTTTCCATATAACATGTAATACCTCGTAGTTTCTAAGGCGTTCACTCGACCGAGTAGACCAAGTGGACCGAGTATAACCTATATTAGACTTAGTGAAGTTGTGATAATGCCCGTCTGTAGAAGGGTTGTCTTAAAACTATCATAACTTGAGATCTAGACACGATAATGATGTGATTCCAATTGGAGGTGATAGCTTGTTCTCTTAGGATTCCAGCGATAGGTCATACGCCCAAAATGACCAATACACGAGTGAGATATGACTGTTTTACGAAAACTGCTCATTGTTGAAAACTGTGTCGCACTCGACCGAGTGGACCGGCACTCGAACTAGTGAGTGACACTCGACCGAGTGGACTCGCCACTCGACCGAGTGGTGCTGAATCAAAACACGGGATAAGGAAATCTTATCCCCTTATCCTCATTCATTCTATATTTCTATCTTCTTTCTTATCTCTCAAAACTCCATCCTTTCTCTCTAAAACCCTCACAAACACCACATTAGGAGATTCAAGCTTGGACTAGAGAATTGCTCACCTTCTCCTTCATCCTTTCACCTTGTAAGTTGAGATCCACCCCCTTTTTATAGTCTTATGAACCCTAATTTTTGGGGGGTTTTAATTGGGTTGATTAATTAGTAATTATTGTTAATATATGAGTAATTAGTGGATAATAATAAGCGGTTTTGTGTTTTATTATAGTATAGGGTGATTTGTGATAGTTAATATGTGATTTATGTAGGATGAGATGGTTTTATGAGATGGATACTTGGTGATTTCGACTAGCTTATGGATTATGCTAAGAGGTAGGTTAATCCTACTCGGTTCAATATTGTGGTTGTTACATGTTTTGTGGTTAATGATGTAATTAATCTCACCTAATTAGTGTCACCCTAAGCCGGAAAATTAAAAATTGTTAGGTTATATGATCTTTAATACTCGTTTGTTGATTAATTAGTTATGTAAAACCCCATCCTATTTTTTTAATAGTAACAAAAATAGTGAACTAGTGACACTACAAAATTTGTCTTGTTTTTAACTTCGTCTATTCTTCCTCGTTCTTAATTTCTTATGTATTCATTTTTTTTTATGTCGAATGCATATAATACTACTCCGATGAAATATCTTGAAATTAGTAACTTATAATTGATGCATTTTTTTATTGTAGTTTTTTTAAAGTTAATTAAGTTTAAAGCTAATGGAAGATGGATACACTGTTGAAGTAATAAGTGAATTAAATTTAACTAAAAAAAAAGTGAATTAAATTAATTTAAAATAATAATAAATTGATAATCCATGTCATATAGTTTGTCAAGTCACATTTAAAATTTGTCATGTCACATTTAAAATTTCCATGTCGCATTTAAAATTAATGTTTTTAGGTAACCTTTTAATTAGATTTTATAGATTAAAAAATGAGAATCAATAGTTGTGTATGGCTATAAAACCTGTAATAGTTTCAAATCACTAATCATCTATTTAATATCTATTGCTCTTGAATTTTCAAATTACATACTATATTACATGGTTATGTCATATTTGATTATGATAAGTATGGATGTATGGGGTATGATATGTAAAAGTAAAATTAACATATGTATATTAAATTGTTACTATTGTTGTTTTGTAGTCTGATAAAGTATATTTTAATTGTTATGTTGTTCATTTTTATGAATTGTTTGTTTTATATTTGAATTCGTACATTTCACTTGGTTTAATTTAAATGATTTACATGTGAGAAAGTTTCGATTTTATTGTTAAATGTTTGTCATGTTGATATTTCCCTTTTTGGTCAATATAAGTTGTATATCAACTTTACATCATCATCAAATGAACGTTAATGTAGATAAGGTACAAGTTTGAGGTAAAATTAAAGGTAAGACTTAAAGTAGAAGCTACTAAGTCATTGATGCATCGTTTATTAGTAGATAAAGACAAAAAAAAAAAAAATTGTGCCAAATGTCAATGGGTTGTAAAGTTTATACTTCATATATATGGATAACTATTTTGTTTATATTAGGATAATTTCTTCATTTTTTCTTAGTTATTTTCATAATTCAAATTATCTATTTTTCAAACACAATACGCAATAGTCTTGTACTATTACACATCATGATTTATGCAAGAATTTTTTGTACATTTAATTTCAATTAAATATTAGTATTCACTTTTTAGTATTAAGATAAACGTCTAAATTTCAATGAGAAAACATATACCGTGTATTTATTTACGGGAAAAAAAAGAGAGAAAATGTTGAAAAGATTTGTATAATTAAGTATAATCATAAAATTTTGGTTTTTCATTCTAAAAGTAAACTAGTTTTAGTCTCGTGCAAAAATGCACGGGTTTTGACGTAATATTATCTTCAAGTTATAATAAAACAATATGGTATATAACGATGATACGATGTTACAAATTCTACGCATGCGGATATAATTTCACAGGATTGAATATTCAAAAATATAACTAAATTCATTTAGCAACTCTCCTATATGACCGTCCTATAGCATATGACTGGTCTAATAGGAGGAAAGTTGAAGCAAAAACATTGAGTTATTAAGTTTTTGATTTTATTTTGATTTTATACTTTATAATGAAAATAACATATTTAAATATGTAAGTTATTAATTGAAAATATTACGTTATTAAAATAAAAGTATTATTTAATACTTTTATTAAGTAATTTTGTTGGGCCTTATGCTCTTGGGTTAGTTTTACATAAGTACAATTCCATAGTGAAAATAAATTTCGAAATGCTTCAATCCAATATAAATCATGATACAAATTAATAATTTAGATGCTCATAAGTCCAAAATCTTAAACTAAGCCCAAAACAAAATCAATGCCTTTGTCCCATTTCGTGTTCCATCTTGTGTCCCATCACTTATGATGATGACACATAAACACTATGTTATTTATTATTGCCATTTTTATCCTTTGATGTGTGATGTGTCAAGATTTTAAGGTAATGAGACACAAGATGGGACATAAAAATGGGACAGATGATCTTAACTCAAACAAAATGAACATTGAACTAAACATAAAAAAAATTCCATAATTAAAAACTCAAACCTACATTCATTAACTTAACACAAAATTTTTACCCAAACTTTAACCTTCAATTTCATTCACCCTACCATTTACGGCTTTTCCTACCCTGTCATTCATCTATTTCAATCTTTCACCTTTTCAATCATATATTCAAGTTAATGTTCAATTATGTTATTTTTTTTTTACCATTCATGTATCTTTCCTCATTTAGATACCTTAATCATCTTATCTCTTATTATTGTTCTTTTTTTAAAAAAAAAAAAAAAAAATTACATCAAAGACCTTCAATAATTGGTAAAGATTCATGTAAGTATACTACAACTAATATATGTGTAATTTGGAAATTAATGACTTTAAATTATTTTGTAAATTGATTTTTCTAATCATAATTTATTTGAATGTTTATATTTAAATAATTCAAAATTAAAGTAATATTCTATTTTGTTGAACATTTTTTGGAAATAAAAGATAAAACCCTTTTCATTATTTATGTACTTTAAGCATTTTTTCATTTACTTCTTGTGTTTTCTTTTATGTTCCTTTTCCATTAATATATGTACTCTATTTTATGTCACATAATTTTTGTCATTTTTTAACTGATTCACATTAATGTTTTAAATGAATTCATATTTTATAATTTATTTCTATAATAGTATCATTTATTTACTATTAATGCATTGATTTGTATAGTTATGAATCTATAAAATATAATTAAAAGGCTACCCTAAAATGATAAATAAACGCCACCAAGACAAAGCCACGTAGGATCCAAAAAGCCACATAGATTAATATTTAATGTGAGGTGGCGTATTTAAATGTGATGTTGCATATTTTTAATGTGACATGGCGAATTAATGCGACATGGATTATCAATTTATTATTACATGACATTAATTTAAATCATTTATCTATAAAATTAATTTAATTCACTTATATCTATATTATTAAAGGATATTATCATTATTCTTAAATTAATTTTGTATATTAAATATATTGTCTTCCAAAATTTATATAACCCTTACAAATTTACATCAAATTTCATAATTTATAATTAATATTGACATTTTAATTGAAATTTTTGTAATAAAACATGTTAATAAATTTCATAATTTATAATTAAAATTGAAATTTTTGTAATAAAACATGTTAAAGAATTAATTAAACCTCTTCATATTACTAAACACTCACCATTATTAACATTCTCTTATTTAATTCATTGTTTTTAAATTTTTTGTAATAAAACCTATTAATAAATTAATTAAACCTCTTCATATTACTGAACACCCACCATTATTAACATTTTCCTATTTAATTTTTTTCAATTAAACATGGTGATAAATTGATTAAAACTCTTCATAATACTTAACACACACCAAATTAATTAAAAGTTTTTCCTATTTAATTAATTTTTATAATATAATATGTTAATAATTTTATTAAAACTCCTTATATTACTCAACACCCATAATTTTCACTAACATTTTGTCCTATTTAATTCATCTTTTGAGATCTTCGGCAAACAATTATCTAATTTAATAATACCACAAACTAAATTAAAAATTAAATTAAAATATTGGAATTTATGGTTGTGTAATGACTATAATACCTATAATAGTTTATATTCACTTTATTTATTTAAAATATGCCCATTTGTCATGAGTTTCTAAGTTGTGGATTTTATTTTATGGTTTAATATATATTTTTGATTATATTGAGTATATTGAGTATTATTGTTGTTGTTGTTGTTGTGTCCAATAAAATATTTTTTAATTTGTTATGTTGTTGGTTTTATGAATCGTTTGCTTTATATTTGAATTCATGTTTTCCAGTTGATTTAATTTAAGTGACTTACATGTGACAATGTTTTGATTTGTTTGTCAAGTTTTTGCCAGGTTGATGTTTTATCTTTTGGTCAATGTATTTTTTATATAACTTTAAAGCACCATGAAACGTATGTGAATGCAGATAAGGCAAACCATCACTTGAGTAATCTAAAGAGGGAAGAAATACAAAAGGCACGAAACTGAGGAAAAATTAAAGGTAAAAAAACGTAAGGTAGAAACTGATAAGTAATGGATGATTGTTGATCTCAAAATAGAAGTCTTTTAATATTTCTTTTAATTTGTTATTAAACGTATATTGTGGTGTAATTTTATTATTATACTTTCCCGATTAACCTATTTGAATTTATATTTTTGTATTCACGAGTATAATCATCTATAACATAAATTTTCTTTTTCATTTCATATGAACTATTATCAATGCATGTAATAAAAGGAAGCGAAAGTGAATCTTCGGGTAAATATTAAATACTCCCTCCTATTCTAAATAACTCTCCTTATTTCCTTTTTCGTCTATTCACAATACTCTCCCTATTTCCTTATTTGACAAACTTTTATACTTATTTTAATCACCCCACCCGACAACAATACCCCCACAATACTCATACTTTATCTTATTTTAATCACCTTACCCCACAACAATACTTATTTTAATCACACAATACCTTCCCTCTCTACAATCTCCTACCCCACTACAATACTTTACCATATAATACTCCCCTCCCTTAATTCTCGTGCCCTCCATAAAAGGGGAAGGTTATTAAAAATAGGAGAGAGTAGTATGATTTCTAAATTCTAATTCGTATGTTTTTAAGTTTATTTGTTTTTTTTTTGTCAAAAAAGAAATAATACAAAAAACTTACTCTCATGATTCCCTAAGAAAAAAAAAGACTTACTCTCATAATTAATGATAAGTAAATAAGTACAAATAATTGAATGAAAAATCTTAAAAATTTCACAGTTTACTTTTTAAACCATCATGACAATAATTAATCATTTTAATTATATCATTTCCTTTTCCAATTTAAGTTTTCTCCAACTCCCACCTTTTGATTGTTTTTCTATAAAATTTACTTTACTTTTTTAAGTGGTTTATACTTTTTTTAACCATTATAAGTTGATCGTTGATCTCAAAATGGAGATCTTATAATATTTCTTTAAATTTGTTATTAAGCGTATATTGTTGTGTAATTTTACTATTATGCTTTCTCGATTAACCTATTTGAATTTGTATTTTTGTATTAATGTGTATAATCATCTCTAAGATATATTTTTCTTTCTCATTTCATATGAACTATATTATCAAGGCATGTACTAAAAGGAAGCGTACTAAAAAGAAGCGAAAGTGAACCTTCAGATAAATATTAAATAGTATGGTTTCTAAATTCTAATCCGTATGTTTTTAAGTTTATGTGTTTTATCTTCAAAACCGGAATAGATTATATTTATACTTTAATATTATTTTTATTTTTATATAGGATCGTGGACATAAGTATAACAAGAGATGGATCAAATTCTTGAAATAGTAATAAGGAACTTAAAAAATTTTATGAACCTTTTGGAATTCGGATTTAGGGAATATAGTTTTTTAGATTATTGAGCAATTGAAATGAAAATTTAATTCGTAATACATACATGGAGTAGATACCGACCATACCGTTGAATCGTATCTAATATTTTTCTATCGATATAATAAATGTTTTTCGTATGTAAATAAAATTTGAAGCACGTGGTGATAAGATTTCAAATATATTTCTATGGGAGGGTTGATGGAGAGGTCTGGAAATAATTTGGAGATGACTATACTGAGGTATTGAGTTTACAACCTTATGAGGCGTCGTTGAAGATTTTTCCATACGGAATTTATTATATACGGATGGTTTCAACTTTTAATATTTAAAAAAATCACTTTATTATATTGCGGAGTAAAACACAAGTATATATAATGAGTCGTCTTTGTCATTGCTCTGTTGTCAAGTTTCTCAAAATTAGTAGCTACCACATTGTCATTTGCTGGATTTGATTTAAAAAAATAAATTAAAGTTGTTAAAGAAATAAGGTATTAACTAACTAATTTTTATGTATTTTAGGACTGTATATTTTTAAATGGAGAACAACTAATTGTTCGAACAAATATTAACAATACGATAAAAATATCAAACTAAAATAGATAAACCCGTGAATTTCACGGGTCACAAACCTAGTTTGTATTGTGATATAGATTCAGTAGAACTATTGTAGAGTTAGAGAAAGAAATAAAAGCTCCCTAAAAATAAGGAAGACAGATTGGAAAAAGAAACAAATGCATTTTTTTTCCATAAACTCAAAGAACGGATAAGAGAGCTTTAAGAAACCCATATTTTATACTATGTAGATTAAACATCAAAACAAATACCAAATAAATTTGAAGATGTAGTGAAATAGTGATGTGCCGGGAAAAGAGCCACTTACAATGATCGGAGTGAAGATAGAGAACAGTAATTCAAGGAAGAGAGTCGCCGAAAAACTGGAGACGCAGTGACGCCGACGACGGTCTAAGCGGTTTACCGGTGGGGTCTTGCTTAATGGTGTGGGAAGAGAGAGAGTAAGTACAACGTAGTGTTGGAGCAAGAGTCGAGTAAGGGAGTATTATGAGGGTAAGTGCTAAGAAGCTCAAAATCACTCTATTGTCTTAATTTTGATTACGGAATATATTTGTTTTAAAAATAAACTAGATTGAATAAGAACATGTTTTTTTGAATTGAATGAAGTTAGGTGAGTTGAAATTTGTTGAGATGAATATAACTAATATAACTTTAGCTCAACTAAAGTGACAAACCTTTTACTAATTTCAATCCATTTTTTTTCCCCATTTTTTTGTGGGTTAAAATTCTAGTTGTTATTTAGTTACGGAGTACAAATTACCTATCTTCTTAAAATCGTGTTTCCGTGTCAATATCCGTAATTTTGTCTATTATCAAATGGTTATTTGAGCAGAATCTTCTAAAGGAAGACGATATAGCTCAATGATCATAAATATTAGTCCGTAAACATTTCTCAAATTATGTTTTGTTCAAGTTATTTTTTTTTAATAAGGTAAAAAAACTAGATCGATCCTCTGTAATAGGAATTTAGGACCAACATATCTCATCGTTTCGATTGAGTGAAATAAATTGAAGATACTGGTTTTCAAATTATCTCAAAAGTGTTCGACATTAATGTCCAATAGAAGCCAAAAAGTCATCAACCTTGTTGGATTCACGAAAATAATGTTTAATTATCACTTCATCGAAAAAATGAAGGTCCAACTTCACATTTTTTATAATGCTAAAAATTTCCCAAGGAATTTGTCAAATACTACAACGTGAGTCAATAACACATAAGTTATCACCTTCCACAATTAACTTTGAAATTCCTAAATATTTAGCTCCTAAAATGCTTTCTTTTAAAGCGAGAGCTTCCGCAACAAGAGTATTATTAGATCCGCACTTTTATACTCCCAACAAAACAACTTTATATCTCTTATAAAGTATCCTAAAGCAGCTTTATTGCCATCTATTTTCCATCCGTCAAAATTTAGCTTTAGAAAACCGTTTCTAGGTTTATCCCACAAGATTTCTTCTTTACTAGTAGTGTTTCTAGCTGACTCGTCTTTCTCGAGATTGTTGAGATCTTTATTTATAGCCCCATTCCAAACTTTAATGGTATTTCCGCATAAGAGAATAAGTTTGTTGATATCTAAATGAACATTATTAACGATAATATCATTTCTACAGAATCATGCATTCCACCAAATAAAAATAATCTTAATGAAATAAACTTTTGAAATTAAGTCTTTGACATAATTTAGTTTCATTATAAAACTTTGACTTGCAATATTATCATATATTGCCAAAAAGTTAATAAAACTAACAATGTTCATGTCATGTATAACTAAAATAATTAACGGACATTTGAAAAAGAAATGATTTTTGTCTTCAAAAGGATGATTGCAGAAAACACAATGACTTGACACATTAATATGACTATTAAGAAGTCTACATTTTGTAGGAAGACTATCAACGTAAGTTACCAGAGGAAAAATTTTCACTTTGGAGGAATATATTCAGTTTCCAGATCCAAAAAAATTTACATTTGTCGAAACTTTTGGCAGATAAACTTTTATCCACGGACAACCCCTAAATGAGGGTATTCGGAATATCATTCAGTGAGATTGGAATATGAGTTATCTGATTAACAATATCGTGATGCACAAAATTAGATAATTTATTAAAATCTCAGCGTTTGTATTTCTCACCATAATCTTTCAACACAATGTTAACAATCAATATATCTTGAATTATAGTTCACAAATTAAAAAATAAAAAAAATTATTTTGAAAAAGTTCATTTAAGTTGAATTAATTACATAGCTAAAAAATATCACAATAATAATGATAACAATAATCGTGATAAAACACTAATAAACATAACAATATTCGTGGCAAATTACTAATAATCCATGACAAACATTTATAATTTGACGATATATTATGGCAATATAGGTATTGACTGATGAAAATATTTTTCCTACGAGTCCTTTTTGTCATCAGTGCTCAGTGCGACAACAAATCGGGTTTTGTATAGCACCATCAACATCATAACATTGCTAACCCATGATTTTAACGGGTCATAGAACTAGTTGTGTATAATTAGTGTAGATTGTACCTAATTAGTTGGGTTAATTAAAGTAGATCATACGTTAACTTAATTAGTTAACTACACCACCACCCATATTTTATTTAATTAATTAGCTTAGTTGACCACATTACCACCCATATTTTATTTATTTATTTATTTAGATCTATACCCTGTGTATTTTGTACGAGAGACGAAAGAGGAAGATGAAAAGAAAACGAATCCATACCGAAAGTTCAAGTACGTTTTATATTTAGTTTTCTACACTAAGTGGATCATACATCCGAAATTACTACGGAGTATTGAGTTTTCTACACTAAGTGGATCATACATCCGATGTATTACCACCAATTTATTAATTTCTAAGCATGATAATAAATGTTTTAAATTTTGTTTTAAAAATTACGAGTTTTACGTAAAATTTTTGAGTTTATTTACTTAGACAATAAGCTAAAAAAATTAAAATAAAACTCAAGAACATTATATGTAACTTAGTTAAATTTGAGTTTTGACGGAAAAAAAAATTAAAATCTAACTTATAAACTTTAATAAGCTAAAAAAAAAATACACAAATGCTTAAAAAAAATTCGATCCAAACCCACCATTAAAAAATCCATCCCCAATCCACTATTTGGAGGAAGTAAAATGAATCAGGTAAGGATTTTAAATTTTTGGATATGAATTGAGTATGCATATGGATACGTAAAGTGGATCGGCTTTGGATGTTGCAAAATCGGATCAATCGGACCCAATCCAAACACACCCTTAATCAAGTGTAGTAGTGTTATCATTTCCCTTTCTCTCTCCAATCTATCTCAACCTAAAAAAAATTCCTAAAAAATCACAGCATGTGGGAGCGTGGAAAAAGCAGCTGTAGCAAAAGGTAATCTTTACTCTTTCCTTGTTTACTAATCTTAAACCCGTGCAAATTACGCGGGTATGCTGTTTTAGACATTATTATAATTGTAGATTTTATGATTAAGTTTCACGCTAGTTTTTTTTTTCCTTTTTTTTCCAGTTTCTAATTTTGGAGTATAAATTAAATAGTCCTAAATCCGTGCAATTTTGTACACACATGTGATTTTAAACATTATCATCAAAAAAATTGTAATATAATTAAATTTTATGCATGTTAGGTAATTTTTTAGATTTTTGTTATGGAGTATAAGACTATAAGTTACATTTTAAAAAAAAAAAAAACTTTCTTGCCAATGTATTTTTTACTTTGCTTTATCGTTCATCTTTACGCTTCTCTCGTCACCTTGGATTAATTCACTTCAACAAAATCGGTAAAACAAAATAAAATAAAAAATAATAATATTCTTTGTTTTTTCTTTCAATATTATATGTTTAGTTATTATTCATAATTTAACGTTAGTGTATAATTATGAATAATAACTAATTAACAACTTTCGTCTCGTTATGTTCCAGCCCTATTAGTACATTCATTTGTGTTTAGGGTATTTATCTTTGATTAGGTGTCCGACAAAGCCTATCAAATTTTGGCGCCGTCGCCGGGGAGCACGATATTGTTTGCTAATTAGTTGTTGAATTTTATCTTGTTTTATTTTGTCTCGGGGAACACTTGTTCCTTGGATCTTCTCATGGTTTCTTTGTAGTTTTAGTGCCTATTTTGTAGGTAATAAAGCTTGGCTTTTCGTACATAATGATGGATTCGTCCCACAACTCAAAGACGAGCCTTTTCATGACTATCTTGCCCGGTTCTAATATTTTTGGGATGGTCGTATCTCCCTTGGACATGTCCTTGATGGGGATTACATTGTCCATCTCGTGCTTAATGGCAAGGATTTTGAGACTCGGGAAATGGCTCTAACTTGAGTAATGGGAGTGTTTACTACATGATCGGGACGGAACTTTGGAATTTCTTTGAGTTCATGGCTAGAGTCAATTGCGGGAGGTAGCTCGCCAAAAAACTTTGTCGCCGAGTTTTGAAGAGGAATGTTACGCGCTCATGGCTCGTAACCAACAAATGCTCGAAGAAATGTGTAAAGAAAATGAGCGATTCATCAATGTTTATGCTCTTTCACGCTCCGAGTGTGAGTCTTTTCAATCTAATGATTTTGAACTATTGGTTGACGATGATGATAGCCTGACTTTTTCTTTTAAAAGTCCCCCTAATGTCATTCCAATTGAAAATTTAGAGACTCATGTCAACGAAAATGACCTTGTAGTAAATGACACACTCACCATAGATAATGTTGGGCCCATTTGTAAAGGATGAGGTTTTACCCGAGACCTTAGACACCTTTGAAAATCCTTTCAAAAGCTATTTAGTTGACCCAATCGAGGTAGATGAAGGACTTAGTGATTTTCATTTAAATGATAAGTGGGATGAAACATCCATTTTTTATGAGTCATACCGCTTGGAGTTTTCATATCACTAAATTGAGACCGTTCATGATTATAATATTTGCACTAACGGTTTATTTTATTGTCTAAATCATGATGCTCCTTCTCTTGTTGACGAGTGGAGAAGGTGGTTCTATATGAAATCTCTCATGGGCATTTTGATAAGATTAATCCTTTCTTATCTTTGATCTTTCCTGCTTATATCTTATCAATTGCTTACATATGCTTGTATGTAAGCAATTGTCATCTCGCAAAACCCAATCCAACCCGATCCATTGCCATCTCTAATTAGGAGGGACTGGACGGGTGGAAGCCGTGGAAGGTAGTGTTGCGACTCACAAAATCTCAATAAAAGGCAGTTTACAGATAATATCAGAACGGATTTGTGTCCGTGTGTTCAGGAACGTGATTCACCCAAGAACGGCCATTCTAATACATTGTACTGCAGAATCCCCTATCTATAAAAGCTGAAGCATTTAAATGCTTCCCATTGGCTCCTTAAAATTAGGGATTGTTGAAGCAATTTTATTTTTTTTGTTGAGAAAAAAGTAACCCACGTTTCTTACCCAATTAATTACTCTCTTTCATTCTTTTAATTCTCTCTCCTGTTTATTATTATGCATATGCTGAAAATATCCCTCTATATGATATGATGATTAAATTAATATGATATGATATTCAACATCTGAAATCTAAAATAACCAAATTAAAACAAAGAAATTAATACAAATTACAAATAATAATTACATACCCAAAAAAATATAAATAAATTACACTACAAAAGTTACAATTATTACATTACAAATTTGTTTACAAATACATTACAATTACAAAATTAAACTAAAAAAATATAATAATGGTTGACATAATCTCTGAGATCAGTGTAACTACCATTCATCATCGAGATCTGATGAAAAATCGGTAACGTGAGCTAAATGCCTCCTAACCACCGTCGGTGGGACGACACAATAGTTAAGCTGCCAATAGTCAACATCAAAAAAATCACCTTTATATCTGAAAAAACTCTGAATAGTGACACAAACCATTCATCATCAAAACTCGGAAACATGAACTTTCACCACTCCCTACCTGCACCAATAACACGATTTTTCGTTATCCGCACTTTAAGTTAAAACTTAATTTAATTTTATCAAACTATACAATAATAACGCAATTTATATTTTATAAGGCAATTTAATTTAATCAAAGCAAGCATGGTATAATAAAGGAAATAAACTTAAAGAACAAATATATCGTACAATGTATATTGGTAGACAGTATATTGGCTAATCCACATTTTAAACTTTAAATATAAACTTATCATGTTCGCATCTACGATTATTTTTTCAGATTTTTATCCAAAATACTTAAAAAAAAGGCAATTTAATCAATGCAAGCGTGGTATAATAAAGCAAATAAGCGTAAAGAACCAATATATCGTACAGAGTATATTGGTTAATCCACATTTTAAACTTTAAATATATCGTGTTCGCATATCCGATTAATTTTTCAGATTTGGGTAATCCACATTTTAAACTTTAAAAGTATTGTGTTCGCATATGCGATTATTTTTCCAAATTTGTATCCAAAATTACTTTAAAAAAAATAATAAGGCAATTTAATTTAATCAAAGCAAGCTTAGTATAATAAAGCAAATTAGCGTAAAGAACAAAATATCATATGGAGTATATTGGTTAATCCACATTTTAAATTTAAATTTCAAATATAACGTGTTCGGATATACGATTACTTTTCCAGATTTGTATCCAAAGTACTTAAAAAAAAATAAGGCAATTTAATTTAGTCAAACAAAACTTTTATGACATAATATAATACTCGCATTACTTGGTAATAATAATAGCTTTAAACGCAAGTATACAAATAATATACGCAAAGTTTATTACACACCACTTTTATGACATGCATACATAAATATTAGCTCACAAACAGCCATCGTTTTTTTAAACATGATAATTACAAACCACTAATTAAAATTTTATTTTAATAAATTTTAATAATAATAATTCAATAATAGCTTTATCACATGAGTAATTAAAAAAAAGGAACCCGAGGATGGCGAAGAAGAAGAAGAAGAGGCAGCAAGTGTCTAAAGTTCGGGGTTTTGCCTCTATCTCGATTAAAAAAATAACACACCCTAGGTTTTTTTAACACATCATGTTTTGGACAAAAAAATTAAATAGAAGACTCATAGAAATCTAACTTAATTTTAATTTTAATAACATCTAAACAATTTCTTCACAGCCAACGTTTTTTTAAAACTTGGTAATTACAAAAAAGTAGTTTCATAATAATTATTCAAAGACACCCGACTTTTTTTTAGCACACTACACAACACCATGACTCTAAAATTAAGACACTACTAAGTAACTGCCAAAGTTTGTTAACTGCCATTGCAAAAGATAAATAAGCCTATCAGATTACATACTAAGACTTTAAAAAAAAATCAAAATCAAAGCTCAGTTTAAAAAAAAAAAAGATATGAGTCATGAAAAGAGGAAGTTGTTCTAACATGGGTGAAAAGAGAAGAAGCAGTTCACGTGAATGCAAAACAAGTAAGTGGTTAATGTTTGTTGTTCACTAATCCATAGTTCCCTTATTATTATGACTAATGTTAAGATTAAAAAGTCCAGAAACTTTACAATTAATGATAGAATATACTTAATAAATATATGTAATTAGTAGAACATTAATCCATTAGAATTTTATATTAAATTAAATTTTCGAAATAATTGATTGAATTGGGTCAAGTATTTGTAACAATTCAGGTAAGGGTGGGATTCGAGTTAGGGTTAGATTAGGATAAACATCGGATAAGATTCATGTTTAAAATCGGGTTAGGGTTCAGGTTTAGATTCGGGTTAGGGTTCATGATTAAATTCGGATTAGGGTTAACAACGGGTTTGAGTTCGGATTTAAAAACGGGAGCGGGTGCGGGTTTGGTTCGGGGGTGGGTTTGGTTCCAATTTCGGCTGGGTTGGGTTAGGGTTTGAGATTGAAGATTACTGGGTTTGGGTTGAAGATTTCCGGGTTTGAAGTTGCAGGTTTTGTGTTTGAATGATGATTAACTCAGACACTCATCTAAACCCAGAAACTCATCTTCAAACCCATAAATTGACCCCAAATTCAGACCTTCATCCCAAAATACAGAACTTTTCACCATAAAAATGAAAAAAATGTACAACACAGAACATGCAATCAACTTAATTCATGCAATTAATACATCATTTATATATATATTTTTTTTGTATAATTTAATTAAAAAAACAATACATTCATAAAAATAATGACTTTTAATCGGTACTAATTATATGAATCGTTTAAAATTCATTAATTACCACGATTACATTATTAGATCTATGAAAACTTGATTCTTAAAGATGAAGAAACTCATAGAGGAAGCATGAATCAAGTCACATGAAAACGAAAAAGGAAAAAAAATATACAAACAACAAGATCAGAAACATACCAAAGTAAATCGATCGAAAATATAGACGATAAAATTTAAGAGCGGCGGAATGTAAACCCAGAAATTGAAATACACCCGAGGGATCGACAAGTAGAGATGAATACGGCGGAAATATAGCAGAGAACCAATTAGAGTTTGATAGAGTCTAAGTGACGGCGGAAATATGGTGGATTCAGTGTTATGCGGAGGTAAAATAAAGACTCATTTGAGTGTTTGGCTAATAGAGATTGACGGAGTTGAATTGAGCTCATAGAGAGATAAGAAGAGTGTGACGGCTGTGTTTTAGAGAGTGATAGATAGAGTAAAATAGGGTTTATGTAATAGTGTGTGACTCTTTTTGAGTTATGATATTTGTAACGGCCCATATTAGTACACATACTACTACACTACATATACA
Source organism: Silene latifolia (assembly GCF_048544455.1). Lineage (NCBI taxonomy): Eukaryota > Viridiplantae > Streptophyta > Magnoliopsida > Caryophyllales > Caryophyllaceae > Silene > Silene latifolia. Next base: position 196,510,564 of record NC_133526.1, read on the forward strand.
ATAGTTTTTAGAAGATCCATATCTATTACTACAATCCGCATAAATTAGATGGACCGGCCCAATATAGTTATATAATACACACATTATATTTTTTTTGGAAACTTCAAATTTAAATATAATAGTCTTTTTTAATAACATTTTTTATCATAATTTCAATTAATTACGGATATCACAAATTCTCATTGAAGACATGACATATCCGTCACAAGCTGAAGACGGATACCATTTTACCTCACAATGTACCCACTTTTTCTCTCTCTGCAACACTATTTATGTGGTCCCCTTTCTCCACTAACCCATTTTGTTACCATTTTATCTCACAAAATATCCGTCACAAATGGTAACCCGTCACAAGGGAGACCAATTGATTTTATATTAGGTTGAACAAGACGAGGAGCAACACAAGTACCATCACCTACCTATGTTCATATTGACCCTGCTAGGTCACTTACTTCCACTACAACCGGTTCATAAAAAGCTACATTTATAAATAAATTATTTATCATATACAAACTAAACCCTAAACTGTGTTTATAACATATGAGTACATAAGTCATTGAAATTTAATCACACTCATTTATTTGCTTCCGTAGTTCCATATCTAATAATAGAAATTGGTATTACGACCCGTGCATTTTTTGCACGGGATTAAAACTAGTGGATATTAAAATTGTTGCATCTTGAATCCTACAGCTGATAAATCCACAACTAAAGATTATATCAGAAGAGAATACTCTAGATGACCCAAGACAGAGGAAGCCTCATATAACCAAGGCATAAGAACTGCTTGATTGGGAGCCAATGGAGATTAATCTCTCATTCTATTCATCCTTTCATTCGATTAAGTAATAATACACAGGAAACGAAGGAATGCGAATAAAACTTCAATCGATTAATTAATTAAATGAAGTACACATGAATGCGATGGAAACTTCGATCGATTAACTGATGATGTTGCATTATAGTCAATGGAGATTGAAGTAACATTAATGAACAAACAATTTAGAGTTCGTCTAAATTCGAGAACTCTGCATTAATTGATCATTGAATTGTTCTTTCTGTGAATTTGAGCTAGCAGAAACCAGCAACAACATGCATAAATTGAAACTAAACGCTGATTGAATCAACAACTGATGAACATTCATGAAACAATTGAATGTGACAAACAGAACAAGAATTCGCAAGAACAAGATATTCATTTCTGGAAACATTAGGTCTTAATATCTGCTTCAATTACATAACCACATCATCAGCTAATACGACTACTAATTACTAAACCGAAAGCCAAAACATTAACATTTCATAATGAATTCCAGATCCACAACAACATAACCCTAGAAACCATACCAAACACCTAATTGATTAATTAATTAACCGCCGAAACCGTAAAGAGTCCTTCCTTGCCTCTTGAGAGCATAGACAACATCCATGGCAGTAACAGTCTTCCTCCTGGCATGCTCGGTGTAAGTAACAGCATCACGGATGACATTCTCTAGAAAGATCTTAAGAACGCCACGTGTCTCCTCATAGATCAAACCACTGATGCGCTTGACACCACCACGGCGAGCTAGACGGCGGATGGCTGGTTTGGTGATACCCTGGATGTTATCGCGGAGGACTTTACGGTGTCGTTTGGCTCCTCCCTTTCCTAATCCCTTTCCTCCCTTTCCTCTTCCTGACATTTTTGTTGTTGAAAATTAAGTTTGTTGTTTTTTGAATTGAGAAAGAGTTGAATTGTTTACACTTTGCAGGTGAGGAAATGGAAAAGGTGTGGGGTGTGTTTATATAGGTGTCGGATTTTGTGAGGGAAAAAAGAGCGATCCGTGTGAGAAGGAGAGGAGCGTTGTGAGGCGTTGATTTGATTTATTTGAGGGTTGAGATTGGATGGGAAATGTTTTGCGGATTGTGGATTTGTGTTTTTAGGATTTGGTGTGGCGGGAGATTTTGTGGAAGAAACACGCGGTCGATAATTCGATAATTCCACATTTTGGGAAGTTTACACTTATTTTTTTGTCAATTTTTTTTTTAAAAATTACACGCAAATTAATACCTTCGTTTATAAATTACACCCAATATCGGATTCAGGCCCTTTCCGTCAAAATTGAAAATTTTTGGGTCAACACATTGATTTTATGACGATTTTGCCCTTCCTTCCTTCTTCTTTTATGAAACATACTTCTCATCAGCTTGTTTTTTTTCTCCTCATTCTCCTTATCTCCTGCCACCACAAGCCCGATTCTCATGCATTCTCTTCATTCTCATTCGGTTAATGCTAAGCAATTATGATTTTCAATTCGGTTCTTCCCAAGCATGTTATTATTGATGTTGTGTTGTTTGAGAGCGGTTTCGACGATTTGTACACGAAAATCCAGAAGTTACAAATCATAAACATCCCCTATTTACTAAAAGAATAGGTGAAACTCTAAGTTTTCCCGCCTAAATATATTTCCTAAAATAAGGTTAGTTTTTTTAGCATATTCTATAAGTATGGTAGGCGATAATACACATAATTGTTTAGATTTATATATTTACTAGTATTGGTGCCCGGCTTCGCCCGGGCTACCTCTACTTACCATTAATTTTTTTTTCATTAAATAAAATTACTTAAAGTTATGTAACCCATAAATTTATCATTAATATATTTTTCTATGACATATCCTAAAATTACGATGAAATAAATTTTGAGACAAATTCATTACTCCCGCTATTAATATTTTACTCTTATTAATGAAACAATAGTAATAACATTTCACTACTTGCCCGTAATCATTGTTACTTTCACTACTCCCGCCGTAATTATTGTTACTGTCACTATTGCCGCATTAATATTGATAATTTCACTACTCTCGCCTAATTATTGTTAGTTTCACTATTGCCGCATTAATATTGATTATTTCACTACTCCCTTGTTATCTCTGCCGCTTTCACTAATCTCGCTAATAACATTGTTACTTTTACTATTCAAATGAGTGATTACTGTCATATAACTATATCTTTTCACCAAAAAAAAATCATATAACTAACTATATCCAATGTTACTACAATTCTTTTCTTTACTGACGAAATTACTTTCACTACTTAGGCATGCAATTTTAAGAGGATTATATATTTATATAAATGTATTACATATATGCATTAAATCAAATCGAAAGAATTATGCAATATTATATATTATGGAATCTAACTTGAATTATTTATAACCTACTTATTATATTTTTGTATGTTAAATAATTAACATCTCTATACATCTAATAGAATAAACTATAAACTTTAATAAAATTGCATAGATTTTAAATTTAGTACTCCTATATAATTTTATGATGATAATAATTAATACCATAAGTGTGCATGTTTATACTAATTAATTTTTTATTTTAAGGAAATTGACCATCTTCTAGTCTTCTATAAATATTTAGGAAAATTACCAAGCATCTTAATTAATTATTTTATTTTAAGGAAATTGACCATCTTAATTAATTATTTTATTTTAAGGAAATTGACCATGTTTTAGTCTATTACAAATGTAAAGGAAAATTACCAAGCTTCGATATAATTTAATTTTAACCCAAACTATATAATATTTGCATTGAGATCCCTTAATCGGGTCCATCACACGGTGCTAGTGATTTCAAACTATATAGTATAATTAATTTGTATAACTTTCTTTAATTACATTGACGTCCCTTGGTTTCTGGCTTTAATATATAGTATTGATGTCATTTACTATTTCACATTCTACACAAATTTATCTTAAATCTTTTTATGATATAAAAATTAATTTTTTTTGTTTAAAGAATCATAGGATAAAAATTCATTGATTTCTTATAATAAAAAGCTCTGGTTAAAAATATATTATCAGTAAAATTTTGTAAAATAACACAATTAATCTCTCGGTAAAAAAATCTTTCGTTGAAATATTCATTTCATGATTAATATGATTTTGATTTTTCAAATTAAAATATTACGATGAGAAATGTAAAAAAAATTAATATACACGATGAGGAGTTAATTTAAATTTTATAAATAATACCCTAAAAAGGTAAAATTCTATATATACCGTGCATATATTGCACGGGATTTAAACTAGTTACAAATCAATTTGGTTAACACCATTAATCTTCCCTTTCCTCACCAAAACACCAAACCCATATCGAACTAAACCATCTGGGCATCTAAAAAAAACATTGGTTTAACAATTAGACCAAACTTGTGAAATTTGTGCTAATCCATAAGTAAAAAGTTGTCACTTTTTTTCTCTAATTAATAATGAAGAAGTTGCTATAAACACCAATGTTTGCCCAGGAATTACGAAAGCCCCAATTTACAGTGGAGAAAAAAAACTAAAGAATTCATAAGGTAGATAATGAATTAGAATAATGATCGAAGGTAATTAAAGGGAGAAAATGGAGGAAAATTCAGTGAAGCTGAATGTTGATGGAGATGTATTGGAGGAAGTAGAGACGAGAGAGGAGAAGTTTTGGTAAATGGAGGAGGATTGAGGAAGAAGAATAAATGCGAGGGCAAATTCGTCATTTTATAAAAAAAATCACCTGGCATTGGGTGCAATTTATAAACGGAGGTATTCTTAAAAAGTGGATTAAGCGTGGGTGTAATCGATAAATTACTTTTTAGTTTAGGATGTGTGTTTAATAAAATTCGAATCAATCAATACATATATATAAAGCAGAAACTTTTCAAGTAATATTACAGAGTCCAACTTTTTTAGAATTCTTATATATAAAATAAATTTTATATAAAATTATTATCATTATTCTAATAAGTTTAGATCTAACTTTTTCCTCTTAATAATTTATGAGAAAATTATCCTAATCGAAGTAGATCTAATAATTTATGAGAAAATAATCTTACTAGAAGTAGATCAATTATTTATGAGAAAAATAATACTAATAGAAGTGGATCTAATAATTTATCTATTATTCTTTACTAAAATAATAATAGAAAAATAACTTTATAAAGAATATTTATTTTAGAAATATTTATAACGCAAAAAAAGTCATATAATAAACGTATAAAAGTGTTAAAATTGCATATTTTATAAACATACAATTACTCATTGTGAGAAAAAAAAAAAGAGATCCTAATTTTTTACAAATATAAAATATTCTCCAAATTCTAAGTTGTTCGACTTTAACTATTTAATGAAATCCGTGTAGTAATAAAGATAATTTTATTTTATTATATTTTTGAATATTTAAAAGATTTACAAAATATTCGAGTTGCTAATTATAACCAAACCCCTAATTATCTTCCAAAAACCATAAGAAAAAGCTGATTTTTATTTAAAAAAAATACTCTAGAAAAAAAGTCACATGTCATAATAGGAAAAAGAAGTAAGGAATGACATTTACTTAGCTTTTGGCTTTTATAATGGTGGCGGGAGGAGAAATTTTTTTATAATGACAATATTAGAAATAAACAACTTCAATGGTGGCATGAAATAGTTTTAATTCTGAATATGATAAGATTACCAATAATATTCACATAAGATTAAAAAAAAATTGAGCTATCATTTAAAAATATGAAATAAGTCTCATATCGATTTTGTCAAGCCAACAATTTAAATAGAAATGAACAAAGTCAAGAATTACACTTTTATACGGGATTAATAATCCAAGAACCAGCTAACTATGATTTTATGAATGAATCAGTGTACGATAAATATATAGAAAAACTGTGCGGACTATATATAATCTGCTATTATATCACCGAATTTTTTCTTCAAACTAGTTTCAAATTCATATCAAATCCATAATAGACGTTAAAAATGTATTGAACTACCAAATATACAAAATTATTCGATTACATCAATTTTTACTTTCTAAATTCCAATTCATCTGTGTTTTTATTCGCTTAATTATTTACTGCGGTTTGCGTATGGCTGGTTATTACTATGTCATGAACAAATTGTATATTTAAAAGTGCAATAATCTTTGCAATAGCTTTTCGTATATTTTTTTTTTTGGAAAATTTCCATTTTGGTGCCCCAAGGTTTGGGTTAATTCCACTTTAGTGCCCTGAGGTTTGCATAATTCCACTTTGGTGTCCTGAGGTTTCGACTACTTCCCACTTTGATAAACCGAGTTTTGAAAAAAAAATCCATTTTTTTTGTTAATGGTTAACTATGAGGTATATCATATGAGTTTAGTTGAATATAAGGTACTGCTTAGTGTAATAAATGAGGTTAAAATAAAGACAACTAATTGGATATATATTGGTTATGAAGTGAAACGATTGTACATATATAGTTAGTAATTTGAAGCCATTTTCTTAAAATTGAAACTCTTTTTTGAAAATTTGTTCATTTTGTTATTATAAATAAAGAGTAGAATAATAATGTAAGATAATGATATTTGATTTTGTTGATAGACAAAATTTCAAATAAACAAAAATGGGTTATAATTTTAATAAAATTAATATAAAACTAATCAAGTTTAACAGTAGTATCCTAATATCCTACTCCCTCCAATCTACACAAAACTCTTCATTTGCTTTTTGGAGGTCAGACTTTGAAAAGTTGATCATTAATTCACTCAAAAATATATCCCACATCTACAAAATTAGATGTCGTATTATATATTTCACATGAAGTTCATAGGGAACAACCAGTCTTAATGGTAGATTTTGACGTTGTATTGATAACGAGAACCGTGTTATTGCTAAATAGATCACTTTAATATCTATTTTGGACAAGCGTTCAATCCGTTCAGGTAGGAAACTTCACGAGTAAGGCTTCCACGGTAAGGCGGCTAAAAAAATTGTCAATGTAACTGAATAATGTGTTCGGATAATTGTATGCGTATTGCAATGGTGATGATATGAAACTAATCTTATGTGTGCTAATAAGTCATTATGAACGTCATCAACAACAACAACGATTTACATTGGAGTTTTTTGCCTAATTCGTTATAAAGGTAATTACAAGTTTACCATGTTTCTCTCAAAAGCATTTAATTTATAAGTTAAGTTGTTGACAATGATTTTATTTTATTGTATTTTTGCTTTGAAAAATTATGGTACTCTTACTCTATACGGGTATTTGATATGCAATAATTAGCCATATATATATTTTGGCCAGGGAGGCGGTGCGAAATTGTCGACGGAAGTGAGGATAACTAACGTCAATCAAGCCAATCTGATTATTATTTACTTATCATTAGCCATATACATATTACGTGGTGAATTTTTTTTTGTACAAATTTTAGCCATACACAGAAATTATTTACCATACACATAAATTATTTACATAGATAATATCTCTGTAATTTATTGTCTAAAACTTTGTTTTTTGCTAATTACACATATCAGAGATACATATCAACAATGCGAGATACAATAAAAATCAAGCCAAATTGATCATTAGTATTCCCTCCAATTAGCTATAATGTTTCCTCTTTCCCGAAACGGATTATTCAAGTAATGTTCCCCTTTCCTTTTTTGGTAACTTTTACTCTTACTTTATTCATCCCTCTCTCCTATTAGACCATCCCCAAGCAGTGGTCGCGCTAACTAGGTCGCGACCCGATTTTACTCTTAATCCTAACTTATTAACCTTGACTCATTTTCACCCTCCCAAGCAGAAGGTCGCGACCTAGGTCATCAACCCAATCATTATCCACTTTACAACATTCTCAATCATTGTTTTTTATTGTTTTATAATTGTTCAACCAATAAGAAATTGACACGTAGAAGGTCAATAAGACCCCTCTTTTGATCAACCTTGGTCACAAATTGACCAACCTTGGTCACAAATTGACCATTTCTTGTTTTTGGTCACAAATTAACCACCCTTGGTCACACATTAACAATACTAATTACTTGATTAACCGTGACCAAGCAAGGTCACGACCAAGCAATTGACCTTGCTTGGGGATGGTCTTACCAAACCCCACACAACTCTTTTACTCTTATTTTATTACTTTCCTTAATGTTTTGCCTTCACAACTCCTTATTTAACTCCTACTAATTCATCTCTCTCCTATCAACAAACCCCACATTTTTTCTTTATTCATTTTTTTAAGTATTGTGCACATCTCAAAGGGGATCATTATGATGAATTGGAGGGAGTAGTATATATATACAACAAATACGATATTACCATGTTTCTCTCAAAACAATATGTTCGTCTTTTATAAGACTTATTATATTGCCTTAGTAGCTAATGCGCATGCCATATACGGAGTATATAGTAATCATATATTGATGTATATATGGAAACTTTCAACGTAACTCTCCATATATTTCTAAGAGCTCAGTAGTATTGCCATATGAAATTTTTAGAAAACACGGGAATGGATATTAAAAATACGATCATTGAGATAATGAATATGGTCATGAATCATGAACCAAAACATTTCGCCAAACAAAAATATTGGGAAAAATGAATGCCTTTTATGTAAGGGATCATTTCATGCAAGACTTGGTGTTTTAAGAGTTGTTTGACAACTACATATGACACTAAAATTTATCAATTAAGATTCTTGATGCGTGTCATTTATATGATGTTTTACACCTTATTTTACACGCATTTCAGAGCTCAATTATGTAGTTTATGCTACTATTTGCTCCATTTCGTCTACTTTCGTATTTTTATGTAATATTGCAGATTTATGCGGAAATGAGTAGAAATCAAGCTAAATCCGTCCCCGAGTACTAGGCATTGCATTTGACATGAAGTATTTACTCTGGAAGCAAACTTGGTGCGCGTATCGAGGCCCAAAAGACGAATTTATGAAGCTTTTGGAGCCAAGAACCAGCTACTCCAGTCGATCGACTAACCTACATGGTCGATCGACCAGAGCACGAAGATCAGAAGCTACTGTACAGCGCGTATCAGTCGATCGACCAGCTGCTTTGGTCGATCGACCAAACCGTTAATTCTGACGTGAATTAATAGAACGAGAATTCTGAAGCCCATTGTAATTAGGTTTAGGAATAAGAGTTATGTAATATTTCTATAAATCGTAACCTGATGTTTTCAGAATATCATCAAGCTTTATCATCAAGTCATTGTTATCAGTTAGTTAGGGAAATAATTAGGGTTCTTGAGATTATTTCGTCATCAATAAAGTTTTCTTTTCATTCGGTTTTGATCTTTCTTCTTCAATTCTCCCTACGGTATTTTCTGTTCCTTCGTTTAATACACGCTGTTTTAATTCGTTCGTAGTATAGAATTGCTAGAGTAGATATCCTAAAGCCAATTATCGTTTCATGTCAATTTCTTATTTAGATAATTTAAGTATGAATTCAAATGCTTTAATTGTTGATTTTATTGTTGTTATTATTTCCAGTATGAGTAGCTAAACCCCTTTGTGCTAAGATGTAGGAGAATTGTAGTGTAGGCGGTGTAAAATTAGTAGACCTGAAATCGCGCCGTGGTCGATCGACTGGCCTACTTGGTCGATCGACCGGCCACGTGAGATTACCTTCGTTTTAATTAATTTAATTGCTGTATTTGACGAATCGAGTGCACGCGACTAGTTGAATGTTTAGGAATTGACCGACCCGATAAGATCGAAAGATAGGGGAGGGAAATAGACTACCTAATTAAGACGACTAAATTAATAAGATCGAGAGATAAGTTAATTTAGACTTTTAAATCACTTTTCAGGACGAAAGTTAGCATTAGTGATATTAGGGACCCGTAGCTAGATCAAAAGATGCCACCTGTTAAGAATGGACCGAGAGGACTTCTTATTTTCCCATCTCACGTGATTGTTTTAAACTTACCTAGGATACTGCCGCCGAAACTACAGTGAACCGACCATCTTAGCACCCTTTTTATTTGATTTCATACATTTCTATTTATAGCTCATTCATTTGCTTAGTTTACTTTTAAATTTCATTGCCTTTAGTTATAGTTTCACTCAAATCAAATCCCCCTCACAATTGTTACTTTAGATTAAAATTAGACAACTATTAATTGCATCGCCTCCTTGTGGTTCGACCCTGACTGCCATTATCTATAGTAGTAGTTTGGAATTATAAATTTATCTTTGGTACTCTACGACGGTATCAAATTTTGGCGCCGTTGTCGGGGAGGCAATTGTTTAAATTTTTAGTTGTTTTTATTTTAGTCTTTTCTCAGTTTAAGGGACATCTGTTCCTTAAACTCTTCTTATATTCTACTCGTAGTTTCTTCTTATACGCAGGTCACAGGGTGGTGAATTACTACCGTTCAATCCTGAGATTGAGAAGACTTTGCGTGAGTTGAGACGATCATCTAAAGTATTGCCGACAGAGGAAGAGCTGAGTACTCTCTCCAATTACTACGAGAACGAGCTATTCGAGGAGGACCCACCTTCATCTCCTATTTCTACTTCATCAGCTGAGACCGTCACATCTCCAGATATGGCTGAAGAAGCTAGTATAGCCAGTCACTCCGAGCCGAAAGCTGAGAATCTCTACAAGGGATTCACATTGCCAGCTGGGACAGATAGGAAATTCGAACCAAAACCGGCTTATATTAACTTGGTTGAGAGAAACCAATTTGGGAGAGCTGCAAATGAAGATGCAGCTAAGCATATGGAGACATTCATTGACTACTGTTGCTCCATACCCCCACCAGTAGGTGTGACCCCGGATCAAGTAAAGGAGACAATGTTCTTATTTTCGCTCCGTGATGCTGCTAGGGAGTGGTACCGAGATCTTGATCGAGCTGCTAATGAGATTACTGATTGGAATTCGTTGGCCTTAGCATTTTATAAGAAATACTTGTCTGCATCGAAGACCAATGCGATTAGAGCTCAGATCACGAGCTTTAAACAGGGTCCTGATGAAGATTTTCATGAGGCATGGGTCCGTTTCAAGAGACTGGTGCGAACTATTCCGCACCATGGGTTTGAGAAGTGGTTTCTGTGCAACCAATTCTATAATGGTCTTTATGATGATCAGAAAGCTATCCTAGATGTTGCAGCTAATGGGAGATTTCAATAAAATAGCGGTGAGACAAAGGGGTGAAAAATCATCGATGACATAGCCATCCATAAAGCAGAGCATGGGAATTCTAGAGGAAATCAGAGGAGGTCAGCTGAATCACCTGCTGTAGTTGCAATAGAGGCCCTTACTGCGAGATTCGACAAGATAGACTTCGGGGGATCCCAAAAAGGAGGTATATACAAGGTTAATGCTGTTTCAGACGGTCCCTTTTTATGCAAAAGATGTAGAGCTGAGGGACATGTTTCAAATTTTTGTCCTAGTTCGACTGAAGTATGTGCTGCCTTTCAACATTATAGGCAGACTGGTACATATCCCGATCCCTCTAATGTCCACCCCAATTTGAGGTGGACCAACCAGAATGTCCTTAATCCGGGTCCTCAGCAGCAGCTCCAAAATTCCGATTTTACTGAGTTGAAAAATTTGTTGCTAAAGGAGTCCCAAGCTAGAGAGGCCGGGATGAAAATGTTAGAGAGCCAAATTGCTCAATTGGCTAGCAAGAGTGCAACTCGAGCTCCGGATAAAAAAAAGACCCTTAATGCAATTACTTTGAGGAGTGGGTCTACCCTTGATGGGCCCGCTATGGTCGAGGAAGCTACTGGAAAAGATGAGGCGGAACCAAGTAAGAAGAAGGCAGTAACGAACAGTGGCAAGAAAAAGACGATCAGCAGGTATGTCGATCGATCGATCGACATACTTGGATCGATCGACCAGTCCGCGAAATAGTGCAGCTTCTGGTCCTGTAGAAGCCAGTCGATCGACCGACCTACCTGGTCGATCGACTGAAAACGCTGCTGAAGTTGAACCTTTTCGTCCTCCAATGCCAGATAACTTGAGGGATCACTTATTTCGGGGTACGACGACTCCGAAAATATTGAGGCAAGATCCAAATTCTGATGGGTCAGTCCCGGTTCCAAAGTATGACCCGATGACGATTAATGGTTCATTTTGTAGACGGTCTGAAGAAGGTTCAAGCTACAACAAAGACAAGGTAGTGGATTTTCAGCCTAAATCCACTGATGCCGGTATGAGAGATTTAGAGGAGAGGGCTAAGTTGCTTCTTACAGTCCCGTACCCAGAGAGATTGGTGCCGACAAAGGAACAGGTATCGTTTAACAAATTTGAAAATGTTATTCGTAGTTTAAACGTGCAAGTTCCTTTATTAGAATTAGTTAACCAAGTGCCTGCTTACATGAAATTTATGAAGCAACTTTTGTCTAAAAAGAAGTCACTTGGTACTGTGCAATCTGTCGCACTAACTGAGGAGTCATGTTCCTATCTGACTCATACTACACCTCATAAGCTAGAAGACCCAGGTAGCTTTTCAGTCCCACGTAATATTGGCACCATTTTGTTGGAATATGTGTCCTCCGACAATAATGCGATCACAACTGTTGATCATGATGATCACATGTTTAAGTCTCATTCTAAAGAATACAATTGGGAAGTAATATTTTACTGTCAACTGGTGCACACATATCGGTAATGATTGGCTGACTAAAGTTTGACATTACTGTCGTGCGACGGTGGTGATCAGTTGATCCCCTTAGGTCATACCTAAAGGGTAACACTCTTAATTGATTATTTAATTGATCGTATGACGATACGGGTTAATTAAATTACTTAAAATTGACGGACGATTTTGGAAGTAATATTTGCGTATCTCATTATAATTTGATTAAATAAGATACGGTCTAAGTGATCGAATTGTTTTATTACTTAGATGAAATTATTGTTTAAGGAAACAATTGCATTTGAATGAATAATTAATTATAAATACAAGATGTTGTGATTTATAATTGGTAAAATATTTTGGTACAAGTAATTATGAATTACTAAGTTAATTTTGTATATGACGTATTTTTATTAATGAGTTGATTTTTAATGTGTTAAAAATACATAACAATTTTACATGACATGTGACAAATTGACAAATTGACAAAGTTAAAATGGAATCCATTTTATCTTAATATGGACCGAAATTAGTGGGAGTATTAGGAAAATATTATGTTAAACTAAGTGGTAAACATAATCATTTTTGCCTAAACCTAGCCATGCAAACCTAATGCCTCTTGTGAAGAGCACCTTACTCATGCATTGACCCTTTGAACCCCTCCCTCTACCCGGTTTTGTGAAAGGAAAATACCATGGGTTTTTCCTCTAATTTTTGCCTTATACACTACTTCATAGTTTTAGTGTATTATTCATTCATTCATCCACCCAAAATAAGAGTTTTAGAGAGATAAAATTCTTCCTCTTTCTCCCTTCTCTTAGCCGAAATATTAAGAGAACAAAATAATATTTTGGTCAATTTTATTCAAATTAATATTGTTCTAGTATCAATAATATTAATTTTATTTAGAGGTTACCTCGGGTATTAATCCTTGGGAGGGATTCTACACTTGAATCCTTGTACATCCAATATTTGGAGAGCTCAAGAACAAGTGAGGAGGAGAACTCACTTGTGCCCAATAATAATCCGAAATATCAATGTAAGGGTTGATGATTTCTTCCTTATTCTTATTATTGTTTGCATGCATAAGATCAACATTTAATTTTATGACTAAATTAAATCATCACATATATGAATATGTTAAGTAATGAGATATAGATTTCCTAACAAGCGGTATCACGAGCCTTAGGTTGTTTGCATGCAAATCGGTTATAGTTTTTCCGAGTTATACGATTAACATATAAAACTTATAAATTTGTGTTATTATGAAATATCACGAAATAAATTACGCATGTTAAAGTTTCTGGTCCTAAAATGTATTTAGGATTTTTGGTTAATTTATGGATTTTTTATTGTTCATTTTATATAATAATGGCATTAAAATGTGATTTTATGATAAAAATGTCATTTTCGGACTAAAATTAGCTAAACTTCGAATTTTCTAATGGTTTTTGGATATGTTTTCACATATATTATTTTTAGATTACCTGTAAATTTTCATAATTTTTGGAGTTTTTATGCTCGAAATATGGATTTTTCATGATAAAAATCGAATTTAAATGAAAAATAGGTTAATATGCGATAAATTTCGAATCTGGTCATATAAATTTATTATGTTGTCACATGAAATTTTACAAGATGTATGTAAAATAATAGGGTATAATGAAGTCTTTATGCATGATTTATGAATTTTTGATGAAAAATAGCATAAATAGTGACTTTAATTAGTGAATAATTGCTAAAACATACTTCATGACTAAGGAAAAACGTCACATATTGCATTTTATTACCTTTTTCATATCTAATATTGAAAAGTTGATAAATATAATTTTTCTTATATTTTTATGATAATATTTGATAAATCCGATAAACCGCAACATTGTTTTTCCCGATAAATTTCGAAATTTTTAACCTAAGTGTTTTGAATATTATGAGTGTCATGGTATTTTTCCAGAATGTTCATGAGTTTAAAATTTCAAATTTTGAATTTATTTGAAATTTTTGTGATTTATTTGAAGTTTATGGCAATTTTATTGTAATTTTGAGTCCATTAATGAACAATTTTAAGAAATATAAGTTAATTATAGTCAAATAGTTAGTGGAGACTAATTTTGAGTCCTAAGTTGGTTAGGCTAATTAACTTGTACATAAATATGATTTTATGTAATTTATTGTGATTTTAAAAGGTTGAATCACGCAAATTCGTAAAAACCGATTAATATACGATATTGGCTCCTTAAAGGCGATTTAGCATAAAATTGGGCATGTTCATACATATTATAATGCTGTATTTTATTTATGATTGTCATAATTTTATTTTATGTAATTTTTGAATTATGTAATTTTTACTTAGTATGGCCTTAGTTTTTAATTGGTATTACCCGAAATGTATGGGAATATCGATTCGGTTGTAATTTATTGTGATCTCGTATCACCGTTTTGTAATTTAATAGATTTATTTTAATTTTAATTACAAATGTATAATAGGAAATTATGTAATTTGTTATGTAATTTAATTATTCTGGAGATCCTTGAAGACGGCGTCACTCGAAAAGGAAATCCATTAAAGACGGTATTACCTCGAGATGCGTGCCTCAACCGAAGTTCAAGGGACCAATGGAGTTGGTTTCCGAATATGTAATAGTTAATTAGATTTTCTATTTTAGGAAGGCCATACTAGGATTTATTTTTATGCTTTGCATTTTATTTATATGTCGCATGCATCGCTAAATCGCCATAACTAAAACATGCATTGTCATTTTAATCGAGTTTATCGACCGTGTCAATTAGAATTATCGTAGTTCACCGCTTTAGTTCACTTAAAACGTGATAGATAATAAATTGACATGACCTCTCGCTAAAAATAATCAATTGAGACATAGCCTTACCAAAAAGTAGAAACCATGAAAACCTATTTCGTGAGGGAGTGCACTCGGCCACACCAGGGTACAAACCTTGTTACGTAGGGGAAGTGGGTGATAAATGTCTATCCACCGAATTCATGTTGATGAGGGTTTCATCGGTCACACCGTGCCCAAGTTAATGTGGGTTTGGATCATGGACACATTTATTCGAAATTTGGATTGAACTCAACAAAAGTTTTTGATAAGGATTTTATCGGCCACACCGTGCCCTTGTCGGATGTGTTTTGGGCTAAAGATAAATGTTAATGTAATTTTAGCGACCAAGAGTTCTAAAAGTAGAATCGATTAAAGAGTTAATCCACCGAGTTATATTGATAAGGGTTTCATCGGCCACACCGTGCCCAAGTTAATATGAATTTGGGTTTTGGAATCATTTATCTAAGTTGGGTAGAGGTCACTAGATAAATGCAATAAAACTTGTTTAAATTAAAATTTTACAAGTATTATTATTTTGAAAACGACATATATTTTATTCCTTCTATATTTTGTTTTGTAGACCGCTTTTATTTCTCATAACAAATGGCCACTCCAAACACCAACGCCACACCTCTCACTAATACTTCATGGCTCCGATCCTTCATGGATCGATGTAAACTTGAAAAGAATGGGTCAAATTTCTCCGATTGTGATGCCCAACTCAAATTAGCCGCCCAAGGTGACGACAAGCTTCGTTACCTCACCGAGGCCTCTCCACCCGAGCCTAATGCTAGGTCGACCACCGCTACTAGGGAAGCATATGAGGCTTACCACAAGGAGTCTGCCGCAATGAAAAATGTGTTGATCTTTGCGATGGAGGCGGATCTCCAAAGGAGAGCCTTTAAGATGGGCACCGCTAATGAAATCTATTCCAAGCTTGTGACAATGTTTTCACAAACTCCGCGGATCGTCCAATATGAGGCGGCCGCGGCATTCTTTGATCTCGACTTTAAAGAGGGCCAAAAGGTTAGCCCTCACGTGCTCAAATTGATGGAGCTAGTCGAGACCTTGAAGATTCAAAAGGTTGAAATCCCCAAAGAACTCATTGTAGATAGGATTCTACACTCCTTATCCAAAGTCAAGGCATATGTTCAATTCCGGGTGAATTTTAACATGCAAGACAAGGACGTGTCTCTTGAAGAGTTGCACAAGTTACTTGTGCAAGCCGAAAGAGACATGGGGTTAAATGTTAACCCACCTAAGGATGTGCTTAACATAAGCACCAAAAGTAAGGGGAAGTTCAAGAAGAATAGGAAGAAGGGTAAGAAGCAAGCTCCCACTTTCACCAAAGCTAAGACTTATGAAGCTAGCACTTCCAAGATCAAGAAGGGTCCTCTTGATAAATGCCATTATTGTAATGGTGTTGGACATTGGAAAAGAAATTGTTCCAAATATCTTGGTGACATTAAAGCTGGAAAGATCACTCCAGTAGGTAAATGACTATCCTTTCTTTTATGTTTCTAATTCAACTATTGTATTGTGATACAAAGTTGTGATAATGTATCCCCTTTTTATTGTAAATAGGGCCTTCACCAAGCAAGGACAAGGGAAAAGAAAAGCAAGCTTGAGAAACCATCAAGAAGCTAGGAGTAGCTTCCATGAAGCTTGGCTTTTTATTGTCTTATTTTAATTTATGTTTCGGATTTTAGAACCTTTTGATTTTCGTGTTCGACATGGAAATGTATTTTGGATAATGGTTGTATTTTGGATATATAATGGTGGCTTGGTTTGCAACCCAAGTCACCCGTTTTATCGTATTTTATCCTTGTTCTAAAATTCGTCTTTATACGCTTGCTCATAGAAACATATGATCATTCACTTAAAGTGATCTAATAGATAACTATAATGATGGGATTCATTATATGTCCACAAGCTTAAGGCTTGTGTATGATCAATTATAAAGTGATATTGAGTTGATGAACTCTCTTAAAGGAATGTCAATCACCGAGTACACTTATCAAATTTAAAACAATTAGTCAACCTATGAGATAGTCCTCCTTATACTTCAAAATCATTATTTGTGTCTCATAAGCTATCTTTGAATCTCTAGTGTATTTATTCTAAAGATAGAGTGGGAGAAAAATGAAGACACAAAGAACACCAAGCAAAATTTATGTACTTGTGTAAATGAGATCTACGCAAGAAAAAATGATTAAAGAATGATTTGTATACCTATTTATATAGTGTACACGGATAGATGAGATCTATGGTCTCGAATAGATGAAATCTACATGACAAAAGAGACCAAGTGAAGTAATCAAAAGAATATGTTCTCAAGATAACTACACGAGGAGACCAAAAGAAAGTTTTAGAATAAGAATGACTAAAGTAAAGTCTTAACAAGAGTTTTGACTAGTTTATGAACAACATTTGACCAATAGTTTCAATATTGATATTTACTTAAGAGCCTAAATGAATCAAAGTTTCATCCTAGAAAATAAATGAGATTTATGACTAGAAGTTGCAAATATTGATATGCCGATATCCACAAGAGCTAAGTTAAGTATTAACCACGCTAATGTCATTACTTAACCTCATTATGAAAATGATATGGTTAAACCTCCTTCCGAAAAGGGTATTTTGAGAAGGACGTGTATTAGATATAATTCACATTTAATCTAATGACATTGCCGCGCATCATTATAAATGAATAAGTTGGAGATTAGAATCTCTCTCCATAAGGTTAAGATTGAAACCTTTTCAAAATAGGTATTTTGAAAGGATATGATGGGAACATATATGGTTTTATCTTAATAACTTAGCAAAGCAAAATATATTTCAATTCTTGAAATGTTTCAATTGAGTAGTCAATTGCGAAACATGTGGAATTAAGTGGGAGTTGGAAATTATCATGTGAAGACATGGAATTTAGAGGGAGCAATCATCTTGTAAAAGTTTATAACTCATTACTCATTGAGAATGACGAGCTAATACTTTTCTTCACAAAGAAGTATTTGAGTTTTCAATTCTGGATGAAAATGGACTATGATGAATCCAATTACATCATGAGATGTTGGATAAGTATTGAGATATACACCTCAAACCAACCAGAAGCGTAGGTTATTCATATCGATGAAAATGGAATTACCATAAGTAGTCATGGTCATTCATTGAACCTTAGAATGGTTGACGATATGATTAAAAAGTTACTAATGTTTCCGCCATTAGAATAACCATGCACATGTCCCATAATGAATCATATGCATAAGAGCATGATGAATCATTGGCGAGCCATAGAAGAATCGTCATGAATTCTCGAGGAGAACCGATGAGCAATTTCAGTGTTGGACAGAACACTCTGTTATGTGTCAAGAAGTTGCACATATTAAAGTTCGAACACGCGTAAGGATTTATGAAAATCCTAAGCTTTTCAAGCTAAAACGAGAAATAAGGAGTTTGGAAAGATACTTAGTTGAAGTAAGAAGTTACTCAAAACTAATATTTTCTAATATGCTAGGACTTGTGAGAAGTGCTAGGCTAATCATCTTGACAATTGTTGCAAGACTCTACAAAACATATACCTAGTGCATTGTGAGTGGGTGGAGTACTTGATCAGTGCAAGTTATATCATTCACCACAAAATTCATTGGTTATGTGATAATCGACAGGGAAGTTCTTTCAAGATAAAGAACCCAAACCGAGGTTGGGAACCTATATGTGTACTTGGTAAAGTTCATGATATGAGAGATAACATGAATGTAAAGGAAAATGCGATTAAAGAAGTTTGAACACATGGACACATGGTATGTTAAACTTCCATTGCAATCGTCTGGTGTTTACACACTTACGATATGCATCACAAGGTTGTAATACGGTATTGACTACCCGAATGTGATGTCGACATTTGTCGTTTGAGTTATTATTAACTCACCTTATACTTTGTTACATCCAAACAGGTTGTAGAGACAATTGAACCCCGTCAAAGTGAACACGTATTGGCATTGTATTCGCCCATAGTTACTTACATGAGGTGACGTCTCGAAGTGACTAGAATGTGATGCGATTGATGGCAAGTTCAAGTGTCATGGAGTCATATGAGAATGACTAGTCGATCACATAGGCAGACTGTTAGGAACACTTTGTCGGGCCTTATGACCGCTTATAGAGTTCTGGCAAATTTATATAGCCTGGTCGTGGCGAGAGCTACTATAGTATTCTAATGAGTCGATTCTTTTGACTAAAGACTATTCGCCTAAGATGGCACAATTTCAGATTAACTTTGATTTGTGTTACTACGACCTTCGTAAATGGGGTCAAATGGGCATATTTTGGGTTATGATGGTTGTGGCTAGTCGAAGTGAATGAGTGCGATAGGAATTGTCCACCCCTAGTCAGGGTTATAACAATATCTCAGGGCCACTTGAGGAGTAATGAACTGGAAATGCGTGGCCACACTCGGAAGATATCTATGGTAGATAAATCCGGTCAATCAGTTATTCTCCAGATCGAGGAAACCACTCTCGATATGATCACTTGCAAGTACGACCTGAAAGCCACCTTGCATTGAGTGGGAGATAGTAATAGGACAAGAGAATTGGTGACGCACACTTGTCGAGGACAAGTGGGAGATTGTTGGAATATGTGTCCTCCGACAATAATGCGATCACAACTATTGATCATGATGATCACATGTTTAAGTCTCATTCTAAAGAATACAATTGGGAAGTAATATTTTACTGTCAACTGGTGCACACATATCGGTAATGATTGGCTGACTAAAGTTTGACATTACTGTCGTGCGACGGTGGTGATCAGTTGATCCCCTTAGGTCATACCTAAAGGGTAACACTCTTAATTGATTATTTAATTGATCGTATGACGATACGGGTTAATTAAATTACTTAAAATTGACGGACGATTTTGGAAGTAATATTTGCGTATCTCATTATAATTTGATTAAATAAGATACGGTCTAAGTGATCGAATTGTTTTATTACTTAGATGAAATTATTGTTTAAGGAAACAATTGCATTTGAATGAATAATTAATTATAAATACAAGATGTTGTGATTTATAATTGGTAAAATATTTTGGTACAAGTAATTATGAATTACTAAGTCAATTTTGTATATGACGTATTTTTATTAATGCGTTGATTTTTAATGTGTTAAAATACATAACAATTTTACATGACATGTGACATGTGACAAATTGACAAATTGACAAAGTTAAAATGGAATCCATTTTATCTTAATATGGTCCGAAATTAGTGGGAGTATTAGGAAAATATTATGTTAAACTAAGTGGTAAACATAATCATTTTTGCCTAAACCTAGCCATGCAAACCTAATGCCTCCTGTGAAGAGCACCTTGCTCATGCATTAGCCCTTTGAACCCCTCCCTCTACCCGGTTTTGTGAAAGGAAAATACCATGGGTTTTTCCTCTAATTTTTGCCTTATACACTACTTCATAGTTTTAGTGTATTATTCATTCATTCATCTACCTAAAATAAGAGTTTTAGAGAGATAAAATTCTTCCTCTTTTTCCCTTCTCTTAGCCGACATATTAAGAAAACAAAATAATATTTTGGTCAATTTTATTCAAATTAATATTGTTCTAGTATCAATAATATTAATTTTATTTAGAGGTTACCTTGGGTATTAATCCTTGGGAGAGATTCTACACTTGAATCCTTGTTCATCCAATATTTGGAGAGCTCAAGAACAAGTGAGTAGGAGAACTCACTTGTGCCCAATAATAATTCGGAATATCAATGTAAGAGTTGATGATTTCTTACTTCATTATTCATTATTCATTATTCATACATAGGCATGCAAAGCTACAAGCAAGGTCTTATCATTGTGTTTTCCACTTATAAATAATTAACACAATTTTAAAGACCCTAACCCTCTTATTTCGGTACACTTAATAAAATGGGAGGTCCATTTTATTTTTTGTCATTTGTCAATTGTGGCATATGTGACATGTTACTTGACATGTGAAATTGTAATGTATTTTTAACATATTAAAAATCATCATACTCATAAAATATGTCATTAACAAAATCGACTAGTAATTCGTAATTACTTGTACCAAAAGTGTTTCCGAATTATAAACTACAACATTCTGTATTTATAATAATTTATTCATTCCGTTTCAATTGTTTCCGTAAACAATAATTTCATCTAAGTAATAAAACAATTCGATTACTTAGACCGTGTCTCATTTAATCATATTACAATAAGATACGTTAATTATACTCACAAAATCATCCGTCAATTTTAAGCAATTTAATTAACTCGTATCGGTATACGATTAATTAAATAATCAATTAAGAGTATTTCCCTATAGGTATGACCTAAGGGGATCAACTGATCACCACCGTCGCACGACAGTAATGTCAAACTCTAGTCAGCCAATCATTACCGATATGTGTAGACCAGTTGACAGTAAAATATTATATCACACATGTATTCTTAAAATGAGATTTAAACATGTGATCATCATGATCAACAGTCGTGATCGCATTATTGTCGGAGGACACTTATTCCAACAATCTCCCACTTGTCCTCGACAAGTGTGCGTCACCAATTCTCTTGTCCTATTACTATCTCCCACTCAATGCAAGGTGTCTTTCAGGTCGTACTTGCAAGTGATCATATCGAGAGTGGTTTCCTCGATCTGCAGAATAACTGATTGACCGGATTTATCTACCATAGATATCTTCCGAGCGTGGCCACGCATTTCCAGTTCATTACTCCTCGAGTGGCCCTGAGATATTGTTTTAACCCTGACAAGGGGGTGGACAATTCCTATCGCACTCATTCCCTTCGACTAGCCACAGCCATCATAACCCAAAATATGCCCATTTGACTCCATTTACGAAGGTCGTAGTAACACAAATCAAAGTTAATCTGAAACTGTGCCATCTTAGGCGAACAGTCTTTAGTCAAAAGAATCGACTCATTAGAATACTATAGTAGCTCTCGCCACGACGAGGCTATATAAATTTGCCAGAACTCTATAAGCGGTCATAAGGCCCGACAAAGTGTTCCTAACAGTCTGCCTGTGTGATCAACTAGTCATCTCACATGACTGTATGGCACTGAACTTGCCATCAATCGCATCATACTCTAGTCACTTCGAGACGTCACCTCATACAAGTGACTATGGGCGAATACTATGTTAATCCGGGTTCACTTTAACGGGGTTCAATTGTCTCTACAACCCGTTTGGATGTAACAAAGTATAATAAAAGAGTTTTAAAGTAAAACTCGAACGACAAATGCGATTATCACATATGAATAGTCAATGCCTGATTACTACTTCATATTCTATAATATAGTTTGATCTTGAATGTAGTTGTTCATCTCAATTTAATTGAAATGACATGACTCATCATGTTAAGCCTATGAGAAGGCTTTGGTTAGTAGGTTTTATCAACTTCTTGTACCTTACTCAACCTTACTACATACTTGTTTTCCTTTGTAATGTATACATTTGCATTACAAAACTTTCTGAGTACGTGTCGATATCCAATCAAGACATAGGCCTTCTAGCCTTAGAATAGCTCCCACTGTTTTCACAGTGTGCGGGACTCTTTCTTCTTGCACATCCCATGATTGCAAGTGTACTCAATCTCCGTTGTAAACATTTCTCATTGTTCTTTATTGCCTAGAACTGTAACGCCCCGTAATTTCGGACCGTTAATATATTTCGAAAATAATTAATTAATCAAGTTAAATTTAATATTAATGTATTTAAAGTAAAAATAATTCAAAGAAATATAATTTTATTATATTTTAAGGTAAAGTATTTATTTTGATAGTTTCGAGATGTTTAAAAATAGTTTAAACCGTGTAAAACTTTTTATTTCGAAATAAGGGCGTATCGGGGGGAAAATGACAATTCTTTTGAACATTGGGTAAACGAATTTGGAAATGGGTCGTATGAGTATTCAATTTTCTTGTAATCTCGTGTTTAAAAACTTTGGTCTTGTCGGAATTTGCATTTGACCTACGGTTTTAATTATTATCGAAACGAGTCAAAACCGACTCGAAAAATCCCGACTCAAACCCGCTCTTTCCTTTCTTTCTCTCCTTTCCCGCGGACCACACCCCCTTCCTTTTCATTTTTTCTGATTTTCTTATTCTTATGTTCATCTTCAACCTTCCAACAACACCAAAACACCATTTTCCCTCAAAATCAAGCTAAAATCGCCCTAATTTCTTCATTTCTTATCGGATTTTCACGAAATTTACATTTCCGGAATCCCCTCGTCGAGATCTACAACCTTGTATGTTTTAATTTCAGTTTTCTTGAAGTTGTTTTAAGACGAAATTTCGGAAATTCGGTATTTATACTTAATTATTGTGTTTTTATTGTTTAATTAGGTGAAGAATTGGAGGACGAGTTTGGGAACTCGTATATTGTCGAGGATAGCGGCTAGTTGTTGTTAGGGTTTGGGTTTTGAGGTGCTAATTGCTCATTTTCTAGCTTAAGGTAACATATTTCGAGTTACTCGACGAAAGATCGTCACATGCTTTGTTGTTTTTGTATGTTTTGTGATTTTTGTTTGAGTAATAATTTTCACATGATTAAATTTGATGCATGCATGTTTAATCCATGTATTTTTGTAAGTTTTAGTTAACAAGTTAGTATTGGGAACGATTAATTATGTTTAGACGGTCTTATAATGAATAAAAATGGAAAAAAAGAGGAGTAATGGTGGCGGCAGTGGGCCCGGAAGCAGCCCGGCAGGCCCACGGCTGGCCCATGGCTGGCCCGGGTCGGCCCGTTGCTTGTTTCGCGGTTTTCCATGCATTGTTCGTCATTTTAGGTTCATTAATGAGATAATTAGAATAAGTAGTGTATGGGTAAACTTTTGAATTAAATCAAATTAGTAATAAAAATTATGTTAAAGGTAAAAATTATATTTATTTTGGTAGTTGCACATGTTAGTATAGGTTAGAAAATGAAATTGTAAAGATTAGGCTCAGAATGAATTATATAGCGATAATTGTAATGTTTTGTTGATTGTGCCGAAAACTGAGCCTTAGTCCCTTTGACTGATGCGATGTCAGTTAATTGAGTGATTGGTCAGCCGCAATTTAACCCGTACCTGTCGCAGGGCTGGGGTTGCGGGTAAAAATTCGGTTGAATGAGTTAGATAATCGGCCTTTTTCTTGCTTTAGGCCATTTATTATATCTCTATTTCACATGTGTAGTTAGTTGAATTTAAGTAGTTTCTTATATTGTAAAAACGGCCCTAGATTCCCTGAAGCCTTTAACATGATTAATATTGTTAGAATTGGAAATTAGTATTGAATTCTTATTGAGGACACTGTTGGATTATCTGCTGAATAGACATTTATATAGCCTTTCACATGATAGAATGTTAGCATTTAGGTTGGTAAGTTGGACTTTTTGTCCTCTTATGGTTAAGTGGGTGTCTTACTTGTCTTGTGTGGTGTGGGCTAAAGTATTCAAGCTGGGACTAGCTGGGACTAGGTCCTAGGTGAGTATTTCGGCCTTCATCATAGATAGGTCTTTATAGTCTTTGACGAGTATATGTTCACTGCTTGATAGCTTTGTGTTCCTGACTAGTGGATTTATATCCAAGTTGGGGCATGACCTCGTTACTTATTTTGTTAGTAAGTGGTCATCTTAAGTACTAGCCAACCCTTTGGTGGACTCCTTAGGGTACTCACTTTGTTTTAGAAAAATTGTGGGTCTTGGGTGCGGTGGTGTGTATCCGCATGTCTAGGTCTCTTGTGATTTTAGGCTAGGGTTGTGTTGTGTCTTGGACATGTTTTATTAATATTAACCGCTGAGCCAAGATACCGGTTCGATTACCTTCCCTACCTCGTGGTATAGACTCGAGTTACAAAGTGACTATTGACCGTACTAAGAACTTATGCCTGTCTTTGATATATTGCCCTTTCTTGTATGGTGATTTTATGAATTGTAATAGGTGAGATGTAAGCCGGTTACAATTGATAAAGTTTGGATTACTATTTGTTATATGTTTCACATGATAGTCTAGTTTGGTCAGTTTAGAGTTCACATGTTAGAATACATGATAAGTAAATGGTTTATCAAGTTGTTTACATGTTTCATTACATGTTACATTATATATGACGATTCGTGGCTGGGAGGACTCGAAGTTACTCCCCACTGAATTGTGGCTTTCGTGTTTGTATAAAATGCGATTGACAGGTTGTTGATGCTTTGTTGGGGTCACAGACGAGCTAGTGAGCATAAGGAACCTTGTACCTAGTTCGGTTATTCATATAGTAAACCTTTTAACTTTTGGTCTTGTATATAATTTGAAGGGACATATGTCTCCCTTTTCTATTTTTGGTTTGTATCATTCTATTTTCTTATATAGTTATGGCATGTAAAGTAGTTCGTTAGCATTGCAGGTTTTGGCACCCGCCTCTTGGGAATGTTGGAAATGTTGTGATTGGTTTAGAAATTTTTTTGAAATTACAGGTTTTGGCTAGTTGAACCAATTACAAACATATCCTACCGATTTTCAGTAGAATTTACGTAATTAATTAAGGCTAGATTTAAGGGTGTCACAGTTGGTATCAGAGCCTATTGCTCCCGACGCACGTTTGTGCACCCCACTTAAAAATCACTTGACCTCTAAATAATAAACTTGAGAGAAGGGTAGGATGGGTAGAATTAGGATTTTATGTGGTAGTCTGTTTGTGATTGCTAATTGTTAGGTACTAATTAATTTTCTTCTTTTTAAGATGGCTCCGCCAAGAAGAGATATTGATGATGCTATCTTACTAGTTCTTACCCAAATTCTCCAAAACCAACAAAATCAACAGAATCAACAAGCTCCTCCTCCTCCGCCTGCTGAGGGTACTCCAGGCACCTATACCTGGGTGGCTAATCAGTTGACCCGAATCAACACTCCCACTTATGGTGGAGAGATTGATCCAGCTGCTCTTACAGGGTGGTTTCGGGAGTTGGAGAAAAGCTTCACGTTGTATGATGTTAAGGAGGAACATAAGGTGAAGCTAGCCTCTCATTTCCTAGTACGAGAAGCAGATCGATGGTGGTCCATGACTGGGCCTACCGTTTCAGCTGAACCAGGATTTGATTGGGTACGTTTCAAGGAGTTAGTGGAGGCCCGTTTCTATCCGCAAGAGCTGAAACAGCAGAAGTTGAAGGGATTCATGGAGTTGAAGCAAGGAAGCCTTCCAGTTCAGGCCTTCACCGATAAATTCAACGAGTTGGCTCATTATGCAACTCGATTGGTGAAGGATGACAACGAAAAAGCTTTCTTTTATCTTGAAAAGCTCTCCCCTAAGATCAAAAGCATGGTCCGTCGAGATTCCACTAGCTTTGTTTCAATTTATAATGATGCTTTATGGGCTGAAAATTCATTGAAAGAGATTGAAATTGAAGCTCGTGCAACTAGTTCTAATCTTGGCAAGAGGCCTTTATATCCATCTTCTAGGCCCTTTACTCCTTCACCCAGGTTCATTTCATCTCCCTCTGACCCAAACAAGAGGAGATTTGTTTCTAATGTGCAAGTTAACCGGGGTGGTCAATCTTCAGCTGTTAATGATAATAAAAGTACTAAAGACCGAGTGTGCTATAACTGCAAGAAACCAGCACACCCTGGTAAATGCTTCGTTGATCCTATTATATGCTTTTCTTGTAACAAACCGGGCCACAAGGCCAATGTTTGCCCGGAGAGGAAGGTGACGGCTCCTACTACTCCTGTCGTCCCAGTGAGGCCGAAGGGTCGGATCTTTGTCATGAGCCGAGCAGAAGCTGAGGCACATCCTGATATCATTACCGGTACATTTTCTATTTTTGATGTTCCTTGTTTGGTACTATTTGATACGGGTGCCTCTTTATCTTTTATTTCAATAAAACTCTCCAATAAGTTATCACTTGAATCCTCACAAGAAGAAAGCACATCTATATCCTTACCCTCTGGGGATGTCTTTTCCTGTTCTAAAATATATCCTGAAGTCCCTATTTCTATTATGGGATCTATATTTCCAGCAAATCTTTTCCAATTTCCACTTGAAGAATTTGATGTCATTTTGGGCATGGATTGGTTACATACTTATCATGCTCGATTTGAATGTCGAGATCAGAAAATAATTCTTACAAGCCCTTCAGGTCACCGTGTGTCTTATCAAATGGTTAAAAGACAAACTGGTACTAAATTAATTTCTGCTATGAAGTTTGTCAATGCGATGAAAAAGGGTCATCAAGCCTTCTTGTGTATGGTGACTACTTCTGATTCTTCCTCTCTACCTCTTAAAGAGAACATTCCTGTAGTATGTGAATTTCCCGATGTTTTTCCTGATGAGCTACCGGGAATTCCTCCTGAAAGGGAAGTTGAATTTGCTATTGATCTTATTCCTGGTACCGGCCCTATTGCTAAAGCTCCTTATAGGCTGGCATCGTCTGAAATGAAAGAGCTGAAGACTCAGCTGGATGACTTGATTGCCAAAGGTTTTATTCAACCTAGCTCTTCACCTTGGGGTGCTCCTGTACTCTTTGTAAGGAAGAAGGATGGATCTATGCGATTATGCATAGATTATCGTGAACTTAACCGGGTTACTATCAAGAATAAATACCCTCTTCCTAGAATTGATGAACTTTTCGACCAACTCCGTGGTGCTTCTACTTTTTCTAAAATTGATCTTCGTTCGGGCTATCATCAAATTCCAGTCCGAGAAGCTGACATTCCTAAAACCGCCTTGATGACGAGATATGGTCATTTCGAGTTTACGGTGATGCCATTCGGTTTGACCAATGCTCCAGCAGTATTCATGGATCAGATGAACCGTACTTTCAGAGAACACCTTGACAAATGCGTTGTGGTGTTCATTGATGACATCTTGATCTATTCTAAATCTGAAGAAGAACATGTCCAACACCTTCGTGCTATTTTAGAGATTTTGCGCCGTGAAAAATGGTATGCTAAATTCTCTAAATGTGAGTTCTGGTTACCTAAAGTGACCTTCCTTGGGCATGTCATTTCAAAAGAGGGCGTTATGGTAGATCCTGCCAAAATTGAAGCCGTTGTTGATTGGAAAAGTCCAACCAATGTTTCTGAAATCCGTAGTTTCCTTGGCTTGGCGGGTTACTATCGACGATTTGTGAAGGATTTTTCAAAGATTTCTAGGGCTGACTCATTTGTTGAAGAAAGAGTCTAAATTTGTGTGGTCCGAAGAATGTGAAAATGCCTTCCGGGGAATTGAAAAAGAGGTTGACTACCGCTCCGGTGTTGACCTTACCGAAAGAAGGAGTGGACTTTGATGTATCTTGTGATGCTTCTAAGCATGGTATAGGTTGTGTCTTGATGCAAAAAGGGAAAGTCATTGCTTATGCCTCTCGTGAGCTTAGAGTTCATGAAGTTAACTACCCGACTCATGATCTTGAATTAGCTGCGGTGGTGCATGCTTTAAAGATTTGGAGACACTACCTCATTGGAGTCCATTGCAATATCTACACCGACCACAAAAGCCTG
The DNA here is from genome assembly GCF_048544455.1 of Silene latifolia. Taxonomy (NCBI): domain Eukaryota; kingdom Viridiplantae; phylum Streptophyta; class Magnoliopsida; order Caryophyllales; family Caryophyllaceae; genus Silene; species Silene latifolia. The sequence continues at coordinate 196,539,324 of NC_133526.1, forward strand.
AAATATCTCTTTACCCAAAAAGATCTGAACATGAGACAAAGAAGATGGTTAGAATTGGTGAATGACTATGATGCCAATCTAATTTATCACGAAGGAAAAGCTAATGTGGTGGCTGATGCTCTTAGCAGAAAATCCTGTTATTCTTTGAATTCTTTTCGGGAATTACCTCCTGAACTTGCTTTAGAACTTCAAAAATTGGGAGTAAGCCTTGTAAAAAGGGGCTCTCATCATCTTGATGCCATGTCAGCTGAACCTGACTTCCACCGTGAGATCCGTACTTGCCTTCCTAATGATCCTACTTTCATATCCATTCGAGCTAAAATTCAACTTGGGCAAGCTAAGGATTGTAAGATTGATGATGAAGGGTATCTTCGTTATCATGGTAGAATCTATGTTCGAGTGCGGTGATTTGAGAAAAAGAATTCTTGATGAAGCACACCTTTCTCCTTACTCCATTCATCCGGGAGGTACCAAAATGTACAAAGATTTGAGATTGCAATTCTGGTGGCCTAGGATGAAAATTGAAGTTATGGAGTATGTCAGTAAATGCCTCACCTGCCAGAAAGTAAAGATAGAACATCAAAAGCCCGGGGGTTTGCTTCAACCCTTGGATGTTCCTCTTTGGAAATGGGAGTCTATTTCCATGGACTTTGTGATGGCCTTACCCAGGACTTCCACTGGGAAGAATGTTATTTGGGTGGTTGTGGACCGATTGACTAAATGTGCTCGGTTTATTCCCATCAAAGAGACTTGGAGATTAGAAGTTCTAGCTGGTGCCTATGTGAATGAAGTAGTGCGCTATCATGGGGTTCCTAAAGATATAGTTTCAGATCGAGACCCTCGATTTTGTTCTCGTTTCTGGACTGCATTACAGGAGGCCTTGGGTAGTAAACTATTGATGAGCACTGCTTTTCACGCCGCCACTGATGGTCAAACTGAGAGAACAATTCAAACTTTAGAGGATCTTCTTCGTGCCTGTGCTTTAGATTTCCAAACTTCTTGGGAGAAATGTTTACCTTTGGTTGAATTCTCTTATAACAACAGCTATCAAGCCTCCATTAAAATGGCACCATATGAAGCTCTGTATGGTAGAAAATGCCGTACTCCTGTCTGTTGGGATCAAACCCAAAATGTTCCAATGTTAGGACCTGATTTGGTGACCGAGTCCATTGAACAAGTTAAAATCATTCGGGAGCGGATGAAAGCCACTCAGGACCGTCAAAAATCATATGCTGATGTCCGTCGTCGACCACTTTCCTTTGAGGTTGATGATCAAGTATTCCTTAAAGTGTCACCTATGAAAGGGGTGAAACGGTTTGGCGTTAAAGGGAAGCTGAGCCCTAAATATATTGGACCTTTTCAGGTGATTGAAAATATTGGTCCAGCTGCTTACCGTTTAGAATTGCCCCCAAATCTGAGCAAGGTTCACAATGTCTTCCATGTTTCTCAGTTGAGGAAGTACATTAGTGACCCTAGTCATATAATCCAAGAAGAGATTCTTGAATTGGAGCCTAACTTGGTGGTTGAAGAAAGGCCAATTCGGATTCTTGAAAAAGCCAATAAGCAACTTAGAAGCAAAGTTGTACCTCTAGTCCGAGTTCTTTGGCGTTGTGGAAATGTCGAAGAAGAGACTTTGGAGACTGAAGCTTCTATGTTAGCTAAATATCCTGAATTATTCTCGTAAGGTATTCCTTTTCTTACTCTTTTTCCGAGTTACTAAGCCTTATTTAATTATAATTTAGTAAGATATTATTCTTACTATAGAACTTTAAACTGAAATTTTGAAAATACTTTTATTATTTTTAATGGTTTTAACATTAGTGAATGTTGAATCTCGTTGTTGGTGACGTCCCAATAATGGGTTTTCTCATTTATTGGTGTAGAAATATTTTTATATCTTGATATGAATATGGATGTTCTTGTCTGATCAACAAGAGTATCACCGTTTCATTGAAAAGATACCTATATTTTCTTATAACTGTCATGTCTCCTTCTGAGTTTCGAGGACGAAACTTTTTAAAAGGAGGGGTGATTGTAACGCCCCGTAATTTCGGACCGTTAATATATTTCGAAAATAATTAATTAATCAAGTTAAATTTAATATTAATGTATTTAAAGTAAAAATAATTCAAAGAAATATAATTTTATTATATTTTAAGGTAAAGTATTTATTTTGATAGTTTCGAGATGTTTAAAAATAGTTTAAACCGTGTAAAACTTTTTATTTCGAAATAAGGGCGTATCGGGGGAAAATGACAATTCTTTTGAACATTGGGTAAACGAATTTGGAAATGGGTCGTATGAGTATTCAATTTTCTTGTAATCTCGTGTTTAAAAACTTTGGTCTTGTCGGAATTTGCATTTGACCTACGGTTTTAATTATTATCGAAACGAGTCAAAACCGACTCGAAAAATCCCGACTCAAACCCGCTCTTTCCTTTCTTTCTCTCCTTTCCCGCGGACCACACCCCTTTCCTTTTCATTTTTTTCTGATTTTCTTATTCTTATGTTCATCTTCAACCTTCCAACAACACCAAAACACCATTTTTCCTCAAAATCAAGCTAAAATCGCCTAATTTCTTCATTTCTTATCGGATTTTCACGAAATTTACATTTCCGGAATCCCCTCGTCGAGATCTACAACCTTGTATGTTTTAATTTCAGATTTCTTGAAGTTGTTTTAAGACGAAATTTCGGAAATTCGGTATTTATACTTAATTATTGTGTTTTTATTGTTTAATTAGGTGAAGAATTGGAGGACGAGTTTGGGGACTCGTATATTGTCGAGGATAGCGGCTAGTTGTTGTTAGGGTTTGGGTTTTGAGGTGCTAATTGCTCATTTTCTAGCTTAAGGTAACATATTTCGAGTTACTCGACGAAAGATCGTCACATGCTTTGTTGTTTTTGTATGTTTTTTTATTTTTGTTTGAGTAATAATTTTCACATGATTAAATTTGATGCATGCATGTTTAATCCATGTATTTTTGTAAGTTTTAGTTAACAAGTTAGTATTGGGAACGATTAATTATGTTTAGACGGTCTTATAATGAATAAAAATGGAAAAAAAGAGGAGTAATGGTGGCGGCAATGAGCGGGCCCGCAGCAGCCCGGCAGCCCACGGCTGGCCCACGGCTGGCCCGGGTCGGCTCGTTGCTTGTTTCGCGGTTTTCCATGCATTGTTCGTCATTTTAGGTTCATTAATGAGATAGTTAGAATAAGTAGTGTATGGGTAAACTTTTGAATTAAATCAAATTAGTAATAAAAATTATGTTAAAGGTAAAAATTATATTTATTTTGGTAGTTGCACATGTTAGTATAGGTTAGAAAATGAAATTGTAAAGATTAGGCTCAGAATGAATTATATAGCGATAATTGTAATGTTTTGTTGATTGTCGAAAATCGAGCCTTAGTCCCTTTGATCGATGCGATGTCGATTAATTGAGTGATTGGTCACCACAATTTAACCCGCACTGTCGCAGGGCTGGGGTTGCGGGTAAAAATTCGGTTGAATGAGTTAGATAATCGGCCTTTTTCTTGCTTTAGGCCATTTATTATATCTCTATTTCACATGTGTAGTTAGTTGAATTTAAGTAGTTTCTTATATTGTAAAAACGGCCCTAGATTCCCTGAAGCCTTTAACATGGTTAATATTGTTAGAATTGGAAATTAGTATTGAATTCTTATTGAGGACACTGTTGGATTATCTGCTGAATAGACATTTATATAGCCTTTCACATGATAGAATGTTAGCATTTAGGTTGGTAAGTTGGACTTTTTGTCCTCTTATGGTTAAGTGGGTGTCTTACTTGTCTTGTGTGGTGTGGGCTAAAGTATTCAAGCTGGGACTAGCTGGGACTAGGTCCTAGGTGAGTATTTCGGCCTTCATCATAGATAGGTCTTTATAGTCTTTGACGAGTATATGTTCACTGCTTGATAGCTTTGTGTTCCTGACTAGTGGATTTATATCCAAGTTGGGGCATGACCTCGTTACTTATTTTGTTAGTAAGTGGTCATCTTAAGTACTAGCCAACCCTTTGGTGGACTCCTTAGGGTACTCACTTTGTTTTAGAAAAATTGTGGGTCTTGGGTGCGGTGGTGTGTATCCGCATGTCTAGGTCTGCGCAGATTTTAGGCTAGGGTTGTGTTGTGTCTTGGACATGTTTTATTAATATTAACCGCTGATACAAGATACCGGTTCGATTACCTTCCCTACCTCGTGGTATAGACTCGAGTTACAAAGTGACTATTGACCGTACTAAGAACTTATGCCTGTCTTTGATATATTGCCCTTTCTTGTATGGTGATTTTATGAATTGTAATAGGTGAGATGTAAGCCGGTTACAATTGATAAAGTTTGGATTACTATTTGTTATATGTTTCACATGATAGTCTAGTTTGGTCAGTTTAAAGTTCACATGTTAGAATACATGATAAGTAAATGGTTTATCAAGTTGTTTACATGTTTCATTACATGTTACATTATATATGACGATTCGTGGCTGGGAGGACTCGAAGTTACTCCCCACTGAATTGTGGCTTTCGTGTTTGTATAAAATGCGATTGACAGGTTGTTGATGCTTTGTTGGGGTCACAGACGAGCTAGTGAGCATAAGGAACCTTGGACCTAGTTCGGTTATTCATATAGTAAACCTTTTAACTTTTGGTCTTGTATATAATTTGAAGGGACATATGTCTCCCTTTTCTATTTTTGGTTTGTATCATTCTATTTTCTTATATAGTTATGGCATGTAAAGTAGTTCGTTAGCATTGCAGGTTTTGGCACCCGCCTCTTGGGAATGTTGGAAATGTTGTGATTGGTTTAGAAATTTTTTTGAAATTACAGGTTTTTGGCTAGTTGAACCAATTACAAACATATCCTACCAGTTTTTCTGTAGAATTTACGTAATTAATTAAGGCTAGATTTAAGGGTGTCACAGTTGGTATCAGAGCCTATTGCTCCCGACGCACGTTTGTGCACCCCACTTAAAAATCACTTGACCTCTAAATAATAAACTTGAGAGAAGGGTAGGATGGGTAGAATTAGGATTTTATGTGGTAGTCTGTTTGTGATTGCTAATTGTTAGGTACTAATTAATTTTCTTCTTTTTAAGATGGCTCCGCCAAGAAGAGATATTGATGATGCTATCTTACTAGTTCTTACCCAAATTCTCCAAAACCAACAAAATCAACAGAATCAACAAGCTCCTCCTCCTCCGCCTGCTGAGGGTACTCCAGGCACCTATACCTGGGTGGCTAATCAGTTGACCCGAATCAACACTCCCACTTATGGTGGAGAGATTGATCCAGCTGCTCTTACAGGGTGGTTTCGGGAGTTGGAGAAAAGCTTCACGTTGTATGATGTTAAGGAGGAACATAAGGTGAAGCTAGCCTCTCATTTCCTAGTACGAGAAGCAGATCGATGGTGGTCCATGATTTGGGCCTACCGTTTTGGTTGAACCAGGATTTGATTGGGTACGTTTCAAGGAGTTAGTGGAGGCCCGTTTCTATCCGCAAGAGTGAAACAGCGAGAAGTTGAAGGGATTCATGGAGTTGAAGCAAGGAAGCCTTCCAGTTCAGGCCTTCACCGATAAATTCAACGAGTTGGCTCATTATGCAACTCGATTGGTGAAGGATGACAACGAAAAAGCTTTCTTTTATCTTGAAAAGCTCTCCCCTAAGATCAAAAGCATGGTCCGTCGAGATTCCACTAGCTTTGTTTCAATTTATAATGATGCTTTATGGGCTGAAAATTCATTGAAAGAGATTGAAATTGAAGCTCGTGCAACTAGTTCTAATCTTGGCAAGAGGCCTTTATATCCATCTTCTAGGCCCTTTACTCCTTCACCCAGGTTCATTTCATCTCCCTCTGACCCAAACAAGAGGAGATTTGTTTCTAATGTGCAAGTTAACCGGGGTGGTCAATCTTCAGCTGTTAATGATAATAAAAGTACTAAAGACCGAGTGTGCTATAACTGCAAGAAACCAGCACACCCTGGTAAATGCTTCGTTGATCCTATTATATGCTTTTCTTGTAACAAACCGGGCCACAAGGCCAATGTTTGCCCGGAGAGGAAGGTGACGGCTCCTACTACTCCTGTCGTCCCAGTGAGGCCGAAGGGTCGGATCTTTGTCATGAGCCGAGCAGAAGCTGAGGCACATCCTGATATCATTACCGGTACATTTTCTATTTTTGATGTTCCTTGTTTGGTACTATTTGATACGGGTGCCTCTTTATCTTTTATTTCAATAAAACTCTCCAATAAGTTATCACTTGAATCCTCACAAGAAGAAAGCACATCTATATCCTTACCCTCTGGGGATGTCTTTTCCCTGTTCTAAAATATATCCTGAAGTCCCTATTTCTATTATGGGATCTATATTTCCAGCAAATCTTTTCCAATTTCCACTTGAAGAATTTGATGTCATTTTGGGCATGGATTGGTTACATACTTATCATGCTCGATTTGAATGTCGAGATCAGAAAATAATTCTTACAAGCCCTTCAGGTCACCGTGTGTCTTATCAAATGGTTAAAAGACAAACCTGTACTAAATTAATTTCTGCTATGAAGTTTGTCAATGCGATGAAAAAGGGTCATCAAGCCTTCTTGTGTATGGTGACTACTTCGGATTCTTCCTCTCTACCTCTTAAAGAGAACATTCTGTAGTATGTGAATTTCCCGATGTTTTTCCGATGAGCTACCGGAATTCCTCCTGAAAGGGAAGTTGAATTTGCTATTGATCTTATTCCTGGTACCGGCCCTATTGCTAAAGCTCCTTATAGGCTGGCACCGTCTGAAATGAAAGAGCTGAAGACTCAGCTGGATGACTTGATTGCCAAAGGTTTTATTCAACCTAGCTCTTCACCTTGGGGTGCTCCTGTACTCTTTGTAAGGAAGAAGGATGGATCTATGCGATTATGCATAGATTATCGTGAACTTAACCGGGTTACTATCAAGAATAAATACCCTCTTCCTAGAATTGATGAACTTTTCGACCAACTCCGTGGTGCTTCTACTTTTTCTAAAATTGATCTTCGTTCGGGCTATCATCAAATTCCAGTCCGAGAAGCTGACATTCCTAAAACCGCCTTCAGTACGAGATATGGTCATTTCGAGTTTACGGTGATGCCATTCGGTTTGACCAATGCTCCAGCAGTATTCATGGATCAGATGAACCGTACTTTCAGAGAACACCTTGACAAATGCGTTGTGGTGTTCATTGATGACATCTTGATCTATTCTAAATCTGAAGAAGAACATGTCCAACACCTTCGTGCTATTTTAGAGATTTTGCGCCGTGAAAAATGGTATGCTAAATTCTCTAAATGTGAGTTAAGTTACCTAAAGTGACCTTCCTTGGGCATGTCATTTCAAAAGAGGGCGTTATGGTAGATCCTGCCAAAATTGAAGCCGTTGTTGATTGGAAAAGTCCAACCAATGTTTCTGAAATCCGTAGTTTCCTTGGCTTGGCGGGTTACTATCGACGATTTGTGAAGGATTTTTCAAAGATTGCTAGCCGTGACTCATTTGTTGAAGAAAGAGTCTAAATTTGTGTGGTCTGAAGAATGTGAAAATGCCTTCCAGGAATTGAAAAAGAGGTTGACTACCGCTCCGGTGTTGACCTTACCTGAAGAAGGAGTGGACTTTGATGTATACTGTGATGCTTCTAAGCATGGTATAGGTTGTGTCTTGATGCAAAAAGGGAAAGTCATTGCTTATGCCTCTCGACAGCTTAGAGTTCATGAAGTTAACTACCCGACTCATGATCTTGAATTAGCTGCGGTGGTGCATGCTTTAAAGATTTGGAGACACTACCTCATTGGAGTCCATTGCAATATCTACACCGACCACAAAAGCCTGAAATATCTCTTTACCCAAAAAGATCTGAACATGAGACAAAGAAGATGGTTAGAATTGGTGAATGACTATGATGCCAATCTAATTTATCACGAAGGAAAAGCTAATGTGGTGGCTGATGCTCTTAGCAGAAAATCCTGTTATTCTTTGAATTCTTTTCGGGAATTACCTCCTGAACTTGCTTTAGAACTTCAAAAATTGGGAGTAAGCCTTGTAAAAAGGGGCTCTCATCATCTTGATGCCATGTCAGCTGAACCTGACTTCCACCGTGAGATCCGTACTTGCCTTCCTAATGATCCTACTTTCATATCCATTCGAGCTAAAATTCAACTTGGGCAAGCTAAGGATTGTAAGATTGATGATGAAGGGTATCTTCGTTATCATGGTAGAATCTATGTTCCGAGTGCAGCTGATTTGAGAAAAAGAATTCTTGATGAAGCACACCTTTCTCCTTACTCCATTCATCCGGGAGGTACCAAAATGTACAAAGATTTGAGATTGCAATTCTGGTGGCCTAGGATGAAAATTGAAGTTATGGAGTATGTCAGTAAATGCCTCACCTGCCAGAAAGTAAAGATAGAACATCAAAAGCCCGGGGGTTTGCTTCAACCCTTGGATGTTCCTCTTTGGAAATGGGAGTCTATTTCCATGGACTTTGTGATGGCCTTACCCAGGACTTCCACTGGGAAGAATGTTATTTGGGTGGTTGTGGACCGATTGACTAAATGTGCTCGGTTTATTCCCATCAAAGAGACTTGGAGATTAGAAGTTCTAGCTGGTGCCTATGTGAATGAAGTAGTGCGCTATCATGGGGTTCCTAAAGATATAGTTTCAGATCGAGACCCTCGATTTTGTTCTCGTTTCTGGACTGCATTACAGGAGGCCTTGGGTAGTAAACTATTGATGAGCACTGCTTTTCACGCCGCCACTGATGGTCAAACTGAGAGAACAATTCAAACTTTAGAGGATCTTCTTCGTGCCTGTGCTTTAGATTTCCAAACTTCTTGGGAGAAATGTTTACCTTTGGTTGAATTCTCTTATAACAACAGCTATCAAGCCTCCATTAAAATGGCACCATATGAAGCTCTGTATGGTAGAAAATGCCGTACTCCAGTCTGTTGGGATCAAACCCAAAATGTTCCAATGTTAGGACCTGATTTGGTGACCGAGTCCATTGAACAAGTTAAAATCATTCGGGAGCGGATGAAAGCCACTCAGGACCGTCAAAAATCATATGTCGATGTCCGTCGTCGACCACTTTCCTTTGAGGTTGATGATCAAGTATTCCTTAAAGTGTCACCTATGAAAGGGGTGAAACGGTTTGGCGTTAAAGGGAAGCCGAGCCCTAAATATATTGGACCTTTTCGGGTGATTGAAAATATTGGTCCAAACTTACATCGTTTAGAATTGCCCCCAAATCGAGCAAGGTTCACAATGTCTTCCATGTTTCTCGATTGAGGAAGTACATTAGTGACCCTAGTCATATAATCCAAGAAGAGATTCTTGAATTGGAGCCTAACTTGGTGGTTGAAGAAAGGCCAATTCGGATTCTTGAAAAAGCCAATAAGCAACTTAGAAGCAAAGTTGTACCTCTAGTCCGAGTTCTTTGGCGTTGTGGAAATGTCGAAGAAGAGACTTTGGAGACTGAAGCTTCTATGTTAGCTAAATATCCTGAATTATTCTCGTAAGGTATTCCTTTTCTTACTCTTTTTCCGAGTTACTAAGCCTTATTTAATTATAATTTAGTAAGATATTATTCTTACTATAGAACTTTAAACTGAAATTTTGAAAATACTTTTATGATTTTTAATGGTTTTAACATTAGTGAATGTTGAATCTCGTTGTTGGTGACGTCCCAATAATGGGTTTTCTCATTTATTGGTGTAGAAATATTTTTATATCTTGATATGAATATGGATGTTCTTGTCTGATCAACAAGAGTATCACCGTTTCATTGAAAAGATACCTATATTTTCTTATAACTGTCATTTCTCCTTCTGAGTTTCGAGGACGAAACTTTTTAAAAGGAGGGGTGATTGTAACGCCCCGTAATTTCGGACCGTTAATATATTTCGAAAATAATTAATTAATCAAGTTAAATTTAATATTAATGTATTTAAAGTAAAAATAATTCAAAGAAATATAATTTTATTATATTTTAAGGTAAAGTATTTATTTTGATAGTTTCGAGATGTTTAAAAATAGTTTAAACCGTGTAAAACTTTTTATTTCGAAATAAGGGCGTATCGGGGGGAAAATGACAATTCTTTTGAACATTGGGTAAACGAATTTGGAAATGGGTCGTATGAGTATTCAATTTTCTTGTAATCTCGTGTTTAAAAACTTTGGTCTTGTCGGAATTTGCATTTGACCTACGGTTTTAATTATTATCGAAACGAGTCAAAACCGACTCGAAAAATCCCGACTCAAACCCGCTCTTTCCTTTCTTTCTCTCCTTTCCCGCGGACCACACCCCTTTCCTTTTCATTTTTTTCTGATTTTCTTATTCTTATGTTCATCTTCAACCTTCCAACAACACCAAAACACCATTTTTCCTCAAAATCAAGCTAAAATCGCCCTAATTTCTTCATTTCTTATCGGATTTTCACGAAATTTACATTTCCGGAATCCCCTCGTCGAGATCTACAACCTTGTATGTTTTAATTTCAGATTTCTTGAAGTTGTTTTAAGACGAAATTTCGGAAATTCGGTATTTATACTTAATTATTGTGTTTTTATTGTTTAATTAGGTGAAGAATTGGAGGACGAGTTTGGGGACTCGTATATTGTCGAGGATAGCGGCTAGTTGTTGTTAGGGTTTGGGTTTTGAGGTGCTAATTGCTCATTTTCTAGCTTAAGGTAACATATTTCGAGTTACTCGACGAAAGATCGTCACATGCTTTGTTGTTTTTGTATGTTTTTTGATTTTTGTTTGAGTAATAATTTTCACATGATTAAATTTGATGCATGCATGTTTAATCCATGTATTTTTGTAAGTTTTAGTTAACAAGTTAGTATTGGGAACGATTAATTATGTTTCAGACGGTCTTATAATGAATAAAAATGGAAAAAAAGAGGAGTAATGGTGGCGGCAGCGGGCCCGGCAGCAGCCCGGCAGGCCCACGGCTGGCCCATGGCTGGCCCGGGTCGACTCGTTGCTTGTTTCGCGGTTTTCCATGCATTGTTCGTCATTTTAGGTTCATTAATGAGATAGTTAGAATAAGTAGTGTATGGGTAAACTTTTGAATTAAATCAAATTAGTAATAAAAATTATGTTAAAGGTAAAAATTATATTTATTTTGGTAGTTGCACATGTTAGTATAGGTTAGAAAATGAAATTGTAAAGATTAGGCTCAGAATGAATTATATAGCGATAATTGTAATGTTTTGTTGATTGTCCGAAAATCGAGCCTTAGTCCCTTTGATCGATGCGATGTCGATTAATTGAGTGATTGGTCACCGCAATTTAACCCGCACTGTCGCAGGGCTGGGGTTGCGGGTAAAAATTCGGTTGAATGAGTTAGATAATCGGCCTTTTTCTTGCTTTAGGCCATTTATTATATCTCTATTTCACATGTGTAGTTAGTTGAATTTAAGTAGTTTCTTATATTGTAAAAACGGCCCTAGATTCCCTGAAGCCTTTAACATGGTTAATATTGTTAGAATTGGAAATTAGTATTGAATTCTTATTGAGGACACTTTGTTGGATTATCTCATTTGAATAGACATTTATATAGCCTTTCACATGATAGAATGTTAGCATTTAGGTTGGTAAGTTGGACTTTTTGTCCTCTTATGGTTAAGTGGGTGTCTTACTTGTCTTGTGTGGTGTGGGCTAAAGTATTCAAGGTGGGACTAGCTGGGACTAGGTCCTAGGTGAGTATTTCGGCCTTCATCATAGATAGGTCTTTATAGTCTTTGACGAGTATATGTTCACTGCTTGATAGCTTTGTGTTCCTGACTAGTGGATTTATATCCAAGTTGGGGCATGACCTCGTTACTTATTTTGTTAGTAAGTGGTCATCTTAAGTACTAGCCAACCCTTTGGTGGACTCCTTAGGGTACTCACTTTGTTTTAGAAAAATTGTGGGTCTTGGGTGCGGTGGTGTGTATCCGCATGTCTAGGTCTCTGTGATTTTAGGCTAGGGTTGTGTTGTGTCTTGGACATGTTTTATTAATATTAACCGCTGAGACAAGATACCGGTTCGATTACCTTCCCTACCTCGTGGTATAGACTCGAGTTACAAAGTGACTATTGACCGTACTAAGAACTTATGCCTGTCTTTGATATATTGCCCTTTCTTGTATGGTGATTTTATGAATTGTAATAGGTGAGATGTAAGCCGGTTACAATTGATAAAGTTTGGATTACTATTTGTTATATGTTTCACATGATAGTCTAGTTTGGTCAGTTTAGAGTTCACATGTTAGAATACATGATAAGTAAATGGTTTATCAAGTTGTTTACATGTTTCATTACATGTTACATTATATATGACGATTCGTGGCTGGGAGGACTCGAAGTTACTCCCCACTGAATTGTGGCTTTCGTGTTTGTATAAAATGCGATTGACAGGTTGTTGATGCTTTGTTGGGGTCACAGACGAGCTAGTGAGCATAAGGAACCTTGGACCTAGTTCGGTTATTCATATAGTAAACCTTTTAACTTTTGGTCTTGTATATAATTTGAAGGGACATATGTCTCCCTTTTCTATTTTTGGTTTGTATCATTCTATTTTCTTATATAGTTATGGCATGTAAAGTAGTTCGTTAGCATTGCAGGTTTTGGCACCCGCCTCTTGGGAATGTTGGAAATGTTGTGATTGGTTTAGAAAAAATTTTGAAATTACAGGTTTTTGGCTAGTTGAACCAATTACAAACATATCCTACCAGTTTTTCTGTAGAATTTACGTAATTAATTAAGGCTAGATTTAAGGGTGTCACAGAACGATTCTAGAAAATCTATTTCTTAAATAACATAGCCACAATGGTACCTTAACCATCCTAATGTGATTTGATTATGGTTTTGTCGGAAACCATGCGCAATCTCAATTGTCAATTGTCACTTGTGTAACACCCTTACACAAAATTGCATCAAAACACTTTGCATTACATCCTTAATGTTTCTGCAAGCACTTAAGGGTAATCATTATGTCTTATTTGGTAACTCTTACTTAAATTCGATTTGAAACAATTCATCATACTCAAAGTATATGAAGTGTTTATACATCATTTCCTATTTAATTGATTCGGCAGCGGAAGCAAACAGAATCAATCAAATATGTTCAATTTGATTGAACTAGTCATGAAACTTATCAACATAAGACTTCTTATTTGACGCTAATATCATGTGGATTTATCTCCATAAAACCGGATATTCAAGATGTATTATTATACTCCAAAAGTCTTAAATCATTCCCAATGATCAATGTCTCATCCACATATAAGACTAATTAAAATTTTCGTAACTCCCACTAAACTCCATGTATAATCACAACTTCTCAACCTATTGAGAAAAGTTTTATCACATGATCAAAATGTTGATTCCAACTCATTGATGTCCTACTTAAGATCCTTTCTTAAGTTTCACATTATCTTAGGATTGCAAGAATCTACAAAACTCAAGATATGTATTGAATACATTCCTTCTAATTGAAGAAGTGGGTTTTAGATTTACTCGCTATATGTATACCATCATAATGAAACACAATCCCTAAGAAGATCCGAATAGTGCAAAACACTTTGCAACTAATCATTTGTTTGATATCTCTCTTAGATATCCAACAATTCCATTCGGAATTTATTTCGGATTTTCATGGCTCTAAGCCTTGTATTGAGTTGTGACTTAAACACTCTCATGTAAGTCATATATTCATTACTTTCCAGAAGTAATTTGAATCAAACAATATCTTTGTAAGTTGTAAGCTCTTTACTTTCTTAAAAGTAACATGAATTCATCATCTTTAACAAGTGACGAATTTAACCTCCTAGGTTTTGAAGAAACAACGTCTTACACAAAACGTCTCATGTAGCCAAGAAAGACCAGTTTCTTACGACATAACATTCTTTGTGGCTCTTTGATTAATTTCTCCCACTCTGTCTTCTAGAAATAAACTTGTATTTTAGAAAGACAGCTTCACGAGCCACAAACCCGTTGTACTCGTGATTATTGTAAGGAAAATGAGCATTTGTTTCTTGTGAAAACTTACAAGCATGGCACCCTACCATTTAATATCTCATATAAATCGTTTAGATTTAGTGGAAAAATAATTTAGACAAAATGATAAAATTCCCCAAAAGGATCAAGCAACTCAAAGTAACTTGATCGAAGTCCAAACCATATCGAATAGCGTTTGAATTCTTATCCAACCACACATTATCCCATAATGTGCGTTTAAGAGAGATTAATTTGTGATACTATATCATATTTCATTTGGCTTATATCAAAGTCTTCACTTTGATAATCCCATCATGAGTAAATTGTGATTCCTTGAACTTCTTCAAAGATTTCTCTATTTACCTTATTAACTGAACACATTAGCGTCAACTTAAATCGTTGGTAAAAGAAAATGATCAACCTATTTTGGATCAATGATTTACAACCTCGATCTCCTTTTCAACCAAAAGGCACGAGACATCTTGCTTTGAATACAAGATACGCATATACCATAAGATCTAATGGTTTCAAGAGTACTCGATAACTCTTTGCATTCATCATTCGAGAATTTAAGGTTTAAACTTGGGTTACCAATTTGAGTCTTGCATCATCTTCATGATATATCATTTAAGTTTGGTTTAGAATATAATCACCTTGATAATGGGCTAGCCATACATCAATTATGGTGTATAGGGTCACAAAAGTGAAACCTCTTTTGTATCTTTAACAAGTTTATATTCTTATTTAGAGTTTATGCACTTAATAGTCATAATTAAGTACAACTATAAATCCAAAACTAGATTGATTACACAAAGACTCTATCTCTCAACATGATTTTTGTTAGTCGTCATATTCTAATCATCCTATGTATCAAGTACAAATGATGAAAACCACCACCGGTTTCTAATATTGACGAAGTAGTACTAGCAAAATTTATGTTTAATCAAATAAACATTTAAAGAAGAAGGTCTCATTAGATGTCCCACAACTAACTTGTTGATTCTTCAATAATTTGGGGTTGTTTCCTTTCTAGTGTCTAACATTTAAGATAATGGAAACTTTATCGGTCGGGATTGATAGGTGTAGTATCGTCATTCTCAATAACTTTACCTTTAACATTACCTTGTATCAATTCCATTCTAATTTTACTTCTTGAACCTCGTCCTTTTCTTAACGGTTTAAGAGAATGCTCCCACTCATTTCAAAGAATCTTTACTTAGAGAAGCAAAGTTGAATCTTATGAAGACTACTCTTCAATTCAATCGTTTTAGTCTTAAAACTTTCATTGGAGTGGTTGCGTTATTTTGGTCAATTACGAATTCTGACAAATCTAATTACCAAAACAATTTATCGCTTCAAGGTACTTAATTCAATTAAGTATATGAAAAACAATTGTAAGTAGATATGTTAGTCAATAATCAAAAACCTGTTTGATGATGAATAACTTTTATCTATACTCTTTATAAAAGATCCTTACAATGGATAATACGAGGTTTTAGAAGAAAATTCATATTTGTCTTTAGTTACGATGTTTTAATGGAGATTTGAATCAAAATCGAAATGATATCGTATATGAATTGTGGTAAAGAAATAGAACAATATGATAACGGAATAGTGAAAACAAAACATTCATCGTTATAATAATACTTGTAAATAACAAGTAAAGCATTTACATAGTGACCTCTACCCAACTATGATAAATGATTCCGAGATCCAAATTCATATTAACTTGGGCACGAGATAGCCGATGAAACCCTTATCAATATAACTCGGTGGACTAACTCTTTAATCGATTCTACTTTTAGAATTCTCGGTCGATAAAATTACTCTAATATTTATCTATAGCCCGGAACACATGCGACTACGGTCACGAATACTTCCGTTGAGCTCAATCCAAATTTCGAATAAATGTGTCCATGATCCAAATTCACATCAACTTGGGCACGGGATAGCCGATAAAACCCTCATCAACACGAATTCGGTGGATAGACATTTATCACCCACTTCCCCTACGTAACAAGGTTTGTACCCCGGGATGGCCGAGTGCACTCCCTCGCGAAATAGGTTTTCATGGTTTCTACTTTTTGGTAAGGCTATGCCTCAATTGTTTATTTTTAGCGAGAGGTCATGTCAATTTATTATCTATCACGTTTTAAGTGAACTAAAGCGGTGAACTATGATAATTCTAATTGACACGGTCGATAAACTCGATTAAAATGACAATGCATGTTTTAGTTATGGCGATTTAGCGATGCATGCAACATATAAATAAAATGCAAAGCATAAAAATAAATCCTAGTATGACCTTCCTAAAATAGAAAATCTAATTAACTATTACATATTCGGAAACCAACTCCATTGGTCCCTTGAACTTCAGTTATAGCACGCATCTCGAGGTAACACCGTCTTTATGTATCGCCTTCTTGAGTGACACCGTCTTCAAGGAACTCCGGAATAAATGAATTACATAACAAATTACATAATTTCCTATTATACATTTGTAATTAAAATAAAATAAATCTATTAAATTACAAAACGGTGATACGAGATCACAATAAATTACAACCGAATCGATATTCCCATACATTTCGGGTAATACCAATTAAAAACTAAGGCCATACTAAGTAAAATTACAAAATTCAAAATTACATAAAATAAAATTATGACAATCATAAATAAAAAGCAGCATTATAATATGTATGAACATGCCCAATTTTATGCTAAATCGCCTTTAAGGAGCCAATATCGTATATTAATCGGTTTTTACGGATTTGCGTGATTCAACCTTTTAAAATCACAATAAATTACATAAAATCATATTTATGCACAAGTTAATTACCCTAACCATCTTAGGACTCAAAATTAGTCTCCACTAACAATTTGACTATAATTAACTTATATTTCTTAAAATTGTTCATTAATGGAATCAAAATTATAATAAAATGCCATAAACTTCAAATAAATCACAAAAATTTAAAATAAATTTGAAATTTGAAATTTAAACTCATGAACATTCTGGAAAAAATACCATGACACTCATAATGTTCAAAAAACTTAGGTTAAAATTTCGAAATTTATCGGGAAAAAAACAATGTTGCGGTTTATCGGATTTATCAATTATAATAAAAAAAACATGAGAAAAATTATATTCATCAACTTTTCAATTTTAGATCTGAAAAAGATAAAAAAATGCAATATGTGACGTTTTTCCTTAGTCATGAAGTATGTTTTAGCAATTATTCACTAATTAAGTCACTATTTATGCTATTTTTCATCAAAAATTCATAAATCATGCATGAAGACTTCATTATAGCCTATTATTTTACACACATCTTGTAAAATTGCATGTGACAACATACTAAATATCTATGACCATATTCGAAATTTATCTCATATTAACCTATTTTTCATTTAAATTCGATTTTTATCATGAAAAATCCATATTTCGAGCATAAAAACTCCAAAAATTATGAAAATTTACAGGTCATCTAAAAATAATATATGTGAAAACATATCCAAAAACCACTGTAAAATTCGAAGTTTAGCTAATTTTAGTCCGAAAATGACATTTTAATCATAAAATCACATTTTTAATGCCATTATTATATAAAATGAACAATAAAAATCCATAAATTAACCAAAATATCCTAAATACATTTTAGGATCATAAACTTTAACATGCATAATAAATTTCGTGATATATCATAATAAACACAAATTTATAAGTTTTATATGTTAATCGTATAACTCGGAAAAACAATAACCGATTTGCATGCAAACAACCTAAGGCTCATGATACCGCTTGTTAGAAATCTATATCTCATTATTCAACATATTCATATATGTTCTAATTAATTTAGTCATAAAATTAATTATAAATATTATGCATGTAAACTAAAATAGATAAGTGAAGAAATCATTTTCTCACCATATGATTTTCGGATATATGGCCACAAGTGAGTTCTCCTACTCACTTGTTCTTGAGCTCTCCAAATGGA
Source organism: Silene latifolia (assembly GCF_048544455.1). Lineage (NCBI taxonomy): Eukaryota > Viridiplantae > Streptophyta > Magnoliopsida > Caryophyllales > Caryophyllaceae > Silene > Silene latifolia. The sequence continues at coordinate 196,557,337 of NC_133526.1, forward strand.
AGAACAATGATTCAAGTATAGAATCCCTCCCAAAAGCATATACCTAAGAAAACTCATAATAACCAATATTATTTAGATCTAGTAACAATATTAGTTTTACTTAAAATATGACTCAAAAATAATTTTTGTTCTCTCATGTAATTCGGTTGAGAGGAGGAATTATTTGGAGTTTATTTCTCTAGAATTTTCACAAATTGTAGAGAGCATCCATTTTTCTTACACTATAAAAGAGATGAAGTATGAAATGAATAATGATAGAGGAAAAACTCTATCATATGCCTTGGAGAAAACCGCTTGGAGGGGGTTAGAGTGTCCAATACATGGGCTAGTTTTTCTACCCAAGAAAACATAGGCATGCAAGGCTACAAGCAAGGTCTTATCATTGTGTTTTCCACTTATAAATAATTAACACAATTTAAAAGACCCTAACCCTCTTATTTCGGTACACTTAATAAAATGGGAGGTCCATTTTATTTTTTGTCATTTGTCAATTGTAACTGTTCCGGGCATTGTTGTCAGAATCGCGATTCGATCCAACGATTCTACGATTTTACGATCTAAAAAATGCTTGACCGATCCTGGATCCTACGATTCTATCATAGTTGTAGAATCTTACGATCCTATTAATTTGAAAATTTCTAGAGATGGGATCATAATACGATCCTACGATTTTCCGATCCTACGATTTTCCGATCCTACGATCCGATTCCATAATAAAAAAATTAATATATAGTTTTATATAATGACATCGTAAAACCAAAAATTTCGTGTAAGTTGTTCATACAATGATACTAAAATCATTAATTACCAATATTTTATGAATAAATATTAATAAATAAGTGTTTTGATTTTCAATTATATGTTTTTACCAAATAAAAAATTATATTTAGTGAGTTTGTAGAATCTTGCGATTCTACGATCCGATTCTACCGATTCGATCCTACCCTCCCCATCGATCCAAAGTAGAATCCCGATCCTGACAACATTGGTTCCGGGTGTAATTCCAGAGCAGATATTTGTCACCACTCGTAGCTAGTAGAATAATGTCCTTGCTTGAATCCTTCTTGCGGTCTCCTGAAACGATGAACAAACTGAGGGCTCGGCTTTGGCCGAGCGTACTCACTCTGACGCTCAAGTCAGTAAACTTAGAGAGGTAAGTTGTTGTTACTTGGCTAAATGCGTATTCTAGAGAGATAAGGAAGATATTACCAGATGAATAGTGGTTATTAGGTTAATTTGTGGATCATTTCCTCAATGAAGGTTGAGGAGTATTTATAGACTTTCACCTTTTGTCACGTAGTGGCCAAGTGGCTAGCAGGTGGAAAGACCGTTCTACCCTCGTCCGATGGACCCATGGCAGGCCGGCCGAGGGGTCTTGGATATGAGTACGCGGATATGTGCCCCGGCTGGCTGGTTGCCATGCCGAGACTCAGGTGACAGGCCGATGGGTTGCATCGGCTAGACTGTCTAAGTCGTTGACTTTGCTGTGGATATCTTTGACCTTGCTCAATATGTTGACTTGGTCAGCGGTGCAGAATATGCCCCATCAATTTGCCCCTAGCGTAGTCTATGCCGTGGTATGGGCTCCGATGTATGTTGAGCGTGTATTCTGCGCAAGTAATTTGTAAAAAATTTTCTTCATTGGCCTCTTCTACCTCGGCCTGGCTCTTATTAGGCCGTACCATATCCCCCCTCCACATGGATGCGTAAAGGGCATCCGATGTGGACAAGGAAGTGACGCTGGCCGAGACCAGGATTGAGAGTGCCGGTTGTTTTTGATTGCCCCCGGCCGGTGCTTCCTATCTTGGTTGATTATGTAGCCGGCGGAGAGCAGGTGCATAGGAAATTTGTTGAGGAAGATAAATAGGCGAAGAGATGTGAATGGGCGTGTTGAAGACGCTTGGTTACTGTTGCATTGATTGACGTTCAACTGTTGCAACGATTGACATTCCGTGGTTGCATGCCCGACACGTGTCTATTCGCTGATTGGCTGATGCTTCATGGGCTGTTCTCTGATTGGTTCTCCTTCATGGGCTTTTCCCTATAAATAGGGCAGTTTTTCCGTGATTTTGGCCACCAATTTCATTTTCTCAAATTTTTCTCCAAAATCTTCATCTCTCTAAACTTTCAAGGGCTGCCTTTGTCTTCTGAATCTTCAGAGTATTTGATCCGGCGAGTGTTTTTTTTCTTCAAGGTAAAACAAATAACTTTTCTCAACTTTTAATTTACGAAGCTTTGTTGTAAACATGCATTCTTCAGATGCCGGAACTAGTAAATCGGCGCCGGGGGGCCCTAGGTCTCCTTCTCCTGAAGTTGATCCTCAAATTCTGGAGGAATGGGAGGATGATGATGATGTCGGTGATTTCGGTGATGATTTTGGCGATGATTTTGGTGATGATGTGGAAAGGCCTCGTCGTAATGAGAGGAGGCAGTATGTTATGGATCACGGCGACGCCTGTAAGGTCCGTCTTGACAGGGCTTGGACCCATAAGCTCGCCAGGTTTTCCAGTGAGACACTTTTCGAGGGCCATTTCTTCTTTGGCAGCAGATACAAGATTGTTATCCCTGGGGAGGACCAGGCCGTCTGTTGCCCTCCACCGGGCCACACCGGTGTATACATGCGGCATTTGGAGTACGGGCTCCGGTTTCCGCTGAATGAGTACGTTATGGGCATCATTAGAGCCATGAACGTTGCCGTTGCCCAACTGCACCCGTTGGCCATGAGGACCATAGTCGGTTTTGTCTGGCTTTGTCTTTTCAAGGGAGAGGCCCCGACGGTGAATTTATTCCGCCGGCTTCATCATCTCCGGCCATCAATCTCTGGCCGCGTCGGATGGTACAGTGTGCAAACGGAGCAGGGTTATGTCTCCGTTGACAAACTTACTTCTTGCAAGGACTGGAAAGATCGGTGGGTGTACGTTAAGGTACCGGATGACTATCCGCTGCCCCGCTCCTTCCAGCACCAAGTTAACTTGCGGTGTGAGACCAAGGCGGAGCATGACAGGTGGGTCACCCGGACAAAGCTTAAGATGGATGCCAGCAAGGTCCTTCTTAGGGAGGATGAGAAGCTGGCGATGAGGCTTTTTGAGGTGGACAAGAGTGGGGTGCCGAAAAGATGGATTCCCCCCACGCAGATCATTCTTCAGGATGAGCCGCTTTGCCATGTCGGCCTCATACCGGCCCTAGCACAGGGTGAGTGGGGTCGGTGTGAGGCCCATCACCGTTCTCAATGTTCCTGTTTCTCGAACTTCGATTTATTTCTTTTACTTAATTCTTGCTTTGTTTCTTTCGCAGACCACTTTGGACCGGACCTGTCTGAGGATATCCTCCGGAGAATGGGGCTGCACAAAGATAAAACCGTTGCTAACTTGCACCCCAAGGCTCTAGCTCATGACCGCAGGACGTCGCCGACTGATCTCATGGAACAACAGCTGAAGGGCTTGGGTAAGGAGGAGGCCCAGGTGAAAGTTGTTGGCAGCATGGCACGCCGGACGCGGAAAACGAAGTCTACGGCGGCGACGGCGTCGACACCGGTCCCACCTCCCATCCCCCCCCCCCCTAAGAAGGAGATGGTGGAGATCGTTGATATTACTGATGGGGGGACTCCGATGTGGAAGAATCTCTCCTTGTCCGTAAGAGGAAAGAGACAGCCTCTACCGCTAGCAAGGAAGTGCCTCCTTCGGCCAAGAAGGCCAAGCATGGTACCTATCTAGCCTGTGGCTCAAATTTAGCCGGGTCATTAGGTTCTCCTGATGACAGGCTCTCTGATAAGTCAATGTGTGTTGATACTGATATCTTCATTAAATTTTTGTAGATCAGCCGCTGTCGGCCGTCGCTCTTATTGGGCAGCAAGTGGAGGGGATCTCCGTGCAGGCTGGTGATCAAGACGTCACCGTTAACTCTTCATCCCAGAAGGGTTCCCTCTCCCAGCTGGAGGCCGGCGATCAGAATGTCGCCATTGTCTCTTCATCCCAGAAGGCTTCCCTCTCCCAGCTGCAGGCCGGTGATCAAAATGTCACCACTTCATCCCAGAAGGCTTCCGTCTCCCAGCTTATAGTGGAAGGCACGAAGCTGATCAAGGAGCTGGCGAGATGGAACGAGCTTACCGGTGATCGTATCATGGAGCAGGAGAAAGCCGTGGCTCAAGCTGTTTTTGAGCGTAATGCCACTAAGCAGGTGGCCGTGTCGGCGAAGCTGGATCTCCTCAATGAGCAGAGGCTTAGGGGAGATGCTGAGAAAGCGTTCTTGGCTGAGAGAAAACTTAGGGAGGACGCTGAGAAGGAGGTCCTTGCTGAGAGAGCCAAGGCCGAGGCTGCGGCAGCCGAAGCTGCGAAGCTGCTGGAGAAGTGTAACCTTGTTCAGAGGCGCGCCGACCTCTATCTCCAGCAGAGGAACGAATCCAGGGACCTGTTTAAGGCCCAGGCGGAGGTGATTCGGAGCAAAGAGGCCATCATCAGGCAAAAGGAGGAGGACATTGAGATGCTCCAAACCGTCATGCTCCCTAACATGTGCGCCGAATTCCGGGATTTGGCCGAAGGAGCTGCCAGGGAAGTGATTGGGGAGCTCTTCCCTCTTGATGGTTCCTTTCCGTGGGGCAAATTTGACGAGCTGCTTGATGACAAGCTTGAAGCTAAGGAGAAGGCCGTGGCGGAGAAAGCCAAGGAGGCGGTGAGGGCGAAGGTAGAGAAGGAGGCTGCCGCGGAGAAAGCAGCTCTTGCTGAGAGGGCTAGGGCGGCCAAGGAGGAAGCCGAGAGAATGAGGGCAGCTGATGTTGCCGAGGCTAAGGCTGAGGCTGCCGAAACTAAGGCTGCTAGGAAAACTGCTGGGTTGCCCATCGAAGAAGATGCGGCTACCGCTGCTGACGGTAAGCAGCAACAGGCATAGGCAGATGGGCGGTCGTCACCAGGCTCACCCGGCGTCTCGGATAGCTTCAGCCCCTCACACACTACCATGTGCTGCTTGATGAGAACAAGTTTACAGCAGATCTGCTTCAGCTCCTCACACACTACCATGTGCTGCTTGATGAGAACAAGTTTACAGCAGATCTGCTTCAGCTGTTCGGGAGCCAATTATTAAGCCCTTCCTCCCTGCCACCTTTTGGCGCTTCAAATGACCCATTTGTAACTTTTTGCTTTTCTTTCCGTATTTTGTACAACTTTGGTAGGTTATGTTTCGGCTTATCCTTATGGGGACGGCCGTTGTCTGTATTCTCCTCACTTGTAACTTATCATTTTTAATAAGAGTTCGTTTTTTGTCTTCGGCTTGGCCGAGGTCTTTACCTCACTTTGGGTTTCCTTGCACTAATAGCTGATCGTCTCAACTGTACTTAGCGTTTTCACTTTGCCTCTGGCTTGGCCGAGGTCTTATCTCGTCTTCGTTTGAGTTGTATTCTTGCGTTATTGATTGAGCGTCTCTTTTTGTTTTCGCCTCGGCTTGGCCGAGGCAGTTTAGAGTGCGTGTCTCAATTGAGTTTAACGCTTCCAAGGCATTTCGATCGTTTTTGCGAGTATAAACTGCGCTAGCCGAGACTGCCGCGGTGTCTGCTTCTTGAGGGTAATTGCCGCTCTTGTCGGATTGACAGTATGAGCCGGCGTCTGCTTCTTGATAGCGTCTAACGTAGCGTCTACCACTTGGAGTGACTGCCGAAGCGTCTACTACTTGGGGTGACTGCGACGGCACTTATTTCTTGATGGAGACTGCCGCTCTTGTCGGATTGACAGTGTGAGCCGGCGTCTGTTGCTTGATAGAGACTGCCGCTCTTGTCGGATTGACAGTGTGAGCCGGCGTCTGCTTCTTGATAGCGTCTAACGTAGCGTCTACCACTTGGAGTGACTGCCGAAGCGTCTACTACTTGGGGTGACTGCGACGGCGCTTATTTCTTGATGGAGACTGCCGCTCTTGTCGGATTGACAGTGTGAGCCGGCGTCTGTTGCTTGATAGAGACTGCCGCTCTTGTCGGATTGACAGTGTGAGCCGGCGTCTGTTGCTTGATAGCGTCTAACGTAGCGTCTACCACTTGGAGTGACTGCCGAAGCGTCTACTACTTGGGGTGACTGCGACGGCGCTTATTTCTTGATGGAGACTGCCGCTCTTGTCGGATTGACAGTGTGAGCCGGCGTCTGCTTCTTGATAGCGTCTACCACTTGGAGTGACTGCCGAAGCGTCTACTACTTGGGGTGACTGCGACGGCGCTTATTTCTTGATGGAGACTGCCGCTCTTGTCGGATTGACGGTGTGGCGTACGCTTCTTGATAGCGTCTAACGTAGCGTCTACCACTTGAGGATGCCAAGCGTCTACTACTTGGGGTGACTGCGACGGCGCTTATTTCTTGATGGAGACTGCCGCTCTTGTCGGATTGACAGTGTGAGCCGGCGTCTGTTGCTTGATAGAGACTGCCGCTCTTGTCGGATTGACAGTGTGAGCCGGCGTCTGCTGCTTGATAGAGACTATGATTACAATGAGCATTTTAATGAAAGACTTGGTCGATTTTTCATTACATATAAACACGCGTTGGGGTGCCCACAGCTGTTTTGGACACCTCCGCCGCTATACAAGGTCTTCCCGAGATTACCAGTGTCCTAATGCCTTATCAAAGGCGCATCTTCCCCGTCAGCCGTCAGTTGCATCCATGAGGTCGCCCTCCTGTTGTAAGGATGGGCTTTTCCCCTTCTCTGTCTGCTTTGCCACTTTGAGGGATTGCATGTTGCATCCTCTGGCGGATATCTGGATGTTGACCACCTCGTCCTTCTCGTCCTTGGAGACGAGCTTATGCGCTTCCCTCCGGTCCGAGACATACATCAGTGTCAGGGCCCGGATGGACATCACTGCGTCGGCCTCGCTCAGAGTAACTCGTCCTATGAGAACGTTGTAGGCGGACGAGCCGTCAATGACTACGAACTCAGCTAGGACATTCTTAGCCACATTCCCCTCTCCGAGCATCACCGGCAGTTTGATTGAACCCATGGGTACCAGGCCAGCCCCGGAGAAGCTGTACAGTGGATTGGTGCAGGGGCTCAAGTCCTTGATTTTTAGGCCGAGGCTGAGGAAGCACTCCCTGAACATAATGTTAGTGTAGGCGCCTGTGTCAATCAGGCACCTCTTCACCAGGTGGTTGGATATGTCCAAATTGACTACAAGCGGGTCGCTGTGAGGGGCGATGACTCCCTCGTAGTCCTTCCTTCCAATAGTCATATTGGGAATGTCGGAAGCGGGGATCGCTATGTTGGGCACAAAGTTGATGGCCTGATACAGCTCGTTCAGGTGCCGTTTGTGCCCATGAGCTGACCCACCGTTCTCGTTGCCCCCGATGACCACATGGATCACTCCTATCCGTTGAAAGACGGATTTCTTATCTGAACCGCTGGCGTCAGTCTCTTGGCCTTTGGCGACATACTTGTCGAGGCTCCCCTTCCGGATCAGCTCTTCAATGGCATTCTTCAGATGCCGGCAGTTGTCAGTGAGGTGACCGGTGTGGCCGTGGTACTCGCAGTACTGGCTCGTGTCACCGTCTCCTTTTGGCCTGGGGGGCCGTTCCCACTTTTGGCCTTCGTTTCTGCTCAGGGCGAAGACCTCGGCGGCCGATACGACCAGAGGGGTTTTATCGTGGTAATGCCTTTGGTAAAACGTTCCCGAACTCCCCCCGGCGCCCGTCGAGTCCTGTTTCCTGGCAGATCTGTCAGACCGTGACCTGTTATTGTCACGGCGTCTCTCATCGGACCGTGACCCGTTATTGTCACGGCGTCTTTCGTCCGGGTTGTCATCCCGGCGGCTCTTCTTTTCTGAGGGCTCGGCCTCGCTGGGGCCTACCCAGGTTTTGTGGTAATCTTCCACCTTGATGGCCTGGTCGGCCATCTTCCTAGCGGCGTCTAGGCCCAGACCCCCGTACTTGATGAGCTCGTCTTTTAAGTCTCCCCTTGGGAGGCCTTTCATTAGTGCGAAAGCCGCCAGCTCGGGATTAATCTCCCGAATCTGCTGGACCTTGCCGTCGAACCTCTTCACATAGCTTCGTAGAGACTCGTCCTCCTCCTGTTTGATAGTTAGGAGGTCCGACGTCTCCACGGCCCTCCTCTTGTTGCAAGAGTACTGGGCTAAGAAGGCGTCCTTTAGGTCGGCGAAACAGTATACCGAGCCGTCGGGAAGCCCCTTGTACCAATTTTGAGCCATCCCATGCAAAGTTGTTGGGAAGACTCGGCACCAGACCTCGTCGGGATGCTCCCACACCGACATGTAAGACACGAAAGCCTCGGCGTGGTCGGTTGGATCACTATCTCCTTTGTATGTGAACGCCGGCAACTTCAGCTTAGTTGGCACGGCGGTGTCTAGGACATAAGCACTGAGGGGCTGTCTGACCACGTGTCGAATGACGCGCGGCGATCGGCTCCTCGCATTCCTGGTCCGGCTCCTCTCCTCGTAGCGGGAAGGACTCCTTCTCCGACTCGGGCTTCTTCTCCGACTCTGCTGAGTCAGACTCCTCTGGCTTCTTTGAGGTATGCCTCGTTCGTGCCGCGGCGACGCTGTCTCCCCATGAGTGCGAGAAGGACTTAAGTCTACCACGACCACTTTGGGCTCCTCCGGCGTCTTGGTAGGGTCAGCTTCTCCCAGCGCTCCGTTCAAATTTCTCGGAGTCACGTTCTTGGCCCTGGTCTCCTGGACGGTTTCCGCCGCTCCTGTCGGTGTGACAGTGTGAGGTGACGTACTCCCAATTAGGTCCAGGAGCATCTTCAGTTTTGTTGTGTCAACCACATGTCCCATGATGGTGACCTGGTTGGCGGGCAGCGGCGTGTCTGGTATTATCGGCATTCCGAATTCCGGTTGGATTACTCCGCTGGTGGATGGCTGCACGACTCCAGAATTGTGGAAAGTATCATCTTGGTAGAGTGCGGTTTCGTCGGTCACGAATGCCTCTTGTTGTTTCGACATCTTAGCTTTTTGGGTGGGTTTTTTGTGTGTTTTTGTTTGTTTGTTTGGGAATGAATGTGACTAGCTTCTAGTGTCGTTCCCCACAGACTGCGCCAATTATTCCGGGTGTAATTCCAGAGCAGATTTTTGTCACCACTCGTAGCTAGTAGAATAATGTCCTTGCTTGAATCCTTCTTGCGGTCTCCTGAAACGATGAACAAACTGAGGGCTCGGCTTTGGCCGAGCGTACTCACTCCGACGCTCAAGTCAGTAAACTTAGAGAGGTAAGTTGTTGTTACTTGGCTAAATGCGTATTCTAGAGAGATAAGGAAGATATTACCAGATAAATAGTGGTTATTAGGTTAATTTGTGGATCATTTCCTCAATGAAGGTTGAGGAGTATTTATAGACTTTCACCTTTTGTCACGTAGTGGCCAAGTGGCCAAGTGGCTAGCAGGTGGAAAGACCGTTCTACCCTCGTCCGATGGACCCATGGCAGGCCGGCCGAGGGGTCTTGGATATGAGTACGCGGATATGTGCCCCGGCTGGCTGGTTGCCATGCCGAGACTCAGGTGACAGGCCGATGGGTTGCATCGGCTAGACTGTCTAAGTCGTTGACTTTGCTGTGGATATCTTTGACCTTCCTCAATATGTTGACTTGGTCAGCGGTGCAGAATATGCCCCATCAGTAACATATGTGACATGTTACTTGACATGTGAAATTGTAATGTATTTTTAACATATTAAAAATCAACATACTCATAAAATATGTCATTAACAAAATCGACTAGTAATTCGTAATTACTTGTACCAAAAGTGTTTCCGAATTATAAACTACAACATTCTGTATTTATAATAATTTATTCATTCCGTTTCAATTGTTTCCGTAAACAATAATTTCATCTAAGTAATAAAACAATTCGATTACTTAGACCGTGTCTCATTTAATCATATTACAATCAGATACGTTAATTATACTCACAAAATCATCCGTCAATTTTAAGCAATTTAATTAACTCGTATCGGTATACGATTAATTAAATAATCAATTAAGAGTATTTCCCTATAGGTATGACCTAAGAGGATCAACTGATCACCACCGTCGCACGACAGTAATGTCAAACTCTAGTCAGCCAATCATTACCGATATGTGTAGACCAGTTGACAGTAAAATATTACATCCCACATATATTCTTAAAATGAGATTTAAACATGTGATCATCATGATCAACAGTCGTGATCGCATTATTGTCGGAGGACACTTATTCCAACACAGCTGTGAAGGAGCCAATTGTTCAAAGAGGCGGTCTAGGATGTCTTAGCTATGGCACTGATGAGGAGCCTGATGATGAGCCAGTCAAAGTGACGGAGTCCGATTTGGATTTTGATGAGCCAGACGAGGTTATTGATTGGGAAGATGTTAGAGGTGTTGATCCGTTGAGTTCTGCGGATGTTGGAATTGCTAAGAGTGCCGCTGAGAAGATGAGCACTGTGGAGGCTACCTCTTGTAGCCAGACGCCGAGCAAGTGGGCCATTCCGTGGCCATTCTTGATCAACTATTAGTTGATTAAGACCTTTTTCAAAAACATTCATTTTTATTGCTTTTGTTAGACTTTTTTTATCGCTTTTGTGTGCGCGAGACTTCGCATTAATAATTTTGCTTAGGATTTAAACACTTTAGTCTGTTACTTTGGGTTTTTGCGCAATTTTGGGCGCGTTACTATGTGTATTTGCAGGTTTATAGACCTTCTTAGCTCAATTTATTGAGCTAATTCGAAGAAATCAGAACTTACAGCAGGTTTCTCAGTCGATCGAATGGCCATATTGGTCGATCGACTGACTGCAACAGTTTCAGAAGCTACTGTTCGTGTCACCCTGGTCGATCGACTGGGTGATGTGGTCGATCGACCGCCCAGCGCTGCTGTACCTGTTTTCGATCACTCCCCTGCTGTGTTTGGTCGATTTGCGGAGTTGAGGGAGTCTTTTCTCCACTTTATTCTACGACTCATTTCTGTTTTCTTCTATTTTCGTATTTTGCACATAATTTTGCGTTTCGTAAATTGCCTTCTCGAAATTACGCGTGGTATTGGTTGTCTTTTCAGATACCTATGGTAGCACTGCTGGCTACTGAAACCTCCTAGCTCACGCTGGTTTGGGGAGGTTTCCTTTTTACTGCGCTTAAAGTCTTGTGAGTTTCCGAGCTCTTTCTTTTATGTCAATTTTACTTATCATTTATCGCAAATTCCCGTTTCCCTTTTATTTCATTACATGATTTTGCACAATGGGGACATTGTGTGATTTGGTTTGGGGAAGGGTTTTGCATTGCATTCACATGTTTTATTGCATTTCTGTTTCACGTTTATTGCATTTCAGCTTGCATTTGTTTATTTCATTTTTTTTTCATAAATACAAAATTCAAAAATTTTTTTTTGGAAAATTTCAAAAAAATTCAAAAAGATGCACGTTTATTTTAGCATGTAGGTCGAGTCGGAACGGTAGTATTTCAATGATGACATTGCATTTTCAGCTGTTTTACGCCTAACCCTTGCTAATTGACATGTTATTAGTAGAATCATATATGCATAGTCTACGAGTTTTTGTTAATTTACTTGCTGGACTTGAGACTTGACTTAAATTTTGGCAAACTACATCATTTTCTGAGGTTTAGAGCTTATAACTGGTGACATCTATGACCAGTTTATCTAGGATTGTGAGTAGTACTCCTTATGAGACATGTTATATCAATATGCATAAATATGAACTTAATCTGCTTAATACCTGTATGCATTCGGGTTCGTGGTTAGTTGACACATGTGGAAGAGGTCACCCCTTTGTTCATTTTGCCCATAAGCCCCACACTGCCAAAAATAGCCTTTTTGTCCCGTTAACTACATCCTACACTTAGCCTGCCCTTGTCAAGCTAGTAGTTTATGTTCTTGGGATTGTTACTTTGTTTTTGGTAGCTAATGCTCATTTTGAGATGATGTTGGGAAGATGAAAAAGGAAAGAAAAAAATAGAATTGAAAAAAGAAGAAATAAAAAGGAAAAAAAAAGAAAAAAAAAAAACAAGTTCGATTTATGGTCGGTCGACTGGGCTCATTGGTCGATCGACTGAAGCCCGAGAAGAGAAAGAAATCAAATCGCATAATTCAAAGTCTGTTAAATGGCGATTTTTGCTCCCATGCTGTATTTGTATCTTATGGGAAGTTGACTAATTATGGAGATTGTGAGATTTGTGCTTACTTTTAGCACCGTGTCGATTGAAATCTTGAGCAAGAAGTTGGGATGTTGTTATTAATTTGGTTCCCTTAGTTACTAGCTTGGCTTTTAACTCTGTTTTTATCCAAATTCATCTTAGCCCCTTCGTACCCATACCTCACATATCCATATTTACCTCGGCATGTGTCATGGTCATTTGTTTGGTTGGAATGCGTATGTACGGTTGTAGAGATTATTTTCATGTTAGATTGCATGCATGTTCTTATAGGTCGTAGTTAGGTGAGTGTCATTACCTCTACTTCTTTCTATCTTTACATATATTCACCTTGTGTTTATTGTGTGATATGAGCGACCCGTGAGAGTCCAAAATGATAAGTCTCTACAGTTGACGGTTCAACAGTTTTTAACGACTACATAACTCGTTTGCATGATTCATATTGCTAGTTGATTGTTAGTTATTGCATTAAACTGGTTTAGGCTTTATAGTTGCATTTCGCTCTGAGATTGAACTCGTTCCATTAGGTTTTAGGATCGAGTCTAGTTCTTGCTTGGGGACAAGCAAGGGTTTGGTTTGGGGAAGTTTGATGCATATCATTTATATGATGTTTTACACCTTATTTTACACGCATTTCAGAGCTCAATTATGTAGTTTATGCTACTATTTGCCCCATTTCGTCTACTTTCGTATTTTTATGTAATATTGCAGATTTATGCGGAAATGAGTAGAAATCGAGCTAAATCCGTCCCCGAGTACTAGGCATTGCATTTGACATGAAGTATTTACTCTGGAAGCAAACTTGGTGCGCGTATCGAGGCCCAAAAGACGAATTTATGAAGCTTTTGGAGCCAAGAACCAGCTACTCCAGTCGATCGACTAACCTACATGGTCAATCGACCAGAGCACGAAGATCAGAAGCTACTGTACAGCGCGTATCAGTCGATCGACCGGCTGCTTTGGTCGATCGACCAAACCGTTAATTCTGACGTGAATTAATAGAACGAGAATTCCGAAGCCCATTGTAATTAGGTTTAGGAATAAGAGTTATGTAATATTTCTATAAATCGTAACCTGATGTTTTCAGAATATCATCAAGCTTTATCATCAAGTCATTGTTATCAGTTAGTTAGGGAAATAATTAGGGTTCTTGAGATTATTTCGTCATCAATAAAGTTTTCTTTTCATTCGGTTTTGATCTTTCCTCTTCAATTCTCCCTACGGTATTTTCTGTTCCTTCGTTTAATACACGCTGTTTTAATTCGTTCGTAGTATAGAATTGCTAGAGTAGATATCCCAAAGCCAATTATCGTTTCATGTCAATTTCTTATTTAGATAATTTAAGTATGAATTCGAATGCTTTAATTGTTGATTTTATTGTTGTTATTATTTCCAGTATGAGTAGCTAAACCCCTTTGTGCTAAGATGTAGGGGAATTGTAGTGTAGGCGGTGTAAAATTAGTAGACCTGAAATCACGCCATGGTCGATCGACTGGCCTACTTGGTCGATCGACCGGCCACGTGAGATTACCTTCGCTTTAATTAATTTAATTGCTATATTGGACGAATCGAGTGCACGCGACTAGTTGAATGTTTAGGAATTGACCGACCCGATAAGATCGAAAGATAGGGGAGGGAAATAGACTACCTAATTAAGACGACTAAATTAATAAGATCGAGAGATAAGTTAATTTAGACTTTTAAATCACTTTTCAGGAGGAAAGTTAGCATTAGTGATATTAGGGACCCGTAGCTAGATTGAAAGATGCTACCTGTTAAGAATGGACCGAGAGGACTTCTTATTTTTCCGTCTCACATGATTGTTTTAGACTTACCTAGGATACTGCCGCCGAAACTACAGTGAACCGACCATCTTAGCACCCTTTTTATTTGATTTCATACATTTCTATTTATAGCTCATTCATTTGCTTAGTTTACTTTTAAATTTCATTGCCTTTAGTTATAGTTTCACTCAAATCAAATCCCCCTCACAATTGTTACTTTAGATTAAAATTAGACAACTATTAATTGCATCGCCTCCTTGTGGTTCGACCCTGACTGCCACTATCTATAGTAGTAGTTTGGAATTATAAATTTATCTTTGTTACTCTACGACGGTATCAATTCTAATTCATGATTTTTCGTATACAATGTTATAGGAATCTAGGAATAAGAATTCTAATTATACTGTAAACCTAAGATCACATATATTTACAACGTAAATTTAAAAAAACCAGTTTGGGTTATTAAATTTAGAAACCAAATATAAAGACTCAAGTTTTTGAACGTTTTTAGTTCAAATAGCGATTAAATAACCTTTTTAAAATTAATGGAATATGGAGACATGATATTTTGTGTCGCGTTCGCGGGAATGAATAGGGAGAACATAGTTGTAAATTCATCTTTTCGTTTAGTACAGCTCTGTTAAACTCGGCTTATTTAAGCTATTCATGTAAGAAAATTTCAAGTTAATTCAGTTCAGTTCCAGCTCACTCTAACTCTATTAAAAAATATGGGTGTTGACAATTGCCTTGTCTTGATTATTTTATAACTTAACGTTTAATAGTGGTTCAAGAGACAAAATATTACAAGTGGCCCGGGCATCGCCCGGGCATTAAATATAGTATATAACTAAAGGAGGCTTTTTTTTCCTAATTATACTATTATCATTAGAATTAGAATTAGGAGATAATTAATTATTTACAATTTTTCTATTATAACTAGGAATATAATTTTCCTATTAGAAATGAGAAATAATTAATTATTTTACAATTTTCCTATTAGAAATAGGAAATAAATTAACAATTTAATAAGGCTTTTTTTTCCTAATTATACTATTAGAATTAGGAGATAATAATTATTTAATTTTTTTCTATTATAATTAGGAATATGATTTTCCTATTAGAAATGAAAATTAATCAATTATTTTACAATTTTATTATTAGAAACTGGAAATAAATTAATTATCTATAATTTATTAATATTAAAAAATTATTCATTAGTATATGTTCACTTTTTATTAAATTAGAAGTGATGGGGCATATTCTGCACCCGCTGACCAAGTCAACATATTGACCAAGGTCAAAGCTAAAAGACAACAAGTCAAAAGAAAAACGGCCTAACCGACAAAGCCTGTCGGCCTGTCACTGGTCTCGGCTCAAGAACTAGCCGGCCGAGAGGCATATCCGTATACTCGCATCCAGTCCCCTCGGCATGGAGTCAACCAGGTCCGCCGGCCTGTCATGGGTCTCTCGGCCGAGGGTAAGACAGCGATCTTTCCACCGCTACGCCACTTGGCCACTACGTGACAAAAGGTGAAAGTCTATAAATACTCCACATCTCTCATTGAGAAATACACTGGAAAATCTGGTATAAAACTCCCTTATCTCTCTACAATATACTTTGCCAAGTTAAACATACAACTTATCTCTCTAAGTTTACTGACTTGAGCGTCGGAGTGAGTACGCTCGGCCCCAAGCCGAGCCCTCAGTTTGTTCATCTTTACAGAAAAGAGTGAAAGGAAGAGACGAGCAACGACATCATTCTACAAGCTCAAGTGGTCACAATCCTGCTCCGGAATTACACCCGGAACAATTGGCGACGTCTGTGGGAAATACGAACTAAAAGCTAGTCACCTACATTACCAAAAAAAAAAAAAAAAAAATCATTCAGCGAGCTAAGAAGATGTCAAAGCAGCAAGAAACTGTGAGTGAAGGAACTGCATTCTTCCAGGATGACACGTTCCGTAATTCTGAGATCGGGCAGTCCCCCACCGGCCGAGTCAATGACACGGTGCCCGGGATGCCGAAAGAGCCAGAAACACCGCTGCCGACCGACCAAGTCACTGTCATGGGACATGTGGTCGATGCGGCCAAATTAAAGCTATTCCTGGACCTGAAGGGTAGTACGCCGGTTACCCCTGTCACGACGACGGGGACGGCAGCGCATCCACAGTGACCAGGGCCCATAGAGTGACTCCGAACAACTTGTCGGGAGCGATACAAGGAGCGGGCGTGCTAGAACGCCAGCAGAGCCCGTGGTGCCGGTGGCGGACCGAGTCCTTCCCCACTCGCGGGAGGACAGCGTCGCCGCGACAACAACGAGGCCATCCCCGAAGGAATGAAAGAAGTCCGACTCACCAAAGTCGGACAAGAAGCCCTTCCCGCCAGAGGGAGATAAGCCGGACTAAGGTTGCGAGGAGCCGATCGCCGCGTGTCATTCGACACGTGGTCGACGACCCCTCGCACCTATGTCCTCGAGATCCCTGTGCCAACTAAGCTGAAGCTGCCGCCCTTATCATACAAAGAGGATAGCGACCCGACCGACCATGCCGAGGCTTTCGAGTCGTACATGTCGGTATGGGAGCAGCCTGATGAGGTGTGGTGCCGAGTCTTCCCAACGACCCTGCATGGGATGGCTCACAGTTGGTACAAGGGGCTACCTAATGGCTCGGATATCTTTGTTATGCCGACCTGAGAGACAATTTCATAGCCCAGTATGCTTGCAACAAGAGAAGGGCCGTGGAAACATCAGATCTCCTAACTATCCGACAGGGGGAGGACGAGTCCCTCCGAAGCTACGTGAAAAGATTCGACGCTAAGGTTCAGTAGATCCGTGAGCTGAACACCGAACTGGCGGCCTTCAAGCTGATGAAAGGCCTCCCGAAAGGCGAGTTTAAAAACGAGTTGATCAAGTGCGAAGACCTCAACTTAGACTCCGCCAGAAAGATGGCCGACCGAGCCGTAAAGGTGGAAGACTATCACAAAACCTGGGTAGGCCACAGTGAAGCTGGGCACCCAGAGAGGAAGAGTCGTCGGGACAACATAGATGAAAGTCGCCGTGACGGGAATAGGTCACGGCCTGAGAGATCTAATAGGAAACAACACTCGGCGGGGGCCGGGGGGAGTTCGGGACCATACTACCAGAAGCGGTACAGTAGTCTCACCCCCTGGTCGCCTCTCCAGCCGAGGTCTTTACCCTAAGCAAGAATGATGGACAGAAGTGGGCAAGGCCCCCCAAGGCGAGGGGGGACGGTGACACAAGCCAGTTTTGCGAGTACCACGGCCACACCGGCCATAAAACTGACAACTGTCGACATCTAAGGAACGCCATCGAAGAGCTAATCCGAAAGGGGGGCCTCAGCAAGTATGTAGCTGGAGGCCCAGGAACAAGCGCCGACGGGGCGAATAGAAAATCAGTTTTCCAACGGATGGGAGTAATCCAGGTTGTCATCGGGGGAAACGAGAACGGTGGGTCAGCTAATGGGCACAAACGGCCCCGATATAACCATTGGAAAGAAGGACTACGAGGGAGTCGTCGCCCCGCACAGCGACCCGCTTGTAGTCCACCTGGATATAGCCAACCACTTGGTCAAAAGGTGCCTGATTGACACAGGCGCCTACACGAACATCATGTTCAGGGAGTGCTTTCTTAATCTCGGTCTGAAGATTGGAGACCTGAGCCCCTGCATTAACCCGCAATACAGCTTCTCTGGGGCCGGCATGGTACCCCTGGGGTCAATCAGACTGCCAATGATGTTCGGCCAAGCGGATGCGGCTAAAAATGTTTTATCTGAGTTCGTGGTTATCGATGGTTCATCTGCCTACAATGTTCTCATAGGCCGGGTCACTTTGAGCAAGGCCGATGCAGTGATGTCCATCCGGGCCCTGACATTGATGTACGTCTCGGACCGGGGGGAAGCACAAAAGTTCGTCTCAAAGGACGAGAAAGATGAAATAGTCAATATCTAAGTGTCTGCCAGGGGGTGCAACATGCAATCCCTCAAAGTGGCGAAGAAATCGGAGAAAGGGAAGAGCCCATCCTTGCAGCAGGAGGGCGAACCGATGAATACTAATGTCGGCATGGTCGAAGGAGCCGAGACCGAGGAAGTGGAAATTGACCCAGGGCGCACCGAATCGTCGGTGTCAACTGGAGCCAAAATTTAGGGCTCATCTCCTAGACCTGCGAGGAAGAACAAAGATGTCTTCGCATACTCACTGCCGAGATGTCAGGCGTGAGCCGGGAGGTGATCGTTCACAAGCTGAACGTACTCTCCACCGCTCGGCCGGTCAAGCAGAAGATGAGGAACTCCTCGGCCGAGAAGGATGAGGCCATCAAAGCTGAAATAGATAAATTATTAGCGGCGGGCTTTATCATGCCTTGTACTTACCCTGAGTGGCTAGCAAATGTTGTAATGGTGAGGAAATCGTCAGGGGCGTGGAGGATATGTGTTGATTTTACCAATCTTAATAAAGCGTGCCCTAAAGATTGCTATCCCTTGCCTCGAATAGATGGTTTAATTGACGCCACGGCAGGCTACACTATGCTAAGCCTGCTAGACGCCTTCTCAGGGTATCATCAGGTATTTATGGCCGAGGAAGATATGCCTAAATGCGCATTCATCACCAGTCACGGCACATTCATGTATAAAATGATGCCGTTCGGTTTGAAGAACGCTGGCGCAACTTACACTAGGTTGGTGGAAAAAGTGTTCCAAAATCAAAAAGGGTGAAACATCGAGGCTTACGTCGACGATGCAATTGTAAAAAGCAAGTCTGACAGTGAGCACTTAGCCGATTTGGGCGAGACATTTTGCTCACTAAGGAAATATAAAATGAAGCTTAACCCAAAGAAATGTAACTTCGATGTCCGGGACGGCAAGTTCCTCGGCGTGCTTGTCAGCGCCAGGGGAATTGATGCCAATCCGGAGAAAGTCAAAGCAATACTAGACCTACCGGAACCGAGAAATCGAAAAGAGGTTATGACGCTGACCGGAAGGATGGCGGCTCTCGCCCGCTTCATCTCTCGGTCGGCCGACAAGAGCACTCCGTTCTTTAAAGTGCTGAAAGGGAATAAAAACTTTAGCTGGGGGGAGGAACAGAGCACGGCTTTCAGGCAACTAAAAGCCCACCTTCTGACACTGCCGACCGTGTTCAGGCCGACGCTGGGGGAGACACTATATCGATACTTAGAAGTTACCTCGGCCACGGTCAGTGCCGTAATCGTCAGGGAAGAAAATAAGCAGCAATACCCAATTTACTTTATCAGCCATACACTGCTGGCCGCCGAAAGAAATTACCCACTAATTGAAAAGGCAGCCCTCGCCGTCGTCGTTGCCGCAAGGAAGCTAAAACCCTACTTCGACGCACATCCCGTGACGGTCTTAACCGACCAGCCATTAAAGAAAGCGTTAGAAAAATTCGAAAAATCCGGCAGACTTATCAAATGGGCAGTGGAGCTCTCCGACTTTGGCATTCAGTACAAGCCGAGGTCTTTGATAAAGGGGCAAGCGCTTGCAGACTTCCTGGCCGAGTGCACGTATCAAGAAGAATCACATCCCGGCGTGTGGGAAGTGTATACCGACGGGTCCTCCACGGCGAACAGCTTAAGAGCCGACATCCTTATCATCAGCCCTAACGGAAACGAGTTTGAGTACGCCTTGAAGTTTACCTTCTCGGCCTCAAATAACGAATCCGAATATGAGGCGGTGATAACTGGAGTCGAGTTAGCTAGAGCTGCCGGGGCGGAGCATATTGTGTTGAAAACAGACTCGCTCTTAGTGACTAATCAAATCCGAGGAGAGTATGAGACTCGAGACGATGGGATGGTAAGGTACCTGGAGAGGGTAAAAGCTGACACCAAAAAATTGAAATCTTTCCAAATACAAAGTGCATCCCAGTGTCCGAGAACAACCGAGCCGACGCTCTCTCAAAACTTGCCAGTTCAAGCATCAAAAATGTCGGTCGAACCGTCTTTGGTGGATATCGAAATGCTAAAAGCATCACCGAGACCGTCGGCATGGTGGGCGACATCGAAGCCGAGACGACGTGGATGACTCCGATAATGAAATATAAGCTGACAAAAGAGTTGCCGGAGGACCATGATCTGTCTCGAGAAGATAAGAAGGATCGCTGCAAGGTACTTAGTGTTCGAAGGAGAATTGTACAGAAGGTCCGTAATAAAACCACTCTTGAAATGTGTCGGCCCAGCCGACGCGGAGCTTATACTGACAGAGATTCACGAAGGCTTCTGCGGACATCACATGGGGGTGAGAACGCTAGCCCACAAAGCTCTCCGAGCCGGCTACTTCTGGCCTACCATGCTGAAAGATTCCAGGGCAAAAACCAAGAAGTGCAAGAATTGTCAGATGCATGCTCCGGTAATACATGCACCTTCCCGAGACCTGCAACCAGTACTTAATCCCCTACCATTTTCACAGTGGGGGATGGATTTATTAGGACCATTTTCGATGGCCTCCGGAGGAAGGAAGTACCTGATTGTCGCCGTTGACTACTTCACCAAATGGGTCGAAGTCGCGCGTACACCGCCAAGACCACGGCGGCCGTAAGAAAGGTGATTTGGGAGAACATCATAACTCGTTTTGGGTTACCCCAAGTCATTGTATTTGACCACGGCCGAGAGTTTTGGAGCGACATGGTGATGAATTGGTTGGAAGAGCTCGGTATCAAATTTGCATACTCCTCCGTCCGCCACCCTCGAGCAACGGGCAAAGGGAGGCGGCTAATAAAACAATGCGAACGGGTTGAAGAAGAAGGTTGAAGATCTAAAGGGAAGATGGGTGATGAACTACCCCGGCCCCGTGGTCCCTTCGAACCACGGAGAAAGAAGCAACAGGTACATCCATTCCACCTAGTCTATGGGTCCGAGGCCATCCCGCAATTGAAGCGGTCGGTGCCGGCATTCGTAACGCAATACTTTAACCCGATCGAAAATGAAGAAGGCCCGAGAGCCTCCCTAGACTGGTCGAAGAAAGTCGAGATACGGCATGGCTCAACTTGGCAAGATATCAAAACCGAATGAGAAGAGCCTACAACCGTAGGGTCCACAAAAGGGACTTGAGAGTAGGAGATCTAGTCCTGAGAAAGTCGGCCGCAACCAACAAAGGAAACATCCATGGTAAGATGACGGCCAACTGGGAGGGACCCTACAGGGTGGTTGAAGAAATGGGGCCGGGGACATACCGGCTGACAGACATGGAGGGTGTGCCTCTAATAAGCCATTGGAACACAGACAACCTTAGGAAATATTTCGTATAGCGGCGGAGGTGTCCGAGACTGTTGTGGGCACCCAAACGCGTGATTATATCTTATGAAGAGTGATCCAAGTTTTCCACCGAAATGCGTGTCCCCTCCGTAGTCGTACCAAAGTAGACGCCACGGCCAAAGTCGGGCAGTCACTACAAATGCAGTTGATACTCGCGAAAGAGACCAACATGCTTAAGAACGTATAAGTACAGTTGAGAAACGCAAATCTGACTGCCCTGGCCAATTCGGGAGTGGCAGAGGAAGCGATCAATATGTCTATAGATACGAATGCAGTCGAGCCGTAACCTCGATTGCCTCGGCCAAAGCCGGGAGTGACGGGGGAAACGACCGATATGCTAACATGTTTACAACAAAGCAGGTTTGGGAAGCAAACCGACCGCCTCGGCCGGACCGAGAGCGGAGGAGGAAGCGACCGACATGCCAACATGTTGCTCAAACAAATTGGGAAACGTGAATCTTGCTACCTCGGCTGTTTCGGGTGCGGCAGAGGGCACGACCAATATGCTAAAAACGTTTAAGTACAGTTGAGATACGCAATCTAATTGCCTCGGCCAACCCGAAGGTAAAACGAAAAAAAGCGCTCAATATGTTTAAAAACGTAAGAAGACAACTGAATGGAGGATGAGATCAAAGCCTCGGCCAAGCCGAAGGCAAATAAACAAACTTCATTGAAAATGTTTACAAGTGAGACAAAATAAAGTCGACGGCCGTCCCCATAGGGATAGCCTAAGCTCAACCTACCAAAGTTTAACAAAAAAGAAGGAACAACAAAAATTACAACATTAAGACATGAAGCGCCAAAAGGATGGCAGGGAGGAAAGGCTCAAAAGCAGGCCCCCGTACAGCTGAAGCTGTCCGAAGGGCCAGGTGAGTCTGGTGACGACCGCCCGTCTCCCTATGCTTGTTGCCGCTTGCCACCGGCAGCAGCAGCAGCATCACCGTCGGTGGACGGCCCAGAGGACGACTTGGCAGCTTCACGTGCCTTTGCCTTCTCAGCCTCCTCTCTAGCCTCCTTCACCTTAGCATCATGGGCCGCCTTGGTCGCAGCTTCCTCGAGCGGCCTTCGCCTCGGTCGCGGCCTTGGCCTCCTCGGCGATCGCCTTCTCATCCGAAGTTTGTCAAAATCTTGCCACGGAAAAGTGCCTTCGGGAAGGAGCTCCTTAATCGCATCCCTTGTAACATCTTGACTTGGTCCCGCACAGGGCACACATTTCGGGATGATGACGGTTTTCAGCAGACTCAATATCCTTCTCCCTCCGAGCAAGGATAGCCTTTGTGCCCTTATGTTCCTTCGCCTCGGCCAAATGCGTGGTCTTCCATCTTTCCTCTCGCTCAACCATGGCCTTATAACCGCCCTCAAGTTTGTTTTCTCCTCCCGCAACTTAGCGGCATCAGCCAACGCGGACTCAACCTTAGCTCTTTCGGCCAAGACCTTAGCTCTCTCGGCCAGGACCAGCTTCTCAGCGTCCTCCTTAAGCTTTCGCTCAGCGAGGAAGTCCTGCTTCGCCTTCTCGGCCTCCTCCCTAGAAGCGGCAAGCTCAAGCCTAAGCCGTTTGAGCGTAGGGGCAGTTTGAGCCACGAGCTTTTCTTGCTTGATAAGATGAGTGCCGGCAACGTCAGCCCACTTCATCAGCCTTTTGGCCAACCTCATGCCGTCCGCCCTGAGCTGAACGAAGGAAGCCTTATTGGACGAGGTGTCGACGGCGACATTTTTGTCGCCCATCCGCACTGCCGCTTCTCTAATGCCGTTCGGTGAAAAAACAATTGGCGACGGCCGATCTAGAAAAAACCCGGATAAAGCGTCCATGTCAACATTCATCGACATATCGAAAGCTTTGTCATCGGAATGCATAAGGAACCGCTAAATCCGAGCCACGGGTTAGATCCGTACCGATCCTAGCCTTCTTGGATGGAGGGCCGGCTGACCCCTTCTCTTTCCCTGCCTCGGTAACAGCAGCAGCAGACGTTGTTTCTTTCCTCTTATGTGAAGGAGGAGGACCCTCCAGAACGGTGAGGTCCTCGTCAACATTGACGACCTCCTTATCTTTTTGGACTATGGGGATTGGAGATCGAGTTGGAGTTGACGTCGTAGCCGCCGAAGACGTTGCTTTTGGTCTCTGGAGCGGCACGTTACCGCCAATCTCTGCTTGAGTCGCCCCCACGTCCATTGCTTTCAACGCCGCTCCATGAGTTCGTGCGGGGCCACGCTTGCGATCACGCGACGCGCCTTAGGGTGCGGTTCAACAACTCTCTGTCCTGGTCAAGTCCCAACTTGCTTAGGATGGAGACAGAGAGATCCCGCCAAATCGATCGCAAGAAACAAAGCAGAGTTAAGCGAAAGAAGTAAACCGAGGCTCAAATATTGAAGCATAAAAGCAAAGAGGGGCCTCATACCGACCCCACTCACCCCGGGCCGAGGGCGGTATGAGGCCGACATGACAAAGCGGCTCGTCTTGAAGGACGATCTGCGTCGGAGGCATCCATCCCTTCGGCGTGCCATCCTTCTCGGCCTCGAACATGCTCATTGCCCGCACTTCATCGTCATTAAGATAAACCTTCTTGGCGTCCATCTTAATCTTATTACGGGAGACACATCTTTCATGCTCCCCCGACTCTCACATGGCGCAAATTGACGCGGCGCTGGAAGGACCGGCAAAGTGGATAGTCCTCCGGAACCTCGATATATACCCACCGCCCCTTCCAGTCTTTGCGGGATGTCGGCTGGAGACGGTCACGTAACCCGGCTCGGTCGTCAGACTGTACCACCCCATGACGCCTTGGGTAGACACCAAGATGGTGGAGCGGCGGAAAAGGTTCACCGTTGGGGCCTCCCCCTTAAAGAGACAAAACCATACGAAGCCAATAATCGTCCTAATGGCCAACGGGTACAGTTGTGCCACGGCGACATTCATGGCT
The DNA here is from genome assembly GCF_048544455.1 of Silene latifolia. NCBI lineage: Eukaryota > Viridiplantae > Streptophyta > Magnoliopsida > Caryophyllales > Caryophyllaceae > Silene > Silene latifolia. The sequence goes on from NC_133526.1 coordinate 196,581,431, forward strand.
TTGATTATGGCCGAGACGTGTTTATTAAGAGGAAAACGGAGCCCATACTCTAGATGCCTAATATACATGCTTATACAACCTTCGGGAGGGCAACAGACTGCCTGATCACCCACAGGGACAATAATTCTATACCCCCTGCCGAAGTTGTAGTGGTCTTCGAAAAGTTCAGGCCCGGAGGCACAAGCGAACTTGTTCGTCCAAACGGGATCAGGTTTAATCGAGCAGGCTTCGCCGTGCCACAAGTAATGCGGCCTCTCTGAATCAGATTGGGTCTCTTCCTCCTCATCATCATCAAAATCCTCGAGATATTTCTCGTCGATTTCAGGAGAAGACGACTTGCGACCCCCGAACCCTACCGGGGAGACAACCAGTGGCTCCTGTTCAGCGGGACGCGGCGGTTCGTCCCCCGGGGTTGAGGTACTAGGCGGAGCGTCAGCAGCAGACATGGTGGCAACGAATACTTAACAAATAAAAGTTGGGGAAGAATTTGTTTTTACCTTGAAAGAAAGTGTTACGCCGAGTAACGCTTCGGAAATTAGAGAGAGAAAACTCTTCGAAAACTAGAGAGAGAAAATTTTTCTTGAAAAAGAAGTTTGCGCAGCAAAATGAGGGGCATACTACTCTATTTATAGAGCAAAGCCCATTCAGTGGACCAATCAGAGCAAAGCCCATGAAGCGTCCACCAATCAATACCAGGCCATGTGTCAAGCATGCAGCCGCAGAATGTCAATCGACATACAGTGACCCATCTTCTTCGACACGCTCCTTGGTATCTACTTGCCAACGGCCAGCTGATCAACCAAGCTTGGCAGCACCGGCCGGGGGCAATCAAAAGCACACGACACTCTCAACCTTGGTCTCGGCCAGCGCCATTTCCTTTTCCACATTCGATGTCCATTACACAACAATGTGGAGAGGGGATATGGTACGGCCTGAACAGGACCAAGCCGAGGAAGAAGTTCGACATGCGCAGAATACGCTCAACACGCATTGAAGGTCCATACCACGGCATAGACTACGTTGGGGGCAAATTAATGGGGCATATTCTGCACCCGCTGACCAAGTCAACATATTGACCAAGGTCAAAGCTAAAAGACAACAAGTCAAAAGAAAAACGGCCTAACCGGCAAAGCAAAGCCGTCGGCTGTCACTGGGTCTCGGGCTCAAGAACTAGCCGGCCGAGAGGCATATCCGTATACTCGCATCCGGTCCCCTCGGCATGGAGTCAACCAGGCCTGCCGGCCTGTCATGGGTCCCTCGGCCGAGGGTAAGACAGTCTTTCCACCTGCTACGCCACTTGGCCACTACGTGACAAAAGGTGAAAGTCTATAAATACTCCACATCTCTCATTGAGAAATACACTGGAAAATCTGGTATAAAACTCCCTTATCTCTCTACAATATACTTTGCCAAGTTAAACATACAACTTATCTCTCTAAGTTTACTGACTTGAGCGTCGGAGTGAGTACGCTCGGCCCCAAGCCGAGCCCTCAGTTTGTTCATCTTTACAGAAAAGAGTGAAAGGAAGAGACGAGCAACGACATCATTCTACAAGCTCAAGTGGTCACAATCCTGCTCCGGAATTACACCCGGAACAAGAAGGAAAAAAACATTTGATATATTTATAATATCCAATTTTATAACAACTTCCGATTAAAAAAATGAGGTATTATGAGGCTAAAAGGCCCTAGGCCGAACTGGGTTGTGACAAATGTGCATGCATATATAATACGTACTACATGGAATTTACTCATTTAAAGAGTAAAATCAACGCTGAAATATGCCCCTACATCTTTTGTTATTGCTAATGTCATATTTAATTATACATAATATGAAGTTTATTTTTCAAATGTCATATGTATTTCTCCTACTAATTTTAAAGTTATTTCCCTCACAATACACTTCAACTTCTATTGATAATTTATTATTATATTATTTACATTCACTTGTCATTATATAAAAGTATATTAATCAAAATTTAAATAAGATATTCACAAATTATTGATAAGTACAAAGTTTGATATCTATTTTCCAAGGAGTATTAAAAGATAAAGAAAGTTGCTGCTAATTTGCGAATCGAAATATCATATTATGACAAATGAGTAAATGTTTTGAAAAACTTTATTGTGCGATTGTTTTACAATTTAAAGTAAAAATGCTACCACGAGTAATAAAACAGATTTGAATGAGGCTTGAAGGTAAATTAGATACACTTATTATAGAAATATGTATAAGATTAAGATTCAATTCAAGCAACGATCAACATTTTAAAAAAAGCCATAAAAAACACATAAAAGGTTAAGAGTAGTCTTTCCGTAACATAGTGAAGACCGTCTCTCTCAAGCTTTTCTTCTGACAAATTTACATGCATAAAAAACGGTAATATTCAATTATATGGAGCAAACTAATTATTGTAAATGCTATAATTTTTTTTTTTTTGTGTAAATTGAACACATCATCACTATAATTTAGGGAGAGATACGAATTGGGGAGGGTGAGACATATTCGTCATGCATAATACGATGCTTTAACCATCTTTAGGCATAAATATAAAAATAAATGAAAAACTTTAAACCTAAAAGGGGGTCACGTACTTGCCAACTCTTCTATAGTTCTCTACCGCAATAATATTCTCATGAAGTTTATGAAATTTATTTCATATTAAGAGAAAATTGTTGATTACAGCCTTTTAAAAATCACTTTTTGAAAATTACAGCCTTATAATTTTTTTTTTGAAAATTACATCCAAAATATTACTTTTCTTCTAAAATTGCACCAACTTGAGGTTTCCGGTGAATTTTGATGATGTTTTTATGATGTTTGGGGTGATTAATTGGTTTGTGTTAAGGAGAGGTAAGAAATCTGGGTAAGTAGGCTCTCAAATAATAAAGGGTACATCATAAAAACATCATAAAAATTCACCAAAAACCTCTAGTTGGTGCAATTTTAGAAGAAAATTAATATTTTGGATGTAATTTTCAAAAAAAAATTTATAAGGCTGTAATTTTCAAAAAGTGATTTTTAAAAGGCTGTAATCAACAATTTTCTCTCATATTAATAAAAAAATGATTATACTGCTTCGTACAATTTGTTATTTATAAATTTTAGCTAACTTATTTGAACTTGCTTAAATATATATATTTTAAGTGAAAAATATTAATTATAAATATGATAAAGATAAAGTTTAATCTTTAATTTCCTCAGAGATAAAAAAAACTTAATTTTTATTTTCTTATAATATACTAACTAAAAGTTATAATGTAAAACAGGAAATTACACCACAATCTACTATTTCAATATGTCGATGATCAACACTCAAAATAGCACATTTGTTATTTAAATAGTATAAAAACTCTCAAAATGTTAAAAAAAAAATGTTCAATCTGTCGTTATCAAACAAAACCTAAGTTTCTGCATTTTTGTTTTGTCATGTTCAACTTAATATTTACGGGATGTAAAATGATGAAGTTCAGAAAGTAGCGGTTAGTTTTCTGATAGTTAGATGGACTTTTCAAGAGAGAGATGAAAGCTTTGCTTTTTAGACCGTTTTATGTGTGAACCGAAGGGATTAAGTAGTGGGCTAAAGGTTGTTTTGAAAGGGAATGAGGTTGATTGCGACGAGTTGGTTGACTAAAGTTTTTCCTTACTAGATCTAAAAAACGGATAATTATTATGAGATGATAAAATTTGAAGAAAAAAGGACAATAAAAATGAGATGGAGATAGTAAGATTTATTTATGCAAAATGAAATAAATAGCAAAATTCGTTTATATATATAATATTCAAACTTACTCAGTTTACAAACATAGTACCCAAACACTTTGTTTGAGTATCTGGAATGGAAGTAGAAGAGGGGACGAGAAAAAGACTAGGAAGAGAGAGAGAGAGAGAGAGAGAGAGAGAGAGAGAGAGAGGGGGAAGATTGTTTCTTAAACTTTTCTTTGTTGAAGAAGAAATAAATTGTCTTCGATAAGGGAGACGGGGATCCATATCATCTAGAGTAAAGATTGGTGTTTCATGGAGGTGAATGTGATTTATGACTTCTTAGATGTAAAACGTGGCAGAAAGGTAGTGATAGTGGTAGTGGATTGGAGTTTGTTTCGAGTAGTAAGAACTAATCATAGTGGCTGTTGTTTTATTTTGCGGGTAAATTAGTGGGGTGGAGGGAGGGTGCATTTGTGGAGGGTGATGAGTTTAACGAAGATAGTGATAATAAATAAGGTTATTTATCAGCAAAATATCGCTTGCATTAAAACATATAGGTAACATGAATAATAACAAGAAACCTCAAAAGATCATACTGATAAACTTAATCTTGACCACAACAATCCAAACTAAAATAAAATCTTAATTCTAACAACATTGTCGAGAGCAAGGATTAATTTCCATTGGATTGTGAATTTTTCTAGAAGTAGGGGTTTAGTTTTTCATTTAGTTGGATAAATTTGAGAGAAGTTTCGAAGACAAGGATCGATCTTTCAAGGGATGAAATTGTTTTAGATCATGTGTGTGAATAGGGAAGAGAAATAGGGGTCTGCGTGAAGAATTTTGTTTCAAATGAGAAGATGGGGGGCAAGACTATTGTTATAGGGGGTGTCATAAGCACCCCTAGCCATGTAGTATTGCGTTGGAATTTGGTTCACATTTAAAGGTACGTCTATAGTTTGACCGGGAGATATAACATTTAACTACCTGTAAATATTTTTACGTAACTACCATTTGACCCAACAATGATTAAATTATGGTTGTTATTCTAAAGAAGGAGATTTGTTGCATCATTGAGTTGATTATGCAAAGTAGATATTATTGTTTCCTTAACCAATTGAAAAACAAACATGTATTAATGAATTTTTTTAAAAACTCTCAATCCCAAGTATCATATATATAAAAACTTCATATTAGTTTTATTTTCCTAAAAAACAGCATTGTCGAGAGCAAGCGTTAGTTTCCATTGGATGGTGGATTTTTCTAGAAATAAGGGTTTGGTTTTTCACTTGGTTGGATAAATTTAAGATAAGTTTCGGAGACAACGATCGATCTTTCAAGGAATGAGATTGTTTTAGATCATGTGTGTGAATATGGAAGAAAAATAGGGGTTTGCGTAAAAGATTTTATTTCAAATGAGAAGATGGGGCCAAAACTTAGTATTGTGTCGGAATTTTGTTCACATTCAAACGTAATTCTATAGTTTGACCGGGAGATATAATATTCTAACTACCTCTAAATGTTTTTACATAATTACAATTTGATCCAACGATTAAATTATGGTTGTTATTCGAAAGAAAGAGATTTGTTGCATCATTGAGTTTATTATGTAGAGTAAATATTATTGTTTTCCTTGACCAATTGAAAAACAAACTCTAAAACCTATCAGTCTAAGTACGAGTAAACACAACTAAAAGGACCCAAACTATTATATAATATAGCTTTAAGGACCCGAGTTATTATTTTGTGGCTTTAAGGACCCCAAACATTGTTTTTGACAAAAATAACCTTGCATATGCTCTACTTATTTTTCAGGGATAAACATACTCGTATATGTTTTACCCGAATTTTTGCTTGAGACGGAGACGGTATTCGTCCTAAGCGTAAGACGAGTCAAGTAGTAAGAATAAGACAAAAGCAAAATGAATGAAGAAAAGTAAATCTTTTATTCTCAAGTGGGATGATACTAGATCCGTTTTAATTTAAAGACGAATAACTCCTTCTTAAGAGAGACTGACTGATATTTTAATTTGGACCTAAAAGAAAGTAATTCGTCTACGTATATAACCTAATTTTCACCAAACTAAATGAATAAAATTGTCTATGTACAACCCAGTTAAATGATCATTTATTCGTCTACGTTTCAATCCTCGATAGCTAGATAGTATTATTTTGTCTACGTATAACCTAATTTTGAAGCCAAAAATAGATTAAAAACTTAAAACAATGTGTTTTAGACGATTTTATAACTATCAAACTTAGTTGTGTCTTTCTTTTGTAAATTCAAATATTTAACATACTTAGGAGTATGTAGTAAGATTTTTTTTTTTTGGTGCTCAGTATGTACTTCCTCCATTCAACTCCACTCTACCTATTTCACTTTTGTACACTATTCACAATTGTATATTCGTTTTCGATTTTCTCTCGATACGTAAGTAGAAATATATTCATGTGGGATCTTGTTTGATTCGTCTTTACGAGTACATTAAAAATATCTAATTTTTATAATTTTTGCAAATACGTAGCTAACGATATTTAACGCGTAAAACACGCGTTGGCAAACGTGAAAAAGGAAAGTGGTAGAGTGGAGTTGAATGGAGGAAGTAGTAAGATTGTGAGCAAGTAGTTTTGTATGTGATCGTCTCACAAAAAGTTATTGTGAGACAATTCAGTAATATATTAACTAAAAATCATCAAACAGATATGAAAAGATATTGAACGGTACTAAAAAAAAATGTAATATAACGACATACGATAAAATAGGTATTAAGTATTAACATTTTAAAATGGGTACTAATTTAAAAGTTTTATTAGCATCATCTAAATTGGTACAAAAAATGATATCGCCCTTTTATGTATTGAAATGTTCATATAATAAGCTATTGTAAGACGATCTTTTATAATATTTTTTGTATAGTTCGTTATTCACGTACACTAACTTTTTTAGCTAATTAATCATCATGATTTTATTGACGTAAATTAACACGTTATTTATTCAATTTGATTAAGTATTTAATTTGATAAAGCTTTTGGATCAACCTAAAATCTACCTAACAATACAAAATAAGCTTTTGGAGTATGTATTTATACATAAGGGTATTTTGGTAAAAAAAAGATGGTTTGAGGTCCTTAAAGCCACATAATATAAGTTGAGGTCCTTATAGCTACATTTTGTAATAATTAAGGTCCTTTTAGTGGTGTTTACTCGTCTAAGTACCATATATATAAACTTCATATTGGTTTTATTTTCCCAAAGAAAACACTCTTTTATTCTTATGTCAATATTATGTTAACGGGAATTATATGTTGGTCATGCGGCATACATAAAATCTTAGACATGAACGATGTACTATATATCTATATTCCATTTTATTGTAAAATTTATCACACATTATTTTAATATCCGTGCAACGCACGGGCAAGAAAACTAGTTCCGACTAAATAATGCAATGTGAAAGTGTTAGTCTTCTTAAAAATTGAAACTTCATAATCCGTATGTAAGTGAATGAAATAATTCAAGTAAATTATGAAAGTGTGATATTGGTAAAATTTAAGAAATAGAGTTTTATGATCTTCAATTGTATATTAGACCGCAAATTTCGTAACTCTAGTTGACTAGTTGTTCAATGTGAAAGTGTTATGTATTGAGAGAAAATTGAAATTGAATGTTTATTTGTGAATAGTGTAGAAAAGTGAAAGTGGTAGAGTGGAATTGAATGGAGGAAGTATGTGATTGTATTACTCTATTTATGTTAAGAATAAAAAAAGGGTAAACAAATGAATGGTACGGAAGAGTATGGATCTTAGTCTGTTCCATTTAGTTGTACACAGTTTAAAATCTCGCTAACCTCGCATATTTTGAAAAACGTTTTAAGTCAATTGAAACGGAGGAAGTATTTAGAGAATATAACAGTATTTGGAATTGCTTGAAAGTTTTGAACTTGAAAGGAAGAATGTGGATTTGGTAATGAGTTGATATTCATTTTGATGATATAGTACAGTTGGTGGGTAGTTAGGGTACTATGCAAAAATGTAAACCATTAAGGGAAGAAACTCTAGTTGGCTAATTGTGCTATGTTGAGTATGAGTCCATTAAGAATTTATTCTCCAACTTATTGACGGTCAAAGTTTTTATTCTCCAACTTATTGACGGTCAAAGTTCGGAAACTTTGACCTCCAATTTTTAATCATGACACATTGACACCTTAATATTATATGTGATTGTATGTATTAGTCTATTTATGTTAAGAATAAAAAAAGGGTAAACAAATGAATGGTACGGAAGGGTATGGAACTTCGTCTGTTCCATTTAGTTGCACACAGTTTAAAATCTCACTAACCTCGCATATTTTGAAAAACGTTTTAAGTCAATTGAAACGGAGGAAGTATTTAGAGAATATAACAGTATTTGGAATTGCTTGAAAATTTTGAACTTGAATGGAAGAATGTGGATTTGGTAATGAGTTGATATTCATTTTGATGATATAGTACAGTTGGTGGGTAGTTAGGGTACTATGCAAAAATGTAAACCATTAAGGGAAGAAACTCTAGTTGACTAGTTGTGCTATGTTGATGGAGATGATGTGTACAAGTATTTCGTCGTTCATTCTCCGTGAATTCAGGTAGTGGGTATTAGGTTGAACATGAACTTTCAAAGAAGTAGCCATTTTGTTAGTTTAATTGGCTCTCTAACGGATTCCATTGTCGATAGTGGTGTAACTTGTTCAATGCGCAAATGTTGCGTAACAGTGGCCTTGACATGTTCGCATTTTCAGTAAGTCGTTGAATTTCTTTGCCCGCTGCTGACAGTCAAACCTGTAAATTTTGATCATAGGAGAAGCAGGATTTATATTTGCCACAAAATGGATTATTGCTTTGGCCTTTGGGGATGTATTTTTTCGCTTCTTTAAATTGGCGGTAGTTTTTCCTTAGGCCGACTTTGCTATATGTTTCACTTGAGCTTGTCTTCTTAAGAATTTATATGAGACACAGTAACATCGGTCTGTGCGTCCCTCAGTTTTGTTCAGATGCCTTTCTAGTTTTCACTGGTTATTGCTGCAGAATGCGGTGTGCATGTCACAGAATGCTTTATGCAACTCACTGCTCATCTTAGGCTATCACTGGTATTTTTCGAGTAGGAATTTTTATATGGTCTTTGTTGTCTGCAGATGTCACAGAGCCGCTGTTGGTTGAGGTTGATCAAATTTATCACCTTGCTTATCTGCATCCCCTATTTTCTGCAAGCACAACGCCGTTAAGGCGAGTACTAAACCGTTCTTATTTGCTTACAGCACTAACGTGACACATGGATCTTTTGAAATGTGGTTCGTAGTCATTTTCCTTTTGAAGGGATTGAAACAGCTGGAAAGAAAATGATTTTAAGTTTTGCATACTTTACAGATGATCAAGACGAACATGATGGGTACTCTGAACATGCTGGGACTTGCTGAACTTGTCGGAACTAAGTACGAAAGTTTATATCTGTATGACTGTATTTGCATAAAACTCTCGTATCATGTGAGATTTGCCAACTCTCGGATATTGGGCAGATAGATATTACGCTGTTGGTTTTAGCAAATGTACATGAGACTGAGTGAGAGAGAGGTAGTTTTAACAACTAATCGGAGATTTGTGCGGCATTGACAACCTATTCCAACTTTAGGCGAAAAATGAAAGCGAAAAGTTTCCATGAAAATTGCCTCTGAGATATATTTTTCGGATGTCTATGCAGTTAAGTTGGTAAATTGGAGGGGAGACTATGACAACAAGGTTTGCCGCAAGCTGTGGCGTATATTTGGCGAGGGATATCTTTGGCCTTGGGAATAGACATCATAACCAAGAACGGAAATACTGAATATCCCCTCACTCGAACCGCTATCCTAAAACGAAGGTTGGAATTTGTCAGATTGCTCACTCCAGTTAATTTATCATTATTCAAAACTGGTCAGTTTCAGAATGGTAAAGAATTCAATTCTGAGCAGCTTCGAGGCAAGAACTTGATCCTGTACCTTGATTTGGACTTATCTATATCTAATCCCCAGCGCTTGGTTAGACGGTTTCAAGGCAAGAACGGTTTCTGTCAAATAATGGTAAGACGAATCACTTGGTACGGTTTAAAAAAAAGGTTATTATGGTGAAGTTGAGGATGTTGATTTTGATTCTCTCTGTGGAAAATACCTCCTCATCTGCTGTTTCTCAGTACCTATGTTTAGTGATGAGCGTGTCGCTGATGAATGTCGTGCCATAATAGATATGTACGACCATTTATCTCAAGATGGTCGTCCTTTAGAGATAATTGTGGTAGTTAAGATGAGAAGCGATGCTGCTACTTATGATCAAAAGGCAGCTTTTGATCACTTTTATTCTGCATTCTCCTGCCTTGCTATACCCTTTTCTGATGTTGATACGCGTGATTATATAACCTCCTGTTTCATGAACCGGGCCATTTTGGTCGATCCCAAGGGACTTGTTTTGGAGAAAGAGTATACCCTTGAAAATTTTCTCAACCTTGGTTCTGAGTGGTCGCCTCCCTTTCTCAACACCACTTTGAATGAGATTTTTGACCAAGATCACTCATTGAGATCCAGGTTGGATCCCATGTATGCGTTGGCGTATGGCATTGTTAACAAGGATCAACGGTATCTATCCCTTTATAGGGATATTCTGCTTTGCGATCCCTACCTCATTCTCCGCAGATTTGATGCTGAAACTGATTTAGCGCTTCTACAGTCCTAGATCTAACCTCCAAGTATGTGGGATTGTACCTCTGCTTTGACGGGAGTATCATGGAACGAATTAAGGCCGCCCATGACTATTGCTGCTGAGCAAACAAACAACAGCTTGAGATAGTGCTCGTATACTTGAAGAACCATACTCATACTATTAAGACCTATATCAGACACTGTGGCTTTCAATATCAAATCCTGGTTTCTTTTCGACTATGACAGCAAGGTCTGCCGCAGGCTGTGGCGTATATTTGGTGAGGGATATCTTTGGCCCGGGGAAAAGTTTATCATTATACCACCTAACTGTGAATCTGCTGAGCTGCGCGGAAGAGACGTCATAACCAAGAATGGAATTACTGAATATCCCTTCACTCGAACCGCTATCCTAATACGAAGGTTGGAATTTGTCAGATCGCTCACTCCAGTTCATTTATCATTATTCAGCTTCGAGGCAAGAACTTGATCCTTTACTTTGATTCGCTCTTATCTGACCCCAGCGCTTTTACGACCTCTTGATGAAGCATGACCTGGAAATGAAGGCCATAGGTTGGGAAATTGTGTTTGTTCCCCTGGATGTTGCGGCATACACGGAAAGCAATTGGAACAGACAAATGGTGGAACGGGTTGTTTTTAATTATCCTTTTAGAATGGGTTCAAAGATTGAGAAGATGCCATGGCCTGTTATGTCTCCCCCTGCCGCGTTTGAAGCGTCTGTCGAGGAACAATTGACTTTCCCAGAAGAGGATCAACATAGTCGCCTCGTTGCTGTTGGGAAAGATGACAGTATTGTTTCGAGACAAGTTGAAGCGGAGCTTGAGGCTCATGGGGTTACCGAATTTCCGTTTGATGATGTTTTGGAAAGTGACTTCGCTCTTGAGTTGGCCTTAATGCCTGAGATCGAAGACTACTAGTAATATTGTTGACCCACAGCCACATACGAAACTACCTGACCCAGCTCCGAATTGGTGAAATGTATAGCTGACTCGTTTAGTAAAAGAAATTTTATGCTCTCAAGTTTATCCTTCAACTATTACAATAATAATAAAATATCATCTACCTTATCGGTTCCTAATTGCTCATAGATACTTTAGTTAAATTTATTTTTTTGGGTTAAATTTACTTTGCACTGGATTAGTCCCCATTTTTCTATTGTCTAATTACTCCATATCCGATAATCAAAATAACGCATATTACACGGGCATCGATCCGTAATTATGTGTTCTATAATTTATTCATGTTGGTCATCTTTTGAGTTAGCAATTTCGTTCCTTGAGAAATCACGGTGTGAAATGAGGTGCCTACTTTATGGAAGATGGGTTGGATTTCGTTTATTGATCATGATCGACCATTTGCGTTTTATCTCAACGCGTCGGAGTCTATTCGTAATGTTGCTAAGGAATGTAAATGTTGATTGCTACTATTTTTTTCACGTGCACGTTGATAGTTTTCATGCAAGATATGGTGTTACTCATACGATAGAAAAATTAGAGTCTAATAGAGAATACCGCTTGTGAGATTGAGCTCCGTATCTATTAGAACAATTATGTGTGCTTTTGAAAATCTTTTACCCATTATGTCCTACAAAAAAAATATAAAATTTCAAGTGAATTAATGTTAAAGACAATTTTTAAATTATACGTTTAAATTAATTTCCGTGTAAAAAAGAGAAAGCAAAGACAGTCTAAAACCAACAGTAAAAATAGAAAAATAAAATATATCCTACTTTTCACTTCCCCCTCTCCACCTCTCACATTTGTAACCCTAAACAATAGTCAGACATGGGGAGTAACAGCAGCCGCAGTAAAAGCATGGGGAGTAACCCTCAAAAAAAAAAAAGCATGGAGAGTAACAGCAGCAGCAGTAAAAGGACGAGGTACTGTATTGTTTATTGCTGGTTAATTGCATTTATTAATAAATTAATTAGCTCCTTAATTATAGTACTTGTATTACGGAGTATTTGATTAATGTATAATTACTCAACTAATTAACCCCTTAATTTTAGATTATACCGTAGATCTTACCTAATTCATTTCCTTATTTCGACCTTATTATAGTAGTATTAATTAATTAATTAATTAATGTATAAACCTGCCCTGATTAGTTGCATTAATTTATTAATTAACAACTCCTTAATTTAATTGGCATTAATTTAATTTATTAAACTCCTCAATTTAGTTGGCATTAGCTTAATTAATTAATTAACTACACCCCCAGGCCCCACCCCATATTTATTTAATAATTTAAATAAATTTTGAGTAATTATGATTAGCTTAATTAAGTACCCTACCACCCATATTTTATTTTTATTTATTTGAATCCGAGAGTATGAATTAGGTTAATTAACAACAGTGTATTTATTTATTTTGTAAGGGAGACGGAAGAGGAGGAGCATGAGAAGAAAAAGAATCCATATGAGATTTTCAAGAAGAAGTTATCGGAATTGTTTCCCGGGTATTATTGGGACGATCAACATTTTTGTATGGTGCCTGACAATCTGAACAAGGTAAATTTAATTTTAATTTTGACATGAATTGGATTATATTATGGTTTATTTTAATCTGCAAAATTAACCCTCTATGTTTTTGCAGAATCTTCCCCGGGCTGATTGTGATCTTTCCTTGGGCTACTATCCTGGAATTTACGAATACATGTACATGATGGAAGAGGTTGAAACTAAGGATCCTCCATCGTCCACGGTTAGGGTTAAGCTGCTTCTCCATGCTCTCTTTGAAATTGGAAAAAAAGTGAGGGGGGTTCATATTGACACCAGGGATTTCAGATTGGATGAGGAGACGGAACAAAAGCTGAAGGAATACGCTCCCAAGATAAATCCAAAAAGAGGCTTTTTGTATCCTGGGAAGATCCCTAAGTTGGCCGAATCCGAAATGTTGCGACATCTGCCCTCTATCCCATTCCTAAACATCCATTCGTACTGGCAGAATGCTATTTCTGCTTATGAGAAGTATGAGATGGGAGGCTTTATTGACTTCATCAGTAAGAGATTTTTTCTCTTTTTTTTTTTTTTTTTTTTTTGGTGCTTTAAAATTTGATTTTGATGTGATTCATTGGTGGCTACAATTGAGGATGCGGTCTTTACTGGTGAAGCAATTCATTGCATTAGTTGTTGGATGTCTTATGTATCAGTATTGGTATCATCGAAATATTTGTAGAATTGAAGGTCTTGTAATTAGGCCTGAGATCGTCTTTAAAAATGTAAAAGAGGTAGTATGTAATCGTATTCGCTGCAAACCAACTTTGAACATGAATAGGGCAGCTAGAATATGGATTGAAAAGAAAGTATACTAGGGGAGTTACTCTCGAAAATGTAACAATTGTGATTTGATATTAATATATATTCTTACCTTTTCCCAAAAAAAAAAAAAATTGATTCTGAATTGTTTTCCTTCGGCAGTGGACGAGGGTGAGAAGAGGCACTTGTTTGTTGATGATGCTGATCATCATGGCTGGTCCATGATGAGATTCACAAGTTTTGTCCGACTTGCCCATGTTTATCCACCTATCAAGTCATCTGGGGGTCAACTCAGCTTCAGAATTTTCCGATCCAACACCGGCTATTTCCTCAGAGAAATTTTACTTGCTCTGACTAGGAAGATGGAACCTGCTGCCCGGTCAAGATCTCTTGTCATTTACGAAGACCTCCTTGCCGATGTCAGTGCTGATGACGATGCCGCAAGATATGTTACTCTGATCCCATTTGATGCCCTTCTACGTTTTAAGAAAAAGAACAATGATTAGAACCTAAACTCCTTTCGCCTTAATCCCTATATCGAATGTTTCTTTTCTTATCAGTTAGACGACCACCCTTGTGGGCTTTTGGTTTCGTATCACTTTTGTTAATTGGTCTGTTTAGTGCTATAGTAGCTAGCTTTATGCTGAGTTTGTTGTGATTTCAATATTATGGAACCTTTATTGCGTCATTGCTCTCTGTAATGTCCAGGCTTTGTTTTGAAAATAGACTTGTTCTACCTCGAATTCTAATCTCCCAAAAAGGTCCATTGGCGAGAGCGAGGGTAGATCCCTCAATGTAGTTGTAATGTAGGCCAAGTCGGAGCAACACAACAATACCGGCTCGGTTCTTGGTCTAATGGTCATGTTATGTAACTGGTTTTGATTTGCCAGCTTAGAATCACATAACTCCCCTTCCCCCCCGCTTTCATTGTCATGTCATTTAGAGTACAGAGCGCAGCCCGACACCTGATGGTCCCTTGTTCTTAAAATGCCTACTGTTATCATATACAATTTACGTCTTCCCTTCTAGAAATCTACTTCAGCAGTACACCTGCTTTTGGTTTCTGTATTTGTAATGTTGACGTCGTTAATCTATATCTAAATATGTTATGGGTCAATTTTATGGAGTAGCGTGGTATTCGTCGTTGACATTTGTGTGTTTTGGTGCCACGTTTTCAACAATTCGTACCTGTTTAAAAATATTTGCAACCTTTTGAATTCATAACGGGTATGAAACTCATATATTGGCCTTAGATTCGGAAGTTTTTCGATTACATAAAGCTGTTGAAGTATGAATTGATTTGAAGTACTCGGTTATCTATCGTCCCCTATTTGAATCCGAGAGTATTAGTCCACCTGAACGGGCTCTTGAGTACCCTATATATGTATGGATATGTACCTCTTTATGAAAAATGAATCTGTCTTTGGGCTATTTAGATAGGTTATTGGATAGGAAATGGACTAGTATTAGGTTAGTAATGAGAAGTTTGTTTTGTCGGTAAGATTAGGTGTCGAATGCACAGGTTTTTCCGAGAGGTGTCCACAGGGTGTGCCTTTTGCCAAAGTGTTTAAGTCTGTCGTTAGGTGATGATAACAAGTCTTGTTTGGCAGAATGTGTATTTCCATGCATTCACTCTGCAGCAAGGGGAAATCTGTAATGTTCTCTGCCGGAGTTTTGTAGAAATTAATTTGCACAGATTTTTGTTACTCGGCTTAAACTTCCTCTTACTGATGCTCATTATTTTTTAGTTGTGTATGTAGCTGACGACAGTATATCTCACTCAAGTGCCTAAGTGATTTTTGGCTTTATTTGGTGACCATGGCTGACTGATTGATTTACAGTGGTCGACGGTCGGTCGTGCAGATGAGTTGAGTTTATAGCGTCATCTGTTATTCTGTTTAGCCACTTTATCTCGGTTAACTGTTAAGCCAGAAGGTTTTGAGAGTGAAGATCGGGGAAGTGAACAGATGATTAACAAAGTGTTGTATTGTTCATCATGAATAATAACCTCTTTTAGCCACTTTATCTCGGTTAGATGGATATATGTAAGGGTGTTCATTGGTCCGGGACCGGACCGGACCGGACCGCACCAAACTCTTTGGACCGAAGACCAAATAAGGGTTAAGAGGTGGACCGAGGACCGGACCATATTAATATTGATCCGGTCCGGTCTGGACCATAAAAACACGTGGACCGGACCAGACCAAATGGACCAAATATTGTTGTCATCGTCATGTTTTACCATATAAAACATCGCAAATCCGTCAGGTTATCATCGCAACAGGTACCCAGACCACCAGTGGTAGACCGCAACATTACCACCTCATGCACTGCTCATCGCAACGAGCGACCCAGATCATTAAATGTGTACATCCTCCTTCCCGTAACCACCACGCCCCATAAACCCTAAACCTCCAGCATAACCACCACGCCCCATAAACCCTAAACCTTCCCGTTACCTTATGCGACCCCTCACCCCATCATTATTCATTACCCATCCATTACGACCTCCTACCATCAACACCGCTCATTCATTTGCCTTTCAAGTCGCCAAATACTAACATTTTTATTTCTTGTCTTTTGTTTATTGACTCATGTTCAACTCATTACCTTTCAGTGTCATAATGTTATGCATTAATTGTTAGATAAGTTTTTAAAATCACTCCCACTTATATAAATTGAAAATAATACTACTAAGTATCTAAATTGATCTTTTAATAATTCTATATTATTTATTACTCTTGATTTGATATATATTATGCAACAACTTGATAAATTTTAGCTAACTTATATATTTTTTTTATTTCTTTTTCTAAAGCCCAAATATATCATAATAAATTAAGGGACGTGCTTTTTCACATACGGATTTTACTCTTTCACATACACATTTTACAATTATACCCTTGTCATTTTTTCCTCCCTCGCTCATTCAATTGAATTTTTTTTCTCTCCCTTCCCTTCACCTCCCTCCGGCAACCCTCACCGTCCAACCTTACTCCGATGGCGGTTCTACGGCCAACCTCGCGTCCCATTTCTCCGACAACCCTTGATTTAATATACCCAGTTAATGGTATTAATCATATACTTTCGTTATCTGCACAAATTTAGTAGTGTTACGTTATTTTGGCAGTGGACGGAGGCTACTTGTGCTTTGGCAAGAAAGTTCACATTTTTTCACTCTTTGCATTGTTCTTTAGTTGATACTGAGTGCAATTGCTTCTCGATTAAAACCATTAACCATTTCTAGTATAAAATTTACTCATTTTACCTTCATATGATCAATTTCAATTGTTGTGGATCAAGTTTTGTCTTTATTATCGTGCTTGTCTGCACTTCCAGCCATAGCACGGTTGAATGCTATGGTAAGTGACCGGCATAAAATACTTGCGTGCGACCATAACCGTCCACTACTCTAACCACCGCGCCTTCCACTAACCATAAACCCAAATTGATAATACTCCGTAATTGACAAACAACTAAACATATTGATTTCAATAACTAATAAACCCTAATAATTTCCATAAAACATATTAATAATTGCAAAAAATTGGAGAATATAATCCATAATTCAAGTTTTTAGAATAATTAGATTATATTTTTGGGAAAAAAAAGTTCATATAAGACTAAATTTGTTTAGGTTTGAGGAAAAGGGGTATGATATGGAAAGTTTATGAAAAAATGTATGTGAAAGAATAAAATTCGTATGTGAAAAAGTAATTCCGTAAATTAAAGATTGTTTCAAAGTAATGAAATATTGTATTCCTCTTCTTTCGTTAAGACGCACTTTAATTTAGAGAAAGAATCAAAATTTATGATTAGTAGCAAACTTACTTGTTATATTAGTTTTTGAGATGCGATTTTGACAATGGCTCGTTGACTTGTAGTGAAATATTGGTTGTTAAAAAAAAAAAAAAAAAAATGATTATAACATAATTATGTTACTATTACAATTAATTATATGATTATGATTAGTACTACATGAAATTTTAAATATTTCAATTTTTCATGCTTATCGCACTTGACAATCGTATGTTTTACCGATTTCAGCCTTAATATATGTGATCCTTGTAATCCCTCTAACTTAAGAAATATTTACAATTTTATTATTTTGAGAGTAATATTAAAATCAAAGGTAAGTAATTTTTTTGGTACATAAGAGTAAAAATATATGATTCACCCTTAATAATCCGACTTGCAAAATGTCGTCGACGTTTTATAACGAATCGTCGACGCTTTTCATAAAAAAGACAACACATACCCCTGCTTTCTCTTCCTCCCTCCCTCCCTCGTACACAACAACACATACTCGCTCTCTCTTCATACACAACAACCACCACCGCATGGCCGCCACTACGGGCCGCTACCAACACCACTTCCACGCCGCCCACACCACCGGATCACCACCACGCCGCCACCGCCGATATCTCTTCGATCTTCGTTCTTCATTCATTACTTCGGATTTTGTTTATCCCACGCCAACAAGACCGCCGGACCACCTTTGCACCACCACGGCACCGTACCACCACGCCAAAGCAAACATCCTTTGATCTATCTTGTAGTTTTGATTTTTTTTTTTTGTGATGGGCTGTTTAAGGTTTGGATTTTGTGTTGATTAGTAGTGTTAATAATGTTGGATTTATAAAGTTTAAGATTTGCTTCATTTATGCACCGTAGATGTGAATAAAATTGTGAACTTTTGCTTCAATTATGCAAAGAAAGACAAAAGAGAATCACTTTTGCTTGAATATAAATGTCTCTGACCATTTGGGATGTTGAGGTTCAACGTTTCCTTTGGACTAGGACGTTGAACTTCAACGTTGGCATAGGTGATAGACGTTGGTCTTCAACGTTGGTAATGGTAGTGGACGTTGATATTCAACGTCCATGATGGTCTCGACCATTCGTTATAAAACGTCTCGATTTGTCATCTCTGGCCATTTGGGACGTTGAGTATCATCATCCCCCTCCAACTCAGATGTTAACATTCAATGTCAGTGTCCATGTCTCACATTGGGTTTCATTGTCCATGTCCATTAGGGACAACCATATTCAATGTCCCAATCAATACGAGAAAAAGAAAATTACAATTCGATTCATACTAGACAATTTCAACATTCATATTCATAATCGATTCATACTGGCAATTTTAACGCCATACTAAGCAATGTCCGATTCAAACGAAAAAATAAATAAATTACAATTCGATAGATAATTAAGTAGTTAAGTAGTTAATTTATCGACGATTCATCGCTCGTGGTTGATTTGGTTGGTTCGTCGTTTGCCATTGAATTCGATTAACAATGTTGTATTTTTTTTTTTAAAGTTTGTTGTTTGGAGGATTTGGGAGAGAATAGGGTAGGGAGGGAGAGCAAGGGTAGTGATGGTCTTTTTTTTAAAAAACGTCGACGATTCGTTACAAAACGTCGACGACCTTTTACAACCCCCTTAATAATTGTCTAAATTTTCAAAACCCCTCACTGGAAGTTTCCAGTGTCATCTCTTATACCCCATTTTATCAATCTATGCTGGTTGATTATTTTGAGGGCATTGTTTTACTTAATTTCTTTTAAAAATCGCAATTAAATTGAACTAAATCGGCTTGAACTGAATTAAATTGAATTGAACTCATAAAAATCGAAATTTTTTTAGAAAAAAAAAAAAAAAAAACATGGCCAAATCTGTAACACCCCCATACTCCAAGTGCCTTACCAGGACCACTCAGGTATAAGGATGTTACCATCTCGGTTACCCGAGGCAATGAATATCATAAGACCATAAAGAAACGTACTTTAAAAGTAATTATAGTTTAAGTGATTACATGTTCAAACCCAAAACTGATAAAAGAAATACAAGTTCTCAAAACTATCTACTGTCAAAATACTATCAAGCGTCGGACACGGCGGAAGACTTCTAAAGCGCAACGTGGTGACTCATCCCGGCTATCCCATACGCATCGTCTCATACCGCTCAATAATCGCTCACCACCCCGAATGGATCACCACGATTTTTAAAACATTAAACGGGTCAAGTACTAATCACACAATTTATATAAACCAACAACACATGTAAAAAAACAAGACTCACACGATCACACGCACAATCACACCCACTCCAATCAATCTCCGTCACCGACTGTCCACTGGACCAGCCATGCCAGTGGGGGACCGCAGCCGTTCCCACCTAAGCCCCGCTCATCATACCGAGCGATAACCCTGTCCCATTAATGTGCACATCCCCTTCTGTGGCGGGTTCCACGAAGGGCGAAACTAGGGCGTGAAGCCACTCCCACAAGTGACTCCACTCAGCCGAGAACGCATTTCGAGAACCAGAGACAAACAATCACAATCAACAACCGTCACAGTACGAATACGATATTATTCAACAACCACAACACATCAACAACACATTATAGGACTAATACTGAGTAGGGAAACCCTACCTGGAACAGCAACACAATCAGACGGTCTCAACAGCTGTATCAAAATTCCTCTTCTACGAATCCTCCTCCTAACATATAATCACATAATTACTAACAAACACAAAACTAATATAAATCCCCAATTCCTAAAATTAGGGTTTAAACAAAGTTAACTAATTACTATAAAATTGGTATGTAGGTCTTACCCTTGACGCAATGAACACTATGATGCAAAGAACGAGATGATCTGACACTTCTAGCCTTGGGGATTTGCCAACAACGCGACGAGAGAGAACTACGTAACTCCTTTTTCTTTTGAAAGGTTTAGAAAGGTTAAAAATGATGAAATAAATTGACGGAAACCTTTTATATCAAACTCGCGTTATTAGCAAAACCCGTCAAAACAACCCCGTAAAACACACTTACTCGATCGAGTAACTAACGTACTCGATCGAGTGTCGCCTACTCGATCGAGTACCAAGGCTACTCGATCGAGTACCCAACAGGTCAGAGACTATTTAACTTGCAAAACACCCTTACTCGACAGAGTAAGGCCCACTCGATAGAGTACCCAGAGACTCATAAAACCGTAGTATTACAGTCTTCCCTCCTTAAAAAGAACTTTGTCCCCGAAGTTCAACCCATACATAAAAACAAACATACTAACTCGGTCAAGACGCAACAAAGCTACTAAGAACTCGAAACAAAACCCCGACTTATAAAACATGAAACCATGAACTCTTAACACAAACTCCACCAACTATTCCTACCTCCACACCTCGCTCACGATGTCGTATCAACTACATCATAAACTCTCCCGACACTAATTCCATATACTACCAACTACCATCCACTAACGCTGCTAGCTCCATAATATATCATTCACTACCAAATCCAATATCAAGACACTCATAGACATCAAACGGAACGTTACAAAATCACCTCATGCATCGCTCATAGCAACGAGCGACCCAAATCATTAAATGTGTACATCCTCCTTGTGACGGGAGCCACAAGGGGCAAACATGAGGGTGAAGACCATCTCTAGACGATGGCTCCACATATCCAACTAACACCTCCATCAATCACACTTACGGTTATCGCAATAAATCCACATAATAATAAACATGCAACTATCACATCACCAATAATCAATCGTACAAAAGACTGAGTAGGAAACCCTACCTTATTCGAAAATCCGGAAATCAACACAACAATAAGGTTAGAACTCCTCTTCCACAAAATTGTCACCTAAACAAATAATCAAATGCTACCATTACTTTAACATCCTGTAGATACCTCGTTTCTACACCTTCCGCCAACCACCCAGTGATGATAGGGCCGCATGTTTGGTACACGGAATAATTTATGACAATTCGTAAGTTTATCGTCAAGTGATAGCACAAATACTTGTGTCTACTCCTTGGTCGTCATCTACGCGCTGATACGGTCGTTTTGACAGTAATTAGATTTCATTTGGAGTCCGGGTCAAAAACCGCTTCATTTCTAAGAAACTGTTTAAAATGCCGAGTCGAAATGTTCTAGAATATTCCAAAATTTAATTTTATATCTTTTGGTAAAATATCAATTCTTTCAAAGTTCGTTCTTTCATCGTAAATAAATCTAATTTGTTTCTAACCCGTTTTAATTTGTTTTAATCCGTGTGTATCGCTGAGTCTACTCTCATGGCCGTCAACGGCCATACCAAAGCCTCATTTCCACACGGCAGACCCGAGATCATGTCGTAGTCCTCCAGAGTGACCCCGACCTCTCCTTTTTGGCATATGGAAACTCGACGTCGTGACCCAGTACCGATCAAGGAGAGCTCGAATCAGATTAAGGTTAGCCCGAATCTTCCTTTCCCTGATCTCCCTCCAAGCTCCCACTAAAGCCCCGAAGGCTCCCAACTCGATTATGGCCTTCTCCTCCTCCGACAGTCTCTCGAAGGCGTCCATCATCGTCGAATAACCGGAAAAGGACCTCGTGTTCCCGGCCTCTCGTATCAATTCAAAACGAAAGCTATCTTTAGCTTAAAACAAATGAGAAATGAAATGATAAGCAAATAGGAAAAGTAATAGGAAATGACAAGTTCCAAACTTACCAGACTCCTCGCCGTCCTGTAAGACAAGTGGCTCTATGCCGCCCAAATGAGATGTCTACCATCCCATTTCTCGCCCCACTGGGGTGCACCCACAAGCTGGCGACCACCTCGTCCCACGTTGGCCCTCCTCAGCCTCCTCCTCGATCACCTCCTCTCTCTCCCCCTACAAGAGCAAGAAAAGGGTCGAATTCCACATCCATGGGAGCCCTCCCTGACGTAGAAGGAATTTCACCTGCAAATCAAGGTAAACCAGGCCCTGTCAAGCCACAACAAGCCTCGATGGGTCATTTCAAGCATTTCCAAGCCCTAAAAGTGGCTTTTCTCGCCATCTTTGGCCATGTCTTTCGAAACCTGACCACTCATTTGGTAGGTTGGGGCAAGTCAAGTCTAAATTCAAGCCTAGTTGCGGCTTTGAGTCGAAAATTTGACAACATTTCGTTATAATAGCGATTATGCCCTAGAAAAGTGTCCTGAAAAAGTTATCACAAATCAAAAATTCGACATGATAGCAAGTTTACACATTACGCAAGGGTTCCAAAACACCAAGTTTTATCAAAATGGACAATCCTAAGGTCATGTTGAAGCAATTTTCAAACAAATTTGAGAAACCGCCTTATTTCGCTCAAATGCTCAATACTTGACAAAAATTCAAAAGGAGTACATGGTTATGTTCCTAATATTGCCAATTATCCATTTCTAATATGAATTTCATCAAACAAATCCATTAGAAGCAAAATCCCCAATTTTTCGACATTAAGAGAGGGGAAAGCCTAATTTTCCGGCCCCAATTTAATCAAAAACGAGAATTAAATGCAAGAATGTGATACATACCTCAATTAGACATGATTAATGGAACTATTTGATTAAGTTTTGACGATATTTGGTCGGAATATGAGAGAGTTTAGAAAGAAAATGTGTTTTGAAATTATGAATAACACACGGTTTTAGTCGGCTTTTTACCCAAACAGGGGACAAGCCGGAAATGACGCAAAGACATATCTTTGCGCCCTTTTCCAATGCCGCAACTCTTGTTGCGCCTGTTCCCAGCGTCTTTCAAGCTCAATTTTTGAAAGTTCGTTATAAGTTTGTTACTTGTGGGCCCAAGCTTTTGTGCGCCTCTTCTCCAACGCCTTATATCATATATTTGGTTCTTTTGGGCGTTCTTTTCGTCCGAACCCGTATTTTTCTAGACGGTCTGCAAAACCGTCACGATGTTTTGTCTCCCAGCAAGGATTTTTTTATTGAACCCGGTTCACAAGCTCATCAGTTATTATCGAGATTTCGCTTGCAGCAACGAGCGGATTTCCAACAGTGCTTTGGACGCGCCATTATCAGTCAAACCTCTTTATTTTTCTTCGACGGTTTATAAGACACACCTTTGTCAATACATTTATTATCCAACGAGCGTTCATGACAACCAATGCGCTTCTCGAGAGATGAAGTTTGTTTGGAAGCATATATCAGATTTCTCAAGAATGATTCAATCCAGATAGAGTCATCCATATTCTTCCCAGCGCAGCATTATTTTGCAGTATTGCTCACTCAAGGTTTCTTCCTTGACGATAAAGATGTTCCTAAATTGTCATTGTATTCCCCAACGAGAGTTCGCTTGAGACCAACGCAAGCAGATTCCCCAGCAGTTTCTACCAACGTCTTGCTGCCCTCTATTTATTGTTTCCTCACGGAGTTCGGGAAAAGTGTCGTTCTCCAGAATTTCTCATACTAGCCGTCCTCCTAGGGTCATACACCTAGCTTTTTTGGGTCCCACACCCTAGCAGAATCCTTACATATCCTTTAGATCTTAACCTTAGCTCCTACGCTTATCCTTAGCTCTTACGCACCTTCGGAAACATCTTGAGAAAGAAGTCACATGTATGATTTCTTCTTATGGCTGACGAGCTTCCCTACGTAGTCTAATGGACTTTAAACGACCGTCCCCAATAGTCGACAGACTCTAAAATGTTCCCGACGAAAGGTCATTGGCTCAGACCCCTTGAGCCGCCTCGCGTCGCCATAATCGTCAGGTTGTAATCTTCGATTGACTTGATGGCTATACTTTGACTTTCGCTTTGTCTAAGCCTCAGTCAAAGTGGGGGCTCTGTAGATACCTCATTTCTACACCTTTCGCCAACCACCAGTGATGATTAGGCCGCATGTTTGGTACACGGAACGATTTATGACAGTTTGTAAGTTTATCGTCAAGTGATAGCTCAAATACTTGTGTATACTCCTTGGTCGTCATCTACGCGTCGATACGGTAGTTTTGACAGTAATTAGATTTCATTTGGAGTCCGGGTCAAAAACCGCTTCATTTTCTAAGAAACCAATTAAAATGACGAGTCGGAATGTTCTAGAATATTCCAGAATTTATTTTATATCTTTTGGTAAAATATCATCCATAAATCATATTTTACGGAATAAGGAAGTAAAGATTCACCACAATTCTATAATAGAAACGCATAAATCTTTCTTCCGCATGAGAAAACCTCTGGGGAAATGACACAGCAGGTGCTGCGCCTCTTGGAAGGATCGCAGCAGCTGCTGCGCCTCTTCTCCAGCCCGTTTTCGCTGTTCACAGAATATTTTTGTGATTTCTTTTCAAAGTTTGTGTCATTCCATAACTCTTCACATTTCTTTTTAAAGTTCGTAAGTTTATCGTCAAGTGATAACTCTTCACGGAAATGTTGGTCCTAAAAAATAGCCCAAGTATAGATAGATCACAAATTCTCGTTTGTGACGGGTCAAATAAAACACACCCGGGTCAGAAGAGAAACTTATTTGTAGATAGATTGAGCAGCCCAGTGGGCTTGATTCTATCTGATTTGTTATAAAGAACCCTAGAAAAAGAGAGTAAATAATACGGAGTAATAAAAAAAGAGCCGTCGTCGAAAGCTCTATTCTAGAGGTGAGCAGAATTGGGGAGGAACGGCACAGGTGAGGATTTCGATCTCAATTTTAATTTATTTATAATTATAATATATTATTATTTTCAGTTGATTAGTATTAGGGATGATGTTTCCTTCTCCTCGTGGAACCTTCCTTGGTATTATTAGTCGAAAGAAAAATGAATCCTATTGCAAAGAGGGGTCTATGGAAGATGAGACAGAAGTAATTGAAAAAACTTACGGGTCTAACCATAATGAATCGGTAGACTCGAAATTAGGCCGGGGATTTAAGCCCAAGTTAAACTGGGGGATTAATCCTTGTATAACAATCGTAGATTCGGCGAAGGTAGAGCCGAAGTCACGCTGGGGGATTAATCCTTGTAAAACAACAATAGTAGATTCAGTGAGTGACTTGGCACTTGAGCCGGTAGATTCAGTGAGTGACTTGGTACTTCCGGTGAGTGACTTGGTACTTGAGCCGAGTGACTTGGCACTTGAGCCGGTAGATTCAGTGAGTGACTTGGTACTTGAGCCCAAAGGCAAGCGTTTGAAGGTAGACCCCAAGTTACCTCTTAAACCAACTAAGATTAAGATAGGCAAGAAATTGAAGGGCGGTTTCAAAAGGTTTCTGTCAAATAATGGTAGGACGAACCACTTGGTACGGTTTAAAAAAGGTTGTTTTGGTGAAGTTGAGGATGTTGATTTTGATTCTCTCTGTGGTAAATACCTCCTCATCTGCTGTTTCTCAGTGCCTATGTTTAATTATGAGGATGTTGTTGACGATTGTCTTGCCATAATAGAAACGTACGACCATTTATCTCGAGATGGTCATCCTTTTGAGATGGTTGTGGTTGTTAAGATGAGAAACGATGCTACTTATGATCAAAAGGCGGCTTTTGATCACTTTTATTCTGCCTTCTCCTGTCTTGCTATACCCTTTTCTGATGTTGAGACGCGTGATTATATATCCTCCTGTTTCAGTACTATCGATGAGGCCTTGAACATTGCCATTTTGGTCGATCCCAACGGACTCGTTTTGGAAGATCAGAAAACCCTTGATCATTTTCTCTACTTTGGTTCTGAGTGGTCGCCTCCCTTTCTCGACACCACCTTGAATGAGATTCTTAACCAAGATCTGGTTTTGAGATCCAGGTTGGATCCCATGTACGCGTTGGGGACTGGTATTGTTAACAAGGATCATAGGTATCTTTCCCTTTATGGGGATATTCTGCTTTGCGATCCCTATCATGTTCTCCGCAGATTTGGTGCTGAAACTGATGTTGCCTCTACGGTCCTAGATCTGACCCGCAAGTATGTGGGATTGTACCTCTGCTTTGATGGGCGTATCCTGGAAAAAATTAAGGCTGCCCACGACTATTGCTTGGCAAACAAACAACAGCTTGAGATAGTCCTCGTATGCATGTCTCTTTTTGAAGAACCAGACTCATACTATGAACACCTTTATCAGACACTGAAGCTTTTCAATATCAAATCCTGGTTCCTTTTCGACTATGACAGCAAGGTTTGCCGCAGGATGTGGCGTATATTTGGCGAGGGATATCTTTGGCCTGGGGAAAAGTTCATCATTATACCACCTAACTGCGAATCTGCTGAGCTGCGCGGAAGAGAGATCATCACCAAGAACGGAATTACTGAATATCCCTTCACTCGAACCGCTATCCTAAAACGAAGGTTGGAATTTGTCAGATCGCTCACTCCGGTTCATTTATCATTATTCAAAACTGCCCTGCTTCAGAATGGTAAAGAATTCAATTCCGAGCAGCTTCGAGGCAAGAACTTTCTCCTCTACCTTGATTCGAACCAATCTAACCCCCGGCTCTTTTACAACCTCTTGATGAAGCATTACCCGGAAATGAAGGCCAGGGGCTGGGAAATTGTGTTTGTTCCCCTGGATGTTGTGACATACACGGAGCGCTTCTGGAACAGCGAAATGGTGGAACGGGTTGTCGTTAATTATCGCTTTAGAATTGATTCAAACGTTCACCAGATGCCGTGGCCTGTTATGTCTCCCTCTGCTGCAGCTGAAGCGTCTGTCAAGAAACAGTTGACTTTCCCAGGAGAGGATCAGTGTAGTCGCCTCGTTGCTGTCGGGAAAGATGGCAACATTGTTTCCAGACGAGTTGCAGATCAACTCGAGACTCATGGGGTTACCGAATCTCTGTTTGATGATGTTTTGGAGAGTGACTTGGCTCTTGAGTTGGCCTTAATGCCCGAAATCAAAGACTACTAAGTATTATTTAAACTATATCGTATGCTTTTTTTTTTTCCCCGATATCAGTCAGACGATCACTCATGTGTGCTTTTGCTTTCTGTATTTGTAAAATTGACGTCGTTAATCTTTCTATCTATTTTATGGACTGACTAATTTATGTATTCGGGTGGTATTCGTAATTGACCTTTGTTATATAAATGCATTTTCACTTATTTGTAATTTGTGTTAATAGCATCATCTGCCAGAGACCCAGAGTGCCGGAGGAGGGAGTCATTTTCACTTATTTGTAATTTGGGTTTCCATTAGATTTGTTTGAATTGTTCTTTTCTCTCAAAAAAAAAAGGTGATTTCGATTAGCTTGAGGATTATACTTAAAGGTAGATTATCCTACTCGGTTTCAATGTTGTAAAGTGAGTAATTAGTGACTAATAATAAAGGGTAACGAACTGTACACTGGGCATACCATATTACAGCAATCTTCCGATTAGGACAGTATGTTATTGGTAACTCGACAGCGGTCGCAGTAACCACACATTGATGGCAGGAGCTGCTGTTTTGGTCCCCAATTCCGAGGTATTGGCCGTAGACAGGTTCAATTGCCGGGTTACCGACACAAGTCCTAAAGAACCCTGACGGGTTGTCGGTGGCGTTTGTAACGAAAGTGCGGAAAATGGTGTTTAAGTTGGTTTGATAGGTACTTCTGTTGGTGAACATTGTGTTATTTGAACATACGTGGTCGGTTTGGGTTGACACGGTTGTCGTTCGGTGGATCGTTGTAACGATTAGCACCGGTAAAAACGCTAATAACCAACTATTTTCCGACATTTTTGTGCTTAATTACTAACGTTAAGGACGAAAGAAAAATTGGGTTGACCAAGAGTATTGATGGATACCGCATTTGTAATTGAGGACTAGATTAGTACTTCTTCATAAGGAATAAAAAAAGAAAATTTTTCACATGTACCCCTCGAATATGGCACAAATTCTCCCTTATGACGGAGGGTATCCGTCGCAAACTTGCGACGGATACCATATCGTCTCACAAAAAACCCATAAGGGTGAGAGACAAAGCACATGGGGTGGGTGCCCACCTTGTCCCCTCTACCCATTTCCACTCACATAATACCCGTCACAATATCCGACCCGTCGCAAGGGAGACCTACTGCTAATATGGAGCTAATCCCACTTATACACCTGTTTTTATAAAGCTCACTTGTACCTCCAACTTCCTAATTTATCTCACTTATACCCTATAGTTAAGTATAGTAAATGGTTAATATTGGGGATAAAGTGGGGAAAAAGTGGTAAAAGACAAAAGTTGAAGATGAACTCGAGTCATATATATTGAATTTGGAGGGGAAAACGATGTTTGTTGGAGAGAAAACAAATATTTCAATTAGGGTACTCTCCTCCATATTATTTATGTAGCCCTTAATAGAAGTGGGTAATTAGTGACTAATAATAAAAGGTTTATGGTCGTGATCCCTTATGAGGGGTTAGTTTTCAGTACTTGTCGTTAGGAGCACCTAGACCAAAACACAATTTATAACTTCACAAACAACTCTACAATTAGTAAAGAGGCAAGTAAAGGTCGGATCCCAAGGGACGGGAATTGAGATGAGATTTTCTATTGCAACTAGTGGTGTCTAAGGGTGTCACAATTTGGGGTTTGAAGTAGAAGATCACTAAACTAAATAGCAATGAAAGTAAACAAGCAAGATGAATTAAAAGGGATGTAAACAATTGATAAAAAGCACTAGGGTGTCATGGGGTCATAGGGGATTCATGGGAATTGATCACACAAACATATTCTCAAATTATAAGCAAGCAATTATTGTTGTGATGGATCGAGTTGGTTTATATCTTACAATCCTAGGAAAGTTTGGGTCCCGGAGCCGAATCGATTAGATTGTACAACACCTACAAGTCGACTTAATCTTCCCTACTCAACAATATGCATGGTCTAATGAGACTCGAGTTGGTTTATGTCTTACAAGTCTCATTGAAAAGATAGATGATGGGTAAAAAATGCAAGGATTCATAGGCTCACATTTCATCAAACATAACATGTGCATAAGTTGGGATCACAACAAGCAAGCAAATAAATTATGAAAACATATTAAATTAAGCATGAATCATTCCCCATGTTGGTTTCCCCTAATTACCCATTAACCCTAGCTAAGGAAACTACTCACTCATTATCATGTTGACCATGCTAGCAAGGTTGTCAATCATACCAACAAAGTGAAACATGATAAATAAATAAAAGTGATTAATAATAATTAAAAAGGGATTAAGAGAATTATACCTACTAATGATTCCAATAATAAAGCAAAGAATAAAAGAAGTACTTGATGATTGATTGAAAGGTTGTCAATCTCCCAATAATAACCCAAATAATCTTCAATTACCCAAAATAAAGGATGAACAAGAGAGAGATTAAGGAAATAAAACTTGTATTAAAACTTGATTAAATGTTGATTACAAGATTAAATGTTGATTACTGTAACCAAAAAAAAAAATTAAATGTTGATTACAAGATTAAAGAGAGATTTGATTGATATTTTCTACACTAAAGATTGCTAAGAAGAACATGCCCTTCTAATTAGACTAATGGGGTATTTATAGTGGGGATTACGTACATAATTTAGGGTTTACTAAGGGCTTAAATGACGATTAAGTCCTTCAGGAATCGCCGGTCTCTAGGGAGACTCCGGTCTCTTTTTCGCCGGTCTTAGAAAAAGATGCGCATCCTTCCTTGAAACTTGTAGAAGACGAAAAGACTGTCTGGGAATCCGGGCGTTTTTGGCACGGGACGGGCGGATTTGGGTGCTTCTGGACGGGCGTCCAGAGGAGGAAGACGGGCGTCTTTGGGATGTTTTGGCCGAGCGTCCAGCTGAGGAAGACGCTCGGATTGTAAGTGGTGGACGGGTGTCTTCAGGGCAATCCGCACGGATTGTCAAACAGTTTCGTTTCTTCTTCTTTTCTTCCTTTTTCTTCATAAAATCCTTGAGGATTTCCTCGGGCATGCAAGGATCTTTTCTCATCATTGCCCATCTACTATAGTATGTACAAAGATCTTCTAATCTTGTCTCTCCTTGATGCTTGGTCATTGAATTCAATCAATTTAGCCTCATTTTGCCATGAAAATGCAAGGTTTGCACTCCTTTCCTACCAAGGACACAAAACCTCAAAGAATATGCAAAACAAAGGACTAAAGACAATAAATGACCCAAATATGCACTAAAAAGCATGGGAACAAGGCTAATTCGGGGACTAAATATGCTCTAATTATGGTCACATCAAATATCCACAAACCGAACCTTTGCTCGTCCTGAGTAAAGAGGTGACAAAGACTATGACCATTATTTAAACTAACCTAATAACATAGCCGATATGAGACAATTAGCGGGTCTCACTCCGCCCCTTCAACTCATAACAAGACAACCATGAGGTAGGATGCCTTCTTGCAAGGCAATGTGGGTATTGCCAAAATGGCGACACATCCAAACATTAAGCACACAAAATAAAGTAATGGATGCATCTACAAAAGAATAACCACTTTCCTCATCTAAGTGGCGGAAATTATCTACAAGGGAAGCAATTCAAGGGTACACACTCCTTTATAGATGCAATTTCTTCAAACTACTAAGCCTAGAAGGATACCAATAAATCACCTCCAAGTTGTGTCAAGCTAGGGTACCTTTGTCCACAATCGTTAAATGCTTTTGTCAAGAATAGACTCCCTATGGTGTTAGAAACACTGGAGGATCGCGGAATTCCCCTTCTTGCCTAGACAAGAAGAAGGATCGTCCTCTCTCTAACATGCACAAAAATGGATACGATGGATCGTCGTCAAGGATCGAAGATTAAAGTAACATTAAGGACGAATTGATAATAACCCCCTAATATGTTGCACATCTTTGAGATTACCCCCTAATAAAACGTTTTTACAAACTTACCACCTAATATGTCTTTTTTATTTCAATATGGACACCAAAACTGAATTCCGGTGACAAAAGTAGATGAACGTGTACTTTTCCGTCCAAAAAAGATGTTACCTGACCATTATACCCTTCTAATATGTATTCAAAATCACTCTTCTTCTTTCTTCATCTCTCTCTCTCTCTCTCTTCCTCATTTTCTCAGTTTATACCACAATGTCTTCCTTCTCTAATTGTAGCTCCTACAGTAGAAATCAATACCCTACATTCTACTTTTGTGGTAAACAAGTCTCCTTACTCGCCTCTTGGACAAACAACAATCCTGGGAGAAGATTCCAAGCATGCTCCAATTTCGACTCAAGCAAGCAAATTCCTGTTTGCAGTTTCTTTTGTTAGGGTGATAAAAACCAAACTGATTGGCAAAGAAATATAATCAACCAACTGTTAAGGGAGAAGGAGTTGAAATTTGGCTTTGAAAAAGAGAAGCCTAAGAAGCAGGAGCATGGCGAAATTAGGACTGGGCAATATGTATTGAAACAATTCCTAAAACCAATTTGTGTTGTCATTTTCATTTTACTTTTAGTCAAAGTTGTATTAACTAATAATTAGTGTGTTTGTGTATGGTTAAAATTGTACTTTTCTGCATAATGGAATGAAATAACTTATTTTATGTGATAAATTGTGTTCACAAAATGTTGAAAATGGTCAATTAAGCCTAAATTGTTCCATAAAATCACAGATAATGAGATAACAAACAACTCATTGAACTGAATTTGTTGCATACATTATAGTTGAGTTTATTCAAATTAAAATAACAACTACTGACATTCTGATTTTTTTTTTTTTTTTTTTTTTTTGGCAACGTTGAAGAAAGTATTTTACATTGTGGTGGTACGGCTCACTAAACCATACCTATAAACAACAACATAAAACACGAAGTAGCTACTAATAACATAATCTAAAACAACAAGGTAAATGCATCGGCTGACAATAATGTGTTGGTGGCGTACGACGGCAGTCAGGCCACAGACTTGCACTTCAAAAACATCCTTTACACTCTTCGATAGACGAGCAACGTTGGCCAAAGGAAGACATCCATCTTTGTTTGTTTGGATTGATGAAGCTTCGGAGAAATACCTACAACAAAACCCAATGAAAAGTCTCGGAGATTCATCTCCTTGGCTGTGATATACTTCCTCAGTAGACCAAAGAGCCCCCATAATCTCGTCTTTACTCGTCTTAAACGAAACAGCTTTAAAGAATTACCTACAACAAGACCCAAAGAAGCGTCTTGGAGATTCATCTCCTTGGATGTGATAAGCGTCATCAAGAAACCAACGAACCCCTTGACCCAACGAGGGAGAACAAAGTGCACTTACGCCCGAAGGACGTAGAAAGAAAAGGCGGAAAACAGACCATGAAAATCTGTCTCCAGAGGAGAACAAACTCCTACACTTTGGAACACCTCCCCCGCTGACCAGAATCTCGTGACCAAGACAAACGAGTAAAAAGGTGGGAAATAACTTAGATACCCACTTGAACTTTTCCCTTACCAAAACCCTCTTATAAAACCGCGGAGAGTTATGCTCAACACAAACCCGATGCAAAGTACCAGACGGCCTACTTAACCCGTGGATAAGGGGACATGACACCCCAAACCACAAGGAGTTTATTATTTGGGAAAACAGAAAAAAGATAAAAAAGACTTAGACATCAGCTTGAGGTGGATTCCACCGCATCCGACCCGAACCAACAACACAGCCAAGAAAACCCGACAACACCATACCACACACATCTCAAGAAAGAAAACCCTACACCATGACCTCAGACACAAAGAATGACGGAAACAACGGGCCCACCAAAACCAAGACCGATTAATCAGACAGAGCTGACACAACGACACCAACGACAACACCCGACACCAAACCTTAAACTCCCCAGAACCATCGGCTCTACATGCAACTAGATCAGTCCAATGGAACTCACATAAAACCACAAAAAACTACAACACTTTTAAAGGGTTCACACTTCCTAAAGGGAGTCTCAATGATCCGATTAACCAAAAAGTTAAAACATACAGGGAAAAAAACAAGGATAATTTTCCACAAGACTACCCAGCAAACCTCCAAAAGAAAGACTCATAAAAGAAAACACCTGCTACCTTAACAATCAAAGCAACTTAAAACGGAGCATTTTTTAATGATTAGAAAAAATACTCAACTTTTCATGGATTTGCAGGTAAACATTTTACACCAAGACGACATAAAAAGGACGATTTCTACCAAGGGTGGGGGGAGGGGCAGAGGGAAGGGGAGACACCCAAGGGTTGCATGCAGGGCTTTCGATGACAGGACGGAGGAATGGTCCATACATTACAAGCAAACAAAGGCTACTAATGTCATTTAGTTTAATAGACAAACACAGATAATGAAGGCCTTAAATAGAACTTTATTCCTTTGCCCATTTTGGTATGACCATGCTTGACTGAGTTAGGACTTCATTTGGTAGATAGCAGATGCTTAACTGTTGGAGGCTGGTTGATGTGTGGCAGCATATGTTGCTTTCTGCGCCTTCCTTCTTGCAGCATTCATTCTTCCTTCCTTTGCCCAGTCAGAATTACTCTCAGGTCTACCCCCTACATCTCTTGTCTTTGGTGGCGCTGGCGGATTCTTGCAAGTCCTTTTAGAATGACCAGGTTTTCCACAATTGCTACACTTATTTGACCTCTTAGGTCTTTTCACATACTTGTTTTCTTCTTCACCAGCTTTTCTCCTTCTCTTCTTAGATTTATGTCTTCCTGGCATCTTCCTTATTGGTGGTGGCAGAGGTTCGGGAAGCCCACTTTTCTCCCATTGTTGCACTCCTGGCATTGGAGATACAACAGGCTCATATGCCCTGAAATACTTCTTTTTAGTATAGGCTTCATCTGTAACACTACGGATTTTATAAGCTAAGTACTCGACCGAGTAGAGCCTACTCGGCCGAGTAGTGTCAAGAGTGTAGTCTGTTTGGATTCTGCCGAGGAATACTCGGCCGAGTATAGTGAATACTCGACCGAGTAGAGGATACTCGGCCGAGTATACACTTTACTCGGCCGAGTATCCGGTCTGGCGAAGTAATGTTTCCGCGGTTTTGGTTAAAATGATTAGAGGTTATACATAATCGTTCGTCAGTTTCTAAAATCATTTCTCCCCAAAAACATAAACTACGTTCATTCTCCTCTAATCATCTTCATCAATTCCAAGTCAAAGGTTGTCGATTGTGGGTTCTAGCATCTCATTCCGTGTCAATCGCCGTAGTAAGTGTCTTATACTTGTTCATCTATTGTCATTCTTATAAGTTAACAAACCCTAATTTGGTTAATTTGGGGATTTAGGGTTTTGGTCATCATATGTCGTTGATTGTTGATTATCGCTATTGTAGGTGATGATGTGTTACTAGTTGTGCATTTGTATGATTGATTGCAGCGTAGCGGATTGCGAAAAGGTAGGGTTTCTCCTACTCAGTACTGTTAATTGATTGAGATTGCATATGTTTTATAATTGTGGTTATCTCACTGATCATCGGAGGTTGGGTGTTGTGGTGACGGTATTGGTGTGGTTGTCTTTAACGATTGTGGTGTTGTGGTTTGTGATCTGTGTGTGTGATTGTGGTGGAGT
The DNA here is from genome assembly GCF_048544455.1 of Silene latifolia. Classification (NCBI taxonomy): domain Eukaryota; kingdom Viridiplantae; phylum Streptophyta; class Magnoliopsida; order Caryophyllales; family Caryophyllaceae; genus Silene; species Silene latifolia. Next base: position 196,616,351 of record NC_133526.1, read on the forward strand.
CACTTGCGGGAGTGGCTTCACACTTTAGTTTGCCCTCCGTGGAACCCGTCACGGGAGGGGATGTGCACATTAAGGGACAGGGATTGTTAGTCGCTCGTTGATGAGCTAGACTAGGTGGGGATGGGCTGCGGTCACCCACCGCGGCGAGGGTTACCTGTTGCGATGGGTAATCGCGGGGCTACACACTTCGGTGTGTAGTCGATTCGTGTGAGATCGATGATCACGGCCTGGTTGTATTGTTGTTGTCTTATATTGATTGAGTAAGTCGACCCGTGTTGTTGTTTTGTAAAACTGCGGTGATCCATTCGGGGATGGTGAGCAGATTGTGACAGGTAATGCAGATGTTTAGCTATGGGACAGTCATGGGGAGTCATCACGTCAAGTCTAGCTTCCGTTGTTATGAGTTTAGATGTCTTGGATTTCATTTGTATTGAGACCTTGTACGTTTATTTTGAGTTGGTCTGAGATAATGTAATCTTTAACTTTTATACTTTAATAAATGTTGTTTGGAATTTGTAACTTTGATATACTAACCTCGGGAAACCGAGATGGTAACAGCCTTTCATGCTAGGGTAGTCCTTGGTAAGGTACCTTGGTATGAGGGGGTGTTACATCATCAACTAAGTAAGGCACATGCATACGCTGGTCTAAAATTGTAACGCCCCGTAAATTTCGGACCGTTAATATATTTCGAAAATAATTAATTAATCAAGTAAAATTTGACAATAATGTATTTAAAGTAAAAATAATTCAAAGAAATATAATTTTATTATATTTTGAAGAAAAGTATTTATTTTGATAGTTTTGAAATGTTTAAAAATAGTTTAAACCGTGTAAAATCTTTTATTTCGAAATAAGGGCGTATCGGGGGGAAAATGACAATTCGTTTGAACGTTGGGTAAACGAAATTGGAAATGGGTCGTATGAATACTCAATTTTATTGTAATCTCGTGTTTAAGAACTTTGGTCTTGACGGAATTCGCATTTGACTTACGGATTTAATTATTATCGAAACGAGTCAAAACCGACTCGAAAAATCCCGACTCAAACCCGAATCCCGTCCTTTCTTTTCCTCTTACGCGGCATCCCCTCCCCCCTTTACCTTTCTTTTCTGATTTTTGTTCTTAGTATCATCATCATCAACATCAAAGACCAAAAAACACCATTTATATAAAATCAAGCCAAAAATCGACATAACTCACTCGTTTCTTGTCCGTTTTTCGCATAATTTACCATTCCGGAATCCTCTCGTCGCGATCTACAACTTGGTACAATTTAATTTCAGTTTTCATTAAGTTTTTTTAAGACCAAATTTCGGAATTTTCGGTTTATATGCTTATTATTGTGTTTTAATTGTTTATTTAGGTGAAGGATTGGAAGACGAGTTCGGGGACTCGTATATTGTAGAGGATAGCAGCTAGTTGTTGTTAGGGTTTCGGTTTTGAGGTGTTAATTGCTCCTTTTTCTAGCTTAAGGTAACATATTTCGAGTTACTCGACGAAAGATCGTCACATGTTTTTGATTTTTGTATGTTTGGTGATTTTTGTTGGTGTAGAAATTTTCACATGTTTAGTATAGTTGCATGCATGTCAATGGGTAGCTTAAATTATGCCTTTTGTTAGTTTAAATTATCAAAGTTGTATTAGGGGACGATTAATTAATTTTCAGACGGTCTCATAATGTATAAAAATGAAAAAAAGAGGAGAAATGGTGCGGCAGCGGGCCCGGCAGCAGCCGACAGGCCGTGGCAGGCCGTGGCAGGCCCGTGGTAGGCCCACGGCTAGCCCATGGTTGGCCCGGGTCGGTCCGTGCTTGTTTCGCGGGTTTTCGTGTAATCTTGGTCTTTTCGGGTTAATTAATATTAGAATAGTATAAGTAACAAAAGGGTAGTAATTTGGATTGAAGCATACTAGTAACAAAAATTATGTTAACGGAAAAATTATGCTTATATTAATAGTTATCACATGTTAGGATAGTTTACAAAATGAAATCGTAATTAATAGGCTCAAAATGAATTTTATAGCTATAATTGTAATGTTTTGTTGATTGTCAAAAACCGAGCCTTAGTCCCTTTGATCGATGCGATGTCGATTAATTGAGTGATTGGTCACCGCAATTTGACCCGCACTGTCGCAGGTGGGGTTGCGGGTAAAAATTCGGTTGAATGATTTAGATAATCGGCCTTTTTCTTGTTTTAGGCCATTTATCAAGCTTTTGTTCACATGTATAGCTTATTGAATTTAATAGTGACTTGTATTGTAGAAATGGCCCTAGTTTCCCCTGAAGCCTTTAATATGGTTACTATTGTTAGAATTAGAAATTAGTATTGAATACTTATTGAGGATGTTGGGATTGTATCTTTGTAAATAGACATTATAAGCCTTTCACATGATAGAATGCTAGAATTTATATTGATAAGTAGGACTTTTTGCCCTCTTAAGGTTAAGTGGGCGTCTTACTTGACTTGTGTGGTGAGTCATGTGTGGTGTGGGCTAAAATATTCAAGCTGGGACTAGCTGGGACTAGGTCCTAGGTGAGTATTTCGGCCTTCATCATAGATAGGTCATTATAGTCTTTGACGAGTATATGTTCACTGCTTGATAGCCTTTGTGTTCCTGACTAGTGGATGTTTATCCAAGTTGGGGCATGACCTCAGGTACTTATTTTGATAGTATGGGGTCAGCTTAAGTACTAGCCAGCCCTTCGGTGGTGTCCTTAGGGTACTCACTTCACTTTGTTTTAAAAAAAAGTTGTGGGTCTTGGGTGCGGTGGTGTGTATCCGCATGTCTAGGTCTCTGCGTGATTTTAGGCTAGGGTTGTGTTGTCTCTTGGCCATGTTTTCTTAATAGTAACCGCTGAGCCAAGATACCGGTTCGATTACCTTCCCTACCTCGTGGTATAGACTTGAGTTACAAAGTGACTATTGACCGTACTAAGAACTTATGCCTGTCTTTGATATATTGCCCTTTCTTGTATGGTGATTTTATGAATCGTAATAGGTGAGATGTGGTTAAAGTTGATAAAGTTTGGATTACTACTTGTTATATGATTCACATGATAGTTTAGTTTGGTCAGTTTAGGGGTCATTTGCTAGAATACATGATAAGTAAATGGTTTATCAAATTGTTCACATGTTACATTACATGTTACATTAATTTTGACGATTCGTGGCTGGGAGGACTCGAAGTTACTCCCCACTGAATTGTGGCTTTCGTGTTTGTATAAAATGCGATTGGCAGGTTGTTGATGCTTTGTTGGGGGTCACAGACGAGCTAGTGAGCAAGGAACCTTGGACCTAGTTGGCTTTCTTTTGTAGAAACCTTTTACACTTTTGGTTTGTATATAATTTGAAGGGACATATGTCTCCCTTTTCTATTTTGGTTTGTATCCTTATATTTCCGCGTCTTTAGTTATGTATGTAAAGTAGTTTATCAGTTGTTGCAGGGTTTTTGACACTCTTCTTGAGTTGGAATTGGTTGTGAATGGTTTAGTTAGAAAATTTTTGAAATTGCAGGTTTTTTGGACTAGTTGAACCATTTACAAACATATCCTACCAGTTTTTCTGTAGAAATTACGTATTTAAGTAATTAGATAACGCTAAATATCAAGGGTGTCACAGTTGGTATCAGAGCCTATTGCTCTCGACGCACGTTTATGCACCCCACTTAGAAATCACTTGACCTTTAAATAATAAACTTGAGAGAAGGGTAAGATGGGTAGATTTAGGATTTTATGTGGTAGTCTGTTTGTGATTGCTAATTGTTAGGTACTAATTGATTTTCTCTTTTACAAGTTGGCTCTCCAATAAATGTAGATAATGCTATCTTACCTTAATCTTCCAATCTCGTTGTTTATTCGTCTTTTTAATTCCTCTTCTCTCACCTTGGTAACTACCTTTCAATTCTTTCTCCCGATTCATCTTAGGTTCGTTTTCTTCTTATAATAAAGTCCATGTGGACACCTTCCTTTTATCCCGCAGGATAGTTCGCCCTTGTTCAAAGAGAACCCGATTTTGAGAGAATGTAACTTTGGAGGGCGTGAATGAGTTGAGAAATTGATTGGTTAAGGTTTGAGTGGTATAGGAGAATATAACTTGGGATCCTTTGGTTAGACTTGTTAGTTGTACATGATATGAGAGACTAGTGAGTTTAGGAACACCTTTGGATTTATGTCTATTGAGAGCTTGTTTGTTATAGATGATTGAGCATGAGGTACTACCTTAGCACATAAGATGGTATGAACCTGAGCTACTTCATTTGAGAGTCTCGATGTTTCTTAGGAAGAATTAAAGGAATGATAGTCAGCCCTAATCCTGGTAGGCCTTGAAAGGAATACAATAGGACATTGGCGTTGCTTAAAGGTTTGGTATCGTACTTTGGAATTAGTTAGTTTGTTAAACCTTTTGAGTTGACCAAATTTAGTATAGAGTAGCCCTTGTTGACCTTTTTGATCATATCTGAATTTGGGAATTTTGGTGGAAAGTTGTTTGATGTAGTTCGTGAGTTCAAGGATGTGATTTCAATTTATGGTATCGGAGACTAGAAGTATTAAGTGGTGAGATGATGGAGTAGGCAAGCTATGGTACTTGGGGATGACATAGTAAGTGAAGTTCAATGACGAGAATTGTAAAGGAGATACTTTGGGACATGGGTGGTAACAAATGAATTTGTGTGGTGAATTGATTTTGGCTCTTGAAACCAATTGAGTTGAGAAATACCTACCATTGTGGAGTCCTTGTTAGTCTTATAATTTGGTAGACTTTTGGGGCTTTGTTGAGCACCTTAGTGGTGTAACCTTATCATATCAATCTTAAGCTTTGATGAGTGTTTGGTAAGCGGTAACCCTTTCATTGTGCCGCTTTTATTCTCCTTTCCTTTTCTTTAACGTTCGTTGAACCTTGTTTTTATGCCAAATCCTACGAATCTTCTTCTTGCCCGAGATATCTTCTTAACTCGAATACCTCTTATTTGGGTCAACTGTTATCTTTACGGACCAACTCCTTAGTTTCCTAACTTGTCAGATTCATGCACCCTCCGGAAATGTTTCACCGTTTCTCTATTTCTTTATCACTTCATATCTCCTTAGTATAGTTGGTACCTTATTGACCATGTTTACAGAGTTAGTGAGGTGTGACTTGAGAATATAGGTTTGACTAAGTAGTCGAGTTTGTGATTGGCTTCCATAATCACTTTGGAGATGAGGGTTTGATAATGTATATGTTACCGTGCGAGAAATGTTAAATGTAGGATTATTAGTTGATTTTAGTGGGTGATATTGATTACTACTTGAAGTATGTTATGAGAGTGAGAGTAAGCTACATTTTTGGGAAGTTTTAGCACTTGTTTTGGTAACTAGAAAGGGTAATGGTATGGTTGACATCAATTGTTAGGCTAAGGAACATAATTTCAATTTATGGTTTTAGGAACTCTGAGGTGATAAAATGTTGTTACAATTATGACCTTGTTCCTTGAGAAATTGAGGGTAAGCAAGTTTAGGATATCAAATTTGAAAGAATACTCCTTGGGGATGTTGATGACCAGAATGGATTGGTGATGTAATTTGGTATTAATTGGCTCTTGTGAGTTCTGGAGTTGAGAGAGACTTAGTCTTGAGAAGAATTTGTTAATCCTATAGTTTTATAGACCTTGAGGTCGCATTGAGTACTTAAGATGATGGACGGTGTTGTAGCTGAGTGTAGTTCCACTTTTGGCAATCCTTAATAAATAAAAGGATAGAGGAACGTGGGATCCTATTAATTTTTCGGAGTTTGGGGTTGGTATGTCACTACCTTGTTTTGAAATGAAAACCTTGTAGAATTTGAGAAACCCATAGGTGACACTAGTTGGATACGAATATAACTTTGTTGGAAGCCTTGACCTTAGGCTTGTGAAAGTTGTTTTAGAATGTTATTGTAAATTTGGACTTTATATCTAATCCTTTGAGGAATCTTTCTATTGGAATTGGAATATTGTTGGGAAATAGGATTGTGAACCTTTCTCGATATACCGATCTTCCTAATTCCGATCTCTGACAATTGTATTCTTACTATTCTGGCTTGTTCCGTTGTGTTCGCCTTTATGGAACTCATTTGACCTCCTGAGTAAAGCGTCTTGTTCGTTGACATCTTTATTGACTTCATCCAAAAATTCCACCTTTAAAAGTTCAATTCCTTCTTGTCTGTTGGGTGTGAGTTCCTTATCGCGACTTGCACTTTCTCGTTCGAGTTGTTTTCCATCTTGCATAGATTCTATATAGTTTGAGTAAACTTTTGGCTCATTTTTCCTTAATTTGGAGTTAAATCTACAAATTGACCTCTTTCAATAACATTTGAAAATTATTTCTCACTCTCTTTCCACCCTAGTGTTCAATTGGATACCTAAGCTATTTCTCGTTTTGTGTAATGATTCCTTTTCTTACTCTTTTTCCGAGTTACTAAGCCTTGTATAATCATAATTAGCAAAGATAGTATTCTTACTATAGAATTTTAAACTAATAATTTGAAAATGCTTGTATGATTTTCAATGGTTTTAACATTAGTGAATGTTGAATCTCGTTGTTGGTGACGTCCCAATAATGGGTTTTCTCATTTATTGGTGTAGAAATATCTTGATATGAATATGGATGTTCTTGTCTGATCAACAAGAGTATCACCGTTTCATTGAAAAGATACCTATATTTTCTTATAATTATATTTCTCCTTCTTAGTTTCGAGGACGAAACTTTTTAAAAGGAGGGGTGATTGTAACGCCCCGTAAATTTCGGACCGTTAATATATTTCGAAAATAATTAATTAATCAAGTAAAATTTGACAATAATGTATTTAAAGTAAAAATAATTCAAAGAAATATAATTTTATTATATTTTGAAGAAAAGTATTTATTTTGATAGTTTTGAAATGTTTAAAAATAGTTTAAACCGTGTAAAATCTTTTATTTCGAAATAAGGGCGTATCGGGGGGAAAATGACAATTCGTTTGAACGTTGGGTAAACGAAATTGGAAATGGGTCGTATGAATACTCAATTTTATTGTAATCTCGTGTTTAAGAACTTTGGTCTTGACGGAATTCGCATTTGACTTACGGATTTAATTATTATCGAAACGAGTCAAAACCGACTCGAAAAATCCCGACTCAAACCCGAATCCCGTCCTTTCTTTTCCTCTTACGCGGCATCCCCTCCCCCCTTTACCTTTCTTTTCTGATTTTTGTTCTTAGTATCATCATCATCAACATCAAAGACCAAAAAACACCATTTATATAAAATCAAGCCAAAAATCGACATAACTCACTCGTTTCTTGTCCGTTTTTCGCATAATTTACCATTCCGGAATCCTCTCGTCGCGATCTACAACTTGGTACAATTTAATTTCAGTTTTCATTAAGTTTTTTTAAGACCAAATTTCGGAATTTTCGGTTTATATGCTTATTATTGTGTTTTAATTGTTTATTTAGGTGAAGGATTGGAAGACGAGTTCGGGGACTCGTATATTGTAGAGGATAGCAGCTAGTTGTTGTTAGGGTTTCGGTTTTGAGGTGTTAATTGCTCCTTTTTCTAGCTTAAGGTAACATATTTCGAGTTACTCGACGAAAGATCGTCACATGTTTTTGATTTTTGTATGTTTGGTGATTTTTGTTGGTGTAGAAATTTTCACATGTTTAGTATAGTTGCATGCATGTCAATGGGTAGCTTAAATTATGCCTTTTGTTAGTTTAAATTATCAAAGTTGTATTAGGGGACGATTAATTAATTTTCAGACGGTCTCATAATGTATAAAAATGAAAAAAAGAGGAGAAATGGTGCGGCAGCGGGCCCGGCAGCAGCCGACAGGCCGTGGCAGGCCGTGGCAGGCCCGTGGTAGGCCCACGGCTAGCCCATGGTTGGCCCGGGTCGGTCCGTGCTTGTTTCGCGGGTTTTCGTGTAATCTTGGTCTTTTCGGGTTAATTAATATTAGAATAGTATAAGTAACAAAAGGGTAGTAATTTGGATTGAAGCATACTAGTAACAAAAATTATGTTAACGGAAAAATTATGCTTATATTAATAGTTATCACATGTTAGGATAGTTTACAAAATGAAATCGTAATTAATAGGCTCAAAATGAATTTTATAGCTATAATTGTAATGTTTTGTTGATTGTGCCGAAAACTGAGCCTTAGTCCCTTTGACTGATGCGATGTCAGTTAATTGAGTGATTGGTCAGCCGCAATTTGACCCGCACTCCGCGCAGGTGGGGTTGCGGGTAAAAATTCGGTTGAATGATTTAGATAATCGGCCTTTTTCTTGTTTTAGGCCATTTATCAAGCTTTTGTTCACATGTATAGCTTATTGAATTTAATAGTGACTTGTATTGTAGAAATGGCCCTAGTTTCCCCTGAAGCCTTTAATATGGTTACTATTGTTAGAATTAGAAATTAGTATTGAATACTTATTGAGGATTCTGTTGGGATTGTATGCTGTAAATAGACATTATAAGCCTTTCACATGATAGAATGCTAGAATTTATATTGATAAGTAGGACTTTTTGCCCTCTTAAGGTTAAGTGGGCGTCTTACTTGACTTGTGTGGTGAGTCATGTGTGGTGTGGGCTAAAATATTCAAGCTGGGACTAGCTGGGACTAGGTCCTAGGTGAGTATTTCGGCCTTCATCATAGATAGGTCATTATAGTCTTTGGAGTATATGTTCGCTTGATAGCCTTTGTGTTCCTGACTAGTGGATGTTTATCCAAGTTGGGGCATGACCTCAGGTACTTATTTTGATAGTATGGGGTCAGCTTAAGTACTAGCCAACCCTTCGGTGGTGTCCTTAGGGTACTCACTTCACTTTGTTTTAAAAAAAGTTGTGGGTCTTGGGTGCGGTGGTGTGTATCCGCATGTCTAGGTCTGCGCAGATTTTAGGCTAGGGTTGTGTTGTCTCTTGGCCATGTTTTCTTAATAGTAACCGCTGAGCCAAGATACCGGTTCGATTACCTTCCCTACCTCGTGGTATAGACTTGAGTTACAAAGTGACTATTGACCGTACTAAGAACTTATGCCTGTCTTTGATATATTGCCCTTTCTTGTATGGTGATTTTATGAACTGTAATAGGTGAGATGTAAGCCGGTTAAAGTTGATAAAGTTTGGATTACTACTTGTTATATGATTCACATGATAGTTTAGTTTGGTCAGTTTAGGGGTCATTTGCTAGAATACATGATAAGTAAATGGTTTATCAAATTGTTCACATGTTACATTACATGTTACATTAATTTTGACGATTCGTGGCTGGGAGGACTCGAAGTTACTCCCCACTGAATTGTGGCTTTCGTGTTTGTATAAAATGCGATTGGCAGGTTGTTGATGCTTTGTTGGGGGTCACAGACGAGCTAGTGAGCAAGGAACCTTGGACCTAGTTGGCTTTCTTTTGTAGAAACCTTTTACACTTTTGGTTTGTATATAATTTGAAGGGACATATGTCTCCCTTTTCTATTTTGGTTTGTATCCTTATATTTCCGCGTCTTTAGTTATGTATGTAAAGTAGTTTATCAGTTGTTGCAGGGTTTTTGACACTCTTCTTGAGTTGGAATTGGTTGTGAATGGTTTAGTTAGAAAATTTTTGAAATTGCAGGTTTTTTGGACTAGTTGAACCATTTACAAACATATCCTACCAGTTTTTCTGTAGAAATTACGTATTTAAGTAATTAGATAACGCTAAATATCAAGGGTGTCACAAAAATGACTCCCATTACATGTGGGCATGGGAGTCCAGTTAAATCCCAATGATAGCAGTCACATGTCCTCTCTTTCAGATTCAGTGACCAACTTCTTCCATGTAAATCTACTTCAAACTTTACATCAGAGATTGTTGACACTTTTGCATACCTTGACTCATCCCCAGCCCACTTTAAATATTTTGTAGCATATGGCATCAAAATATCATCATATTTAAACACCCCATCCCTCTTCTCACGGTGTCTTTTCATGACATAACGTCTCATCCACTCCATTTGTGTTAAAATAGGCTTGTCTCTTGCATCCTTTAAAACAGCATTAAAAGTCTCGCTCACAAAGGTTGTTCAAGAGCATGTTTGACTTACTTTGGGTGGCAAATGCATGTCTTGATCTCAATGCTTTGCTGGGATTGCATCCAAGTAAGCCCATGCTTCAGTTGACAAAGACTTAATTTCTTCCACTTGTGAGGTGAATTTAGCCAATTAACAGACGATGTTTTGTCATGATTAAAAATAGTAGCTTGTTAGGAATAAAGTGATTGAATAAATGTACATAACAGAAGTAGTTTCACCTTTGTTGTAGCTCTAGAAGCCTTCCAAAAAATTTCCTTGAACAATTGCCCTCCAAAGCTGAGCTAGAAATTTGCCCATATATGTCTCACACAATACCTAATTTATGACTTAGGCACACCATACTTCAGGGCATCAATAAGACATACGTAATCCTCTTGAAAAATAACTGGAGGTCTCTCAATATTGTCACAAACAACAAATGCTGAAGACCCTTGATTGTATTTCTTTAATACTACTGCATAATCCCATATCCTAGCATATTGATCTCTACCATTTCCATAGATAACCAACTTAGCCCTAGATCTAGCAAGTCAACATTTAGAATATGTGACATGTACATTTAACTCTTTAAAAACATGTTCTTGGAAGTGCTTCCACTTCCAGTCAACGTTTGTCCTCCAAAACTCCAAATATCTATTTGCCAAATACTCTGATGATACCTTTCTATTGTATTTTGACATTGGACAATTATGCTTAAGGTTTAAAGTCTTAATTTGAAAGGTATCTTCATCATCTAACTTCACTCCATACACCCTAAAGGCACACTCATTCTTCACCCCACATTTGTATTTAGGAAATGTAGATCTCTTACTATTCTAAGGGCATTTGCATCTAAATCTGCAATATGCATTCACCCTACCAGCTTCATTATGACTATAGTAAAAGTCTTACCCATTCTCAACACTATGCCTAATCAAATCTGTGGATCCTAAACAGTTGCACATTTGCCAATTTCAAACCTTGACTTAAAACAACAGGTTTTTTAAATTCTAAACCATGATTAAAAGTTGGATAAAGGTCTACCTCATCATCCGAACCTTGTGAGCTTCTTAAGTCATCTGACTCATACTTATTTTCTGCATCCACATTCTCTTATAGCTCATTTATTCCCCAAATATGTTGTGGAACTGATTGACTTGCTTCTGCTTTTTGTTGATGGTTAAAGGTATTCAAACCTAGGCTATGCTCAACAGATCCCAAAATGGAGTTCCTTTTATTGTCTGAACAATTCTTCAACAACATTGTTATCCTCATCACCAACTTGCCATTCTATATCACTTATACCAAAGTTACTATCTTCTGATTCACTATACTCAAACTCTTCTTCATCATTTAACTCTTCACTCACTATATTTTTCTAACCCTCACCTCTTATGAACCTTGTGGACAATGCTTTTTTTCCTGATTTCTTCTTCCCTTCCTGAGATGCCCTCTTCTTGTTCCTGCACTTGGTCCCAACAATTGCTTTAGTATAAGCCTTTTTATTCCCCTTCTTCTTTTCCTGACTTAGTTGCTCATTTTTTTCACAGATCTATAACCTACCGAATAGGTTACCACAACCACTCTCACCAAAGTGTAAATGTCTTTTAATAGGTAACTTTTCTCGAAATACAACAAAATTTGAAGGTTGTGCTTTAATTTCAGTAACAGAAGAGACTGCTGTTTTTCTAGGGCTTCTTCTAAGAATAAGAACATCTGGGTTTGGGGAAGGGGCAACCTTGTTTGGAGCTGTGATATTGAGCTTTTCTGTGGTTTTTTGTAAAGGGGCTAGGAAAGGCCTTTATTTGAGAACTTATAGGTACCATATTTAACAATTTGGTGTTGGAGGTGTTAAATTTTGTGGAAGAATTGCATAAAGTGATAGTGATGGATGAATTAAATACAGGCACACCATTGAATGTTTATCCTTTGACTTCAATAGGTTAACAACATCATAATCACTAAAAACCATCCTTTTACCATAAGTGAGATTAAACCCAAGAGATCTATACCACATCTCAACATCATCACCCATTAAATTACGACTTACATTTCTCAAAAACTCCAAATTTATCTTGTTAATCGACACCGCATATTGCAAATTTAAATCCCCGCCAACATACTCAGTTTTACCATTTTTAACCTCAAATTTACCATTATAATATATTCTTAGGTTAACACAATGTGAATCAGGATGCATTCCTACAATTAACAATATTGTAATTAACTATATGCCATCAACATTGAAATATTATTAACAAATTAAATACAGAAATTAGGGTTTAAAAAAATTGACTGAACAAAAAATTAACATAAACTTACTGGAGAGATGATGCGTGTATCATAAGATTGAAGATGATGTTAATGCAACCACACGATTTTGGAGTACAATTTTGGATTTTTGCAAGTCATTGAAAGTGAAAAAGTAAGAGTACGGTGAAAAGAAGAGGAATAAATGGTATAGATTAGAAGAGGATAAGGCATATAAAGAAAGGGTTAAACTGTCCTAAAAAATCTTCTCTCTCCGGAAAATAAAAAAAGTGTTGATATTAAAATAAAACAGTCATATTAGGTGGTAAGTTTGTAAAAACGTTTTATTAAGGGGTAATTTCAAAGATGTGCAACATATTAGGGGGTTATTATCAATTCGTCCTAACATTAATGAACAAACAATTGAGAATTCGTCTAGATTCAAGAGCTCTGAATTATTTGCTTGTTAAATTGTTGTTTCAGTGGACTTGAACTAGCTCAAGCTAGAAATAACATGCTTGAACTGAAATCAATCGCTAATTTAATCAACACTAATATAGAAGATGAACATTCAAGAAACAATTAAAAGATGACAAGAAAAAAGACTCGCTAACAGTTCGTACCCCGACTTGAATGACCCGACAACTTTGACGTTCAAAATTCGGCCCGATGTGTTTTCGGCCCCGAAATGTATACAATTAGAAATCATGACACCCTTTCTTGCCACTCCGGACACTCAGAGTCAACATATCGCCTCTTCCTTGCCCTCTCTCCCTTGTCCTAAATTTTTTGCTTTCTCACTTTAAGGAGGTCCGACGTTTGTGCAATCTTGTCCCTACAGATTGATCCTTGCAATGTGAAAGCCTTATTTAGGCGAGGCTCCGCCTTAAAGAAATTAATCTCTTTGAAGAGGGCCTTGATGATTTTAAGTATGCAGTGCATCTAGAACCAAAAAACAAGGATGTAGCTCGTGAGTTTACCTGCGTTTCTGAATGCTTGCTTCAGAATTGCAATGGAAAACGAGTCATTCACCACTTTGACCCTCTAGGGAGTAGGGAGAGCCAAGAACGGTAAGAAACATCTTCTTTATGATGATATGAACAACAAGTCAGTGCAACCTCCTGTAGTAGTTTGGAAAGTTTAGACAGTGCGACTAGCTACGTTGTGACCTATTTGTTAGTACCGCAAGTCCGGACATGTTTTTGGACACCAGCTCCGTTTTTGCGTCTCCCACTCCCTCGCCACTTCAATGTGATAATATCCCTTCTCCGCCTTGTGCCCGGATACTACGAAATGCAGCTTCTCTAGCAAAAGACAAGTCCACAAAAAATTGTAGCGATCTGTGTCACAAAGCTTATGAAAGCTTGAAACTTGGGAGGAACCTACAATTTTTCCATCTGAAATCCGGGGTTTACATGAAGTTTCGATCCGTCTTCAACTTTGTCGGAACCCTCCATGAAGATCCTTTGACGGTAGTGGACTTTGATCCAGCTAGTTATCCTACTAAGTTCAATGAAGATGAGGCTATTTATCCTGAAGTTAAGAAGCCTCGTTTGTTACCCGAGAAGGTTTCAAATCACTTTTACGAGGTCACCAAAGTTTATTTGTCTGAAGGCGCCATTTTGAACCAATCTCTGAAGGTCGGTTCCAACCCTTTGACATGTCCAAGTTAGTTTGTATTTCCAACAGCTATGAAAACGCATTCAAGAGCAGTATGTAGTAGATTGGTGGGATTTCTACCAGCCATCATTGTTCGACTCGGGTTCGAGCTAAGGTAATAAATAAACCTATGTTGATGACCGGACGTTCAGCTACTTTTTGCAGGTTCACGGGAGCCCAAGCACATGGCGCTTGTTTAAAGAGAAAAGACGATTACTCGTTCCAACTTGACCTCCTTCCCCCGTTTAAAAAGCGTCGTCTTTGTGTTAATAATTAATATGAACTCTGTCTGTAGTATTGAAGCAAACCGAACTGGGTCAACCCAGTGTAATCGAGAAGGTCTACCCTCCACAATCCACAATTTCACACTTATAACCCAACTTCACCCCATCCATCCTTCCTTCAATAACACTTCCTAAAAACTTACCTTAATTAATAGAGTATACACACATACACGATACACACACTCAAACATTAACTAATTATAATGTCACCAATAACAACTCCTCTTCAAATTCCCCCAAATTCCAAATTACAACAACACACCCGTATTCATCTCAGTAGCTCTTACTTTACCCTCTTTCAATGTCACCGGAAACCATGGATGAGCCGAATAAGTAATAACTCCGACCCGCTACTTCAAGCCGGAGCATTCATTGACCCGACCCCAACACCTACATCTAATGGTGACGGAACCAAAAAGCTGAAAACTGATGCGCCGTGTAAACAACACCACATCAGAAATCCGATTCATCTTCATCAGCCGGTCCGGTTGATGTTAATAACCCGGATAACCGACCCGATTGGTTGTTTAGGGAAACTTTTTGAGGACTTCTGGTGCTTCTGCTGGCTGGCTCTAAAGATAAGGTTTTGATTTTTTTGTATTTGTGTTTATTTTAGAGGCTATTATGTTTTGATGCTTATTTTGTAGTTTAAAATTAGTCATTCGATGCAATTCTCGACACGGGTTTTGACTTATTTGAATGAGTGTCTCTAAGTTATTAACACGGGGCAAGACTCTGTACACCCGACTCACTTATCTTGAAATTTAGGGAAGATGTTTAGACACGGAGTTATTGTTCTCGTCAATTGTTTACCTTTTTTTTGTAATGTTTGTGGTGGGGGTTTTTTAATCAAAGGACAATAAATTATTGAGACGGAGAGAGTAATACTTCCTGGTTGTTTTTGTAGTATCTAGAGTAAATAGATAATAAATTGAAGTATTAGTGAATCGGAATCCTTCATTCTTGATTGTGGAGCCATGTATACCATTGCTGGTGGCAGTGTCAAAATGAGTTAGATTGTTAACACCGACTTATTTTATTCCAACGTGTGGGTGTACGATTTAGCAACAATGCATTGTTCCAAAGTCCAAATGCTCTTCTCCTTGCCAAAGTTGTCAAATATGGCTTGATACACCAACTTATTGTCAGGATGAGTTAGATTGTCAACGCCAACTCATAGTCACGTTAAGATTCCTTTGTGTCACATGGTTGTACAATTTGGATGTTTTGTTGTGTTTCAATCCATCGAGCTCTACAACAATCCACAAGGGATGTCGAACATCGCTTGAGGCACCAATTTATTGCTTGAAATTCAATCAATCCGGTATCACCACATCTAATGTGGAGCCATAGGATGTATTTTGTCAATTTTCAATTGATTTTGGTGGAACTTGTTCCCCATAAAGCTGCCTTAAGCGTATATTATAATCGTCAAATTTGTTCATATAATACCGTCTTGGACAATTGAGTTGGTGCTTTCAGCCCTATCTCATAGATACCAAGGGGTTGGTTTTGTGTCACATGTGTGCCGGTCTGACCCCCTAGAGGCGTTTTCATCTGTTATTCTCCTGACATGGGACAACGAAGTCTTTGACACACTACTTCATTGCTCTATATTAGATTATTTGTCGTCACCACACAAAATGTGGATCCTTGAGAATTACAATCGATTTTGACGCTGTTAGTGTCCATCTTAATGGAAGCCAATGAGAGTCATTTATTGTACAACATGCCTTCGATTTTGACATGTTTCCTGAGAGATGCTTATTTATGTAACTCTCTCCTAAACTTTAGCATTATTGAATGCATATGCATGCGATCTATGCTTTTTATGTAATTTTCAATGCTGTGGCGTCAAACTAAATGGAAGGATAGAATTTTGATGTGTTGAGCTGTTTATAGTATTAGCTGTCCTTGCCAAGCTTATCAAGTTCCGTACATGCTTCTAGTTATTGGTTAGCATTTAACAACTTTTAGCCTGTTCGTGTTGGCAGATGCTGAACTTGCTGTTCCTATTGCATTATGGAAACTTAAAGCTATTAATAAAAGAAAGAGAGATAGCTAGCCCACTCTCTGAAATTCGTTACCTATAAAATTTATCATGTGGAGCCATGGTTGTGTTCCTGCATATGTGTTTTTGGGCATTTTGTTGTTTCCAGAAGCAAATAGCAAAAAGCACACCCCTTAGTGATGTGTATTATAAGAGGGTTGGTAACTTCCTGCGTTGTCAACTTTGTGCATTTATTCAATGCTCGGAAAAGAGGGGAACCAGGTGGTTCAGCAAACTTCTCGAGAGAAACATTTTGCTTCTTTTTTTGTCACAGAGGAAAAGGAATGAGATTTTACATTCTAGGGTAATCTTGAAACAAGATGCATACATTGAAGAAATGCACTTGGTTTATGGAGTTCTGATTGCTTGGCAAAGAGTGAAATTTAGTTGAGGGGTTTTGGCTTTCTGTTGTATGTCAATGCTAAAAGATTTTCCTGCTGTTAGTAGTTGACGCCTGTATGGCTAGTGGATATACTCTATTGTTTCAAAAGCTCCTTAGTCTTGTAGGTTAAGGGAGTCTTATGAGAAAACCTTTCCATGTGTTCCTTTATTTATGTTAGTTTTTATATGACCCATACCGACAACTGGGTTAGTAATTGTACTCCGTGTAAACCATCCTCCGACTGCTACTTCAGATTATAAAGCATTTTGCTTTATTTCATCATACTATTATAGATCCAAAGAGTCGTGAGTGTTTGACTCCATTATGGAAAGCTTGTAGGGGAGAAGGAAACAGAAATTTGACGGTGATTTAAGTAAAAGAAGTGAATTATCCTTTGCTGCTACATTTCTTCTTAGTAGAATGCATCATCATGTTCATGAAATTTACATCTTTTGTGTTTATGGTCTTTTTAGCATCGGTTTCTGTTTTTCTTTCTCAAGTTTTCTAATGGGTAGTGCTGCTTTCACCCTTGACAGTATCTCATAGATCCAGCCTCAAACCGTCGATTCCGATCAAAGAAGGAGATCTTCCAATACCTTGAAACTGGAACCACTCCAAAGCAGAAAAGAAAAAAATATTCTGATGCTGAGAACACGGTGAGCAGTTTATCCCCAGTTTATTAGAAACGTGAATCATTTGAGATACATCTAGGTTTCCACAAATCCTCAAATGAGATCATTCTATGTTATTGTTATCACAAGTTCCCACATTCTTATGTAAAAACAAGTCATAGATGCTGTTATCACGAGTTCCTACATTCTTATGGAAAAATGAGTTCCCACATTTATATTGTAAGATTGTAAATGGCGTCAGCGAAAAGTGAGAGCGAAAAGTTTCCATGAAAATTGCCTCTGAGATATATTTTTCGGATGTCTATGCAGTTAAGTTGGTAAATTGGAGGGGAGACTATGACAACAAGGTTTGCCGCAAGCTGTGGCGTATATTTGGCGAGGGATATCTTTGGCCTTGGGAATAGACATCATAACCAAGAACGGAAATACTGAATATCCCCTCACTCGAACCGCTATCCTAAAACGAAGGTTGGAATTTGTCAGATTGCTCACTCCAGTTAATTTATCATTATTCAAAACTGGTCAGTTTCAGAATGGTAAAGAATTCAATTCTGAGCAGCTTCGAGGCAAGAACTTGATCCTGTACCTTGATTTGGACTTATCTATATCTAATCCCCAGCGCTTGGTTAGACGGTTTCAAGGCAAGAACGGTTTCTGTCAAATAATGGTAAGACGAATCACTTGGTACGGTTTAAAAAAAAGGTTATTATGGTGAAGTTGAGGATGTTGATTTTGATTCTCTCTGTGGAAAATACCTCCTCATCTGCTGTTTCTCAGTACCTATGTTTAGTGATGAGCGTGTCGCTGATGAATGTCGTGCCATAATAGATATGTACGACCATTTATCTCAAGATGGTCGTCCTTTAGAGATAATTGTGGTAGTTAAGATGAGAAGCGATGCTGCTACTTATGATCAAAAGGCAGCTTTTGATCACTTTTATTCTGCATTCTCCTGCCTTGCTATACCCTTTTCTGATGTTGATACGCGTGATTATATAACCTCCTGTTTCATGAACCGGGCCATTTTGGTCGATCCCAAGGGACTTGTTTTGGAGAAAGAGTATACCCTTGAAAATTTTCTCAACCTTGGTTCTGAGTGGTCGCCTCCCTTTCTCAACACCACTTTGAATGAGATTTTTGACCAAGATCACTCATTGAGATCCAGGTTGGATCCCATGTATGCGTTGGCGTATGGCATTGTTAACAAGGATCAACGGTATCTATCCCTTTATAGGGATATTCTGCTTTGCGATCCCTACCTCATTCTCCGCAGATTTGATGCTGAAACTGATTTAGCGCTTCTACAGTCCTAGATCTAACCTCCAAGTATGTGGGATTGTACCTCTGCTTTGACGGGAGTATCATGGAACGAATTAAGGCCGCCCATGACTATTGCTGCTGAGCAAACAAACAACAGCTTGAGATAGTGCTCGTATACTTGAAGAACCATACTCATACTATTAAGACCTATATCAGACACTGTGGCTTTCAATATCAAATCCTGGTTTCTTTTCGACTATGACAGCAAGGTCTGCCGCAGGCTGTGGCGTATATTTGGTGAGGGATATCTTTGGCCCGGGGAAAAGTTTATCATTATACCACCTAACTGTGAATCTGCTGAGCTGCGCGGAAGAGACGTCATAACCAAGAATGGAATTACTGAATATCCCTTCACTCGAACCGCTATCCTAATACGAAGGTTGGAATTTGTCAGATCGCTCACTCCAGTTCATTTATCATTATTCAGCTTCGAGGCAAGAACTTGATCCTTTACTTTGATTCGCTCTTATCTGACCCCAGCGCTTTTACGACCTCTTGATGAAGCATGACCTGGAAATGAAGGCCATAGGTTGGGAAATTGTGTTTGTTCCCCTGGATGTTGCGGCATACACGGAAAGCAATTGGAACAGACAAATGGTGGAACGGGTTGTTTTTAATTATCCTTTTAGAATGGGTTCAAAGATTGAGAAGATGCCATGGCCTGTTATGTCTCCCCCTGCCGCGTTTGAAGCGTCTGTCGAGGAACAATTGACTTTCCCAGAAGAGGATCAACATAGTCGCCTCGTTGCTGTTGGGAAAGATGACAGTATTGTTTCGAGACAAGTTGAAGCGGAGCTTGAGGCTCATGGGGTTACCGAATTTCCGTTTGATGATGTTTTGGAAAGTGACTTCGCTCTTGAGTTGGCCTTAATGCCTGAGATCGAAGACTACTAGTAATATTGTTGACCCACAGCCACATACGAAACTACCTGACCCAGCTCCGA
The DNA here is from genome assembly GCF_048544455.1 of Silene latifolia. Taxonomy (NCBI): domain Eukaryota; kingdom Viridiplantae; phylum Streptophyta; class Magnoliopsida; order Caryophyllales; family Caryophyllaceae; genus Silene; species Silene latifolia. The sequence continues at coordinate 196,635,912 of NC_133526.1, forward strand.
ATTGGTGAAATGTATAGCTGACTCGTTTAGTAAAAGAAATTTTATGCTCTCAAGTTTATCCTTCAACTATTACAATAATAATAAAATATCATCTACCTTATCGGTTCCTAATTGCTCATAGATACTTTAGTTAAATTTATTTTTTTGGGTTAAATTTACTTTGCACTGGATTAGTCCCCATTTTTCTATTGTCTAATTACTCCATATCCGATAATCAAAATAACGCATATTACACAGGCATCTGATCTGTAATTATGTGTTCTATAATTTATTCATGTTGGTCATCTTTTGAGTTAGCAATTTCGTTCCTTGAGAAATCACGGTGTGAAATGAGGTGCCTACTTTATGGAAGATGGGTTGGATTTCGTTTATTGATCATGATCTGACCATTGCAGTTTATCTCAACGCGTCGGAGTCTATTCGTAATGTTGCTAAGGAATGTAAATGTTGATTGCTACTATTTTTTTCACGTGCACGTTGATAGTTTTCATGCAAGATATGGTGTTACTCATACGATAGAAAAATTAGAGTCTAATAGAGAATACCGCTTGTGAGATTGAGCTCCGTATCTATTAGAACAATTATGTGTGCTTTTGAAAATCTTTTACCCATTATGTCCTACAAAAAAAATATAAAATTTCAAGTGAATTAATGTTAAAGACAATTTTTAAATTATACGTTTAAATTAATTTCCGTGTAAAAAAGAGAAAGCAAAGACAGTCTAAAACCAACAGTAAAAATAGAAAAATAAAATATATCCTACTTTTCACTTCCCCCTCTCCACCTCTCACATTTGTAACCCTAAACAATAGTCAGACATGGGGAGTAACAGCAGCCGCAGTAAAAGCATGGGGAGTAACCCTCAAAAAAAAAAAAGCATGGAGAGTAACAGCAGCAGCAGTAAAAGGACGAGGTACTGTATTGTTTATTGCTGGTTAATTGCATTTATTAATAAATTAATTAGCTCCTTAATTATAGTACTTGTATTACGGAGTATTTGATTAATGTATAATTACTCAACTAATTAACCCCTTAATTTTAGATTATACCGTAGATCTTACCTAATTCATTTCCTTATTTCGACCTTATTATAGTAGTATTAATTAATTAATTAATTAATGTATAAACCTGCCCTGATTAGTTGCATTAATTTATTAATTAACAACTCCTTAATTTAATTGGCATTAATTTAATTTATTAAACTCCTCAATTTAGTTGGCATTAGCTTAATTAATTAATTAACTACACCCCCAGGCCCCACCCCATATTTATTTAATAATTTAAATAAATTTTGAGTAATTATGATTAGCTTAATTAAGTACCCTACCACCCATATTTTATTTTTATTTATTTGAATCCGAGAGTATGAATTAGGTTAATTAACAACAGTGTATTTATTTATTTTGTAAGGGAGACGGAAGAGGAGGAGCATGAGAAGAAAAAGAATCCATATGAGATTTTCAAGAAGAAGTTATCGGAATTGTTTCCCGGGTATTATTGGGACGATCAACATTTTTGTATGGTGCCTGACAATCTGAACAAGGTAAATTTAATTTTAATTTTGACATGAATTGGATTATATTATGGTTTATTTTAATCTGCAAAATTAACCCTCTATGTTTTTGCAGAATCTTCCCCGGGCTGATTGTGATCTTTCCTTGGGCTACTATCCTGGAATTTACGAATACATGTACATGATGGAAGAGGTTGAAACTAAGGATCCTCCATCGTCCACGGTTAGGGTTAAGCTGCTTCTCCATGCTCTCTTTGAAATTGGAAAAAAAGTGAGGGGGGTTCATATTGACACCAGGGATTTCAGATTGGATGAGGAGACGGAACAAAAGCTGAAGGAATACGCTCCCAAGATAAATCCAAAAAGAGGCTTTTTGTATCCTGGGAAGATCCCTAAGTTGGCCGAATCCGAAATGTTGCGACATCTGCCCTCTATCCCATTCCTAAACATCCATTCGTACTGGCAGAATGCTATTTCTGCTTATGAGAAGTATGAGATGGGAGGCTTTATTGACTTCATCAGTAAGAGATTTTTTCTCTTTTTTTTTTTTTTTTTTTTTTGGTGCTTTAAAATTTGATTTTGATGTGATTCATTGGTGGCTACAATTGAGGATGCGGTCTTTACTGGTGAAGCAATTCATTGCATTAGTTGTTGGATGTCTTATGTATCAGTATTGGTATCATCGAAATATTTGTAGAATTGAAGGTCTTGTAATTAGGCCTGAGATCGTCTTTAAAAATGTAAAAGAGGTAGTATGTAATCGTATTCGCTGCAAACCAACTTTGAACATGAATAGGGCAGCTAGAATATGGATTGAAAAGAAAGTATACTAGGGGAGTTACTCTCGAAAATGTAACAATTGTGATTTGATATTAATATATATTCTTACCTTTTCCCAAAAAAAAAAAAAAATTGATTCTGAATTGTTTTCCTTCGGCAGTGGACGAGGGTGAGAAGAGGCACTTGTTTGTTGATGATGCTGATCATCATGGCTGGTCCATGATGAGATTCACAAGTTTTGTCCGACTTGCCCATGTTTATCCACCTATCAAGTCATCTGGGGGTCAACTCAGCTTCAGAATTTTCCGATCCAACACCGGCTATTTCCTCAGAGAAATTTTACTTGCTCTGACTAGGAAGATGGAACCTGCTGCCCGGTCAAGATCTCTTGTCATTTACGAAGACCTCCTTGCCGATGTCAGTGCTGATGACGATGCCGCAAGATATGTTACTCTGATCCCATTTGATGCCCTTCTACGTTTTAAGAAAAAGAACAATGATTAGAACCTAAACTCCTTTCGCCTTAATCCCTATATCGAATGTTTCTTTTCTTATCAGTTAGACGACCACCCTTGTGGGCTTTTGGTTTCGTATCACTTTTGTTAATTGGTCTGTTTAGTGCTATAGTAGCTAGCTTTATGCTGAGTTTGTTGTGATTTCAATATTATGGAACCTTTATTGCGTCATTGCTCTCTGTAATGTCCAGGCTTTGTTTTGAAAATAGACTTGTTCTACCTCGAATTCTAATCTCCCAAAAAGGTCCATTGGCGAGAGCGAGGGTAGATCCCTCAATGTAGTTGTAATGTAGGCCAAGTCGGAGCAACACAACAATACCGGCTCGGTTCTTGGTCTAATGGTCATGTTATGTAACTGGTTTTGATTTGCCAGCTTAGAATCACATAACTCCCCTTCCCCCCCGCTTTCATTGTCATGTCATTTAGAGTACAGAGCGCAGCCCGACACCTGATGGTCCCTTGTTCTTAAAATGCCTACTGTTATCATATACAATTTACGTCTTCCCTTCTAGAAATCTACTTCAGCAGTACACCTGCTTTTGGTTTCTGTATTTGTAATGTTGACGTCGTTAATCTATATCTAAATATGTTATGGGTCAATTTTATGGAGTAGCGTGGTATTCGTCGTTGACATTTGTGTGTTTTGGTGCCACGTTTTCAACAATTCGTACCTGTTTAAAAATATTTGCAACCTTTTGAATTCATAACGGGTATGAAACTCATATATTGGCCTTAGATTCGGAAGTTTTTCGATTACATAAAGCTGTTGAAGTATGAATTGATTTGAAGTACTCGGTTATCTATCGTCCCCTATTTGAATCCGAGAGTATTAGTCCACCTGAACGGGCTCTTGAGTACCCTATATATGTATGGATATGTACCTCTTTATGAAAAATGAATCTGTCTTTGGGCTATTTAGATAGGTTATTGGATAGGAAATGGACTAGTATTAGGTTAGTAATGAGAAGTTTGTTTTGTCGGTAAGATTAGGTGTCGAATGCACAGGTTTTTCCGAGAGGTGTCCACAGGGTGTGCCTTTTGCCAAAGTGTTTAAGTCTGTCGTTAGGTGATGATAACAAGTCTTGTTTGGCAGAATGTGTATTTCCATGCATTCACTCTGCAGCAAGGGGAAATCTGTAATGTTCTCTGCCGGAGTTTTGTAGAAATTAATTTGCACAGATTTTTGTTACTCGGCTTAAACTTCCTCTTACTGATGCTCATTATTTTTTAGTTGTGTATGTAGCTGACGACAGTATATCTCACTCAAGTGCCTAAGTGATTTTTGGCTTTATTTGGTGACCATGGCTGACTGATTGATTTACAGTGGTCGACGGTCGGTCGTGCAGATGAGTTGAGTTTATAGCGTCATCTGTTATTCTGTTTAGCCACTTTATCTCGGTTAACTGTTAAGCCAGAAGGTTTTGAGAGTGAAGATCGGGGAAGTGAACAGATGATTAACAAAGTGTTGTATTGTTCATCATGAATAATAACCTCTTTTAGCCACTTTATCTCGGTTAGATGGATATATGTAAGGGTGTTCATTGGTCCGGGACCGGACCGGACCAAACTCTTTGGACCGAAGACCAAATAAGGGTTAAGAGGTGGACCGAGGACCGGACCATATTAATATTGATCCGGTCCGGTCTGGACCATAAAAACACGTGGACCGGACCAGACCAAATGGACCAAATATTGTTGTCATTGTCATGTTTTACCATATAAAACATCGCAAATCCGTCAGGTTATCATCGCAACAGGTACCCAGACCACCAGTGGTAGACCGCAACATTACCACCTCATGCACTGCTCATCGCAACGAGCGACCCAGATCATTAAATGTGTACATCCTCCTTCCCGTAACCACCACGCCCCATAAACCCTAAACCTCCAGCATAACCACCACGCCCCATAAACCCTAAACCTTCCCGTTACCTTATGCGACTCCTCACCCCATCATTATTCATTACCCATCCATTACGACCTCCTACCATCAACACCGCTCATTCATTTGCCTTTCAAGTCGCCAAATACTAACATTTTTATTTCTTGTCTTTTGTTTATTGACTCATGTTCAACTCATTACCTTTCAGTGTCATAATGTTATGCATTAATTGTTAGATAAGTTTTTAAAATCACTCCCACTTATATAAATTGAAAATAATACTACTAAGTATCTAAATTGATCTTTTAATAATTCTATATTATTTATTACTCTTGATTTGATATATATATTATGCAACAACTTGATAAATTTTAGCTAACTTATATATCTTTTTTATTTCTTTTTCTAAAGCCCAAATATATCATAATAAATTAAGGGACGTGCTTTTTCACATACGGATTTTACTCTTTCACATACACATTTTACAATTATACCCTTGTCATTTTTTCCTCCCTCGCTCATTCAATTGAATTTTTTTTCTCTCCCTTCCCTTCACCTCCCTCCGGCAACCCTCACCGTCCAACCTTACTCCGATGGCTAGTTCTACGGCCAACCTCGGCGTCCCATTTCTCCGACAACCCTTGATTTAATATACCCAGTTAATGGTATTAATCATATACTTTCGTTATCTGCACAAATTTAGTAGTGTTACGTTATTTTGGCAGTGGACGGAGGCTACTTGTGCTTTGGCAAGAAAGTTCACATTTTTTCACTCTTTGCATTGTTCTTTAGTTGATACTGAGTGCAATTGCTTCTCAGTTAAAACCATTAACCATTTCTAGTATAAAATTTACTCATTTTACCTTCATATGATCAATTTCAATTGTTGTGGATCAAGTTTCTGTCTTTATTACTGTGCTTGTCTGCACTTCCAGCCATAGCACGGTTGAATGCTATGGTAAGTGACCGGCATAAAATACTTGCGTGCAGCCATAACCGTCCACTACTCTAACCACCGCGCCTTCCACTAACCATAAACCCAAATTGATAATACTCCGTAATTGACAAACAACTAAACATATTGATTTCAATAACTAATAAACCCTAATAATTTCCATAAAACATATTAATAATTGCAAAAAATTGGAGAATATAATCCATAATTCAAGTTTTTAGAATAATTAGATTCAATTTTTGGGAAAAAAAAGTTCATATAAGACTAAATTTGTTTAGGTTTGAGGAAAAGGGGTATGATATGGAAAGTTTATGAAAAAATGTATGTGAAAGAATAAAATTCGTATGTGAAAAAGTAATTCCGTAAATTAAAGATTGTTTCAAAGTAATGAAATATTGTATTCCTCTTCTTTCGTTAAGACGCACTTTAATTTAGAGAAAGAATCAAAATTTATGATTAGTAGCAAACTTACTTGTTATATTAGTTTTTGAGATGCGATTTTGACAATGGCTCGTTGACTTGTAGTGAAATATTGGTTGTTAAAAAAAAAAAAAAAAAAATGATTATAACATAATTATGTTACTATTACAATTAATTATATGATTATGATTAGTACTACATGAAATTTTAAATATTTCAATTTTTCATGCTTATCGCACTTGACAATCGTATGTTTTACCGATTTCAGCCTTAATATATGTGATCCTTGTAATCCCTCTAACTTAAGAAATATTTACAATTTTATTATTTTGAGAGTAATATTAAAATCAAAGGTAAGTAATTTTTTTGGTACATAAGAGTAAAAATATATGATTCACCCTTAATAATTGTCTAAATTTTCAAAACCCCTCACTGGAAGTTTCCAGTGTCATCTCTTATACCCCATTTTATCAATCTATGCTGGTTGATTATTTTGAGGGCATTGTTTTACTTAATTTCTTTTAAAAATCGCAATTAAATTGAACTAAATCGGCTTGAACTGAATTAAATTGAATTGAACTCATAAAAATCGAAATTTTTTTAGAAAAAAAAAAAAAAAACAGGGCCAAATCTGTAACACCCCCATACTCCAAGTGCCTTACCAGGACCACTCAGGTATAAGGATGTTACCATCTCGGTTACCCGAGGCAATGAATATCATAAGACCATAAAGAAACGTACTTTAAAAGTAATTATAGTTTAAGTGATTACATGTTCAAACCCAAAACTGATAAAAGAAATACAAGTTCTCAAAACTATCTACTGTCAAAATACTATCAAGCGTCAGACACAACGGAAGACTTCTAAACTGCAACGTGGTGACTCATCCCAACTATCTCATACGCATCGTCTCATACCTGCTCAATAACTGCTCACCACCCCCGAATGGATCACCACAGTTTTTAAAACATTAAACGGGGTCAGTACTAATCACACAATTTATATAAACCAACAACACAGTAAACAAGCAGCTCACACAGTCACACGCACAATCACACCCACTCCAATCAATCTCCGTCACCGACTGTCCACTGGACCAGCCCTGCCAGTGGGGGACCGCAGCCGTTCCCACCTAAGCCCCGCTCATCATACCGAGCGATAACCCTGTCCCATTAATGTGCACATCCCCTTCCGTGGCGGGTTCCACGAAGGGCGAAACTAGGGCGTGAAGCCACTCCCACAAGTGACTCCACTCAGCCGAGAACGCATCTCGAGAACCAGAGACAAACAATCACAATCAACAACCGTCACAGTACGAATACGATATTATTCAACAACCACAACACATCAACAACACATTATAGGACTAATACTGAGTAGGGAAACCCTACCTGGAACAGCAACACAATCAGACGGTCTCAACAGCTGTATCAAAATTCCTCTTCTACGAATCCTCCTCCTAACATATAATCACATAATTACTAACAAACACAAAACTAATATAAATCCCCAATTCCTAAAATTAGGGTTTAAACAAAGTTAACTAATTACTATAAAATTGGTATGTAGGTCTTACCCTTGACGCAATGAACACTATGATGCAAAGAACGAGATGATCTGACACTTCTAGCCTTGGGGATTTGCCAACAACGCGACGAGAGAGAACTACGTAACTCCTTTTTCTTTTGAAAGGTTTAGAAAGGTTAAAAATGATGAAATAAATTGACGGAAACCTTTTATATCAAACTCGCGTTATTAGCAAAACCCGTCAAAACAACCCCGTAAAACACACTTACTCGATCGAGTAACTAACGTACTCGATCGAGTGCCGCCTACTCGATCGAGTACCAAGGCTACTCGATCGAGTACCCAACAGGTCAGAGACTATTTAACTTGCAAAACACCCTTACTCGACAGAGTAAGGCCCACTCGATAGAGTACCCAGAGACTCATAAAACCGTAGTATTACAGTCTTCCCTCCTTAAAAAGAACTTTGTCCCCGAAGTTCAACCCATACATAAAAACAAACATACTAACTCGGTCAAGACGCAACAAAGCTACTAAGAACTCGAAACAAAACCCCGACTTATAAAACATGAAACCATGAACTCTTAACACAAACTCCACCAACTATTCCTACCTCCACACCTCGCTCACGATGTCGTATCAACTACATCATAAACTCTCCCGACACTAATTCCATATACTACCAACTACCATCCACTAACACTGCTAGCTCCATAATATATCATTCACTACCAAATCCAATATCAAGACACTCATAGACATCAAACGGAACGTTACAAAATCACCTCATGCATCGCTCATCGCAACGAGCGACCCAAATCATTAAATGTGTACATCCTCCTTGTGACGGGAGCCACAAGGGGCAAACATGAGGGTGAAGACCATCTCTAGACGATGGCTCCACATATCCAACTAACACCTCCATCAATCACACTTACGGTTATCGCAATAAATCCACATAATAATAAACATGCAACTATCACATCACCAATAATCAATCGTACAAAAGACTGAGTAGGAAACCCTACCTTATTCGAAAATCCGGAAATCAACACAACAATAAGGTTAGAACTCCTCTTCCACAAAATTGTCACCTAAACAAATAATCAAATGCTACCATTACTTTAACATCCTGTAGATACCTCGTTTCTACACCTTCCGCCAACCACCCAGTGATGATAGGGCCGCATGTTTGGTACACGGAATAATTTATGACAATTCGTAAGTTTATCGTCAAGTGATAGCACAAATACTTGTGTCTACTCCTTGGTCGTCATCTACGCGCTGATTGATACGTGCCTAATGTATAGTCTTTTTGGCCTATTTCAGCACGTATTTCTATGCATTTCTATGCTATTTTTATAGTATTTTGCCCCGAATTGGCTACTTTGGTGTATTTGGTCCTTTTTGTAGGAATGATCGCAAAAGTAGCGGAACCATGCTCTTTTCTGTCCTTTTGCATGCATTTAAAGGAGACGGGATTATCCTGAGTGAGATGTTGCACCGAGAAGTGTCGTTGCACGCATTACGAGGTACTTGAGTGAAGACGTAAGCTGAATTGAAGATCCAAGTGGTCTATCGAGCTGTTTGGAGGACGATCGAAGGGTTCCTAGGCTTTCGAGGCTCGATCGAGAGGTCCCTTCCTCGATCGAGTTAGTGCATTTGACCAAGTCCTCGATCGAGAACAATGCTGGTCGATCGAGAGAGTTCTTGAGATCTTGGTCGATCGAGTGGTTTAATCCACTCGATCGAGGGGTTTTTCACGGGCATGGGCTTTGCTTCAGTCCGTGTGTTTAATTTTCGATAAACATTGTTTTGTTTCCTATTTAACCTATGTTTACTAGGTTAATTAGGGATCTATCTTTTACTTAATCTTTTTATCTATCTTTTTACCTTCCTTCATTGGAGAACTAGTTACGTTGCTAAAACCCTCTATTGTTACTTTCGTTTTCGGATTGCTTGGTCGGATTTCGAGTTCTTTACGCCGGAATCGCTTAGATTGTAATCTTCTTTCTACTCTTAATAATAATTAACCTTCTATTGCTTTTTAATTCTTGTTTTCATTATCATTCTTTCTGCCCTAATTTCTATTATTGCGTTCTATTATTATCTCGTTATGTATTCTGCTGGGAATTTACATGCTGTTAGTTTTATTACGAATATGAGTAACTAATCTCCTTCATGTTGGGATTAGGGGATCTGCGGTAAAATAATGACGACGTAGTGTATGAATTAGACGAATTGACTAAGAGACCCTGTCACTATAGCAATATAACTGTAATTCTCGACCTAGTTGAGTGCACGCTTCTATGTCACCCATTAATCTGGCTACAATTAATCCTGGATCGAAAGATTGGACTAAATAGGCCTGCTATAAACAGTAGACTACCCTAATGAGGACGAAAGTTAAGTTAGTGGTATTTTAGGGTGGGAAGTGGACCGAAAGGACCTTCTAATATCCGTCTCGCATTAGTTCGTCTGAGTCATTTACTGCTAAGTTGTTGAGCTACCGTAGTGAACCGAGTTCCCGACATGTTCCCCTCTTATTGATAGTTTTAAATCTTTTTCCTGCTTATCTGCTCTTCTCTTTATTTCTCTTCCTTCAACTCCGTAGTTAGAACCAAAAATTCAATCAACCCCCATTGTTACCATAGGATTAGAATAGACAGCTGTAGTTGCATTACCTCCCTGAGGATTCGATACTCGACTGCCTCTACTACATTTTTAGTTGAGACCGTTAGGTTTTATTTTTGACAGGTACGCGACAGACGTGTCAAATTTTGGCGCCGTTGCCGGGGAGGCAATTGTTCAATTTACTAGTTGTTTCGTTTTAATTCCTTTTTTTCGGTCTAAGGGACACCAGTTCCTTGGACTATTCTCATTCTTGTCTGTAGTTTCTTCTTATGCGCAGGTCGCAAGGTGGTCCACTACTACCTTTTGATCCCGAGATTGAGAGATCTCTGCACGTTAAAAGGAGACTATTTCAAGAACAGACAGAGGAAGAGCCCAGTTCTCGCAGTAGCTTTTACGAGAACGAGCTTTTCGAGGAGAATCCACCATCTTCTCCAGTTTCCAATTCTTCAGTTGAATCTATTACTTTCCCAGAATTTCCCGAGATGGCCGAAGAAGCAACCATTGCTAGTCACTCCGAGCCCACGGCTGACAATCTCTATAAAGGTTTCGAATTACCAGGGGATGCGAGGAAATTCGAACCGAAGCCTTCTTACATTAGCATGGTCGAGAAAAATCAGTTCGGGGGAGCTGCAAAGGAAGATGCAGCTCAGCATATGGAGACTTTCATTGATTACTGCTGCTCCATACCTCCTCCCACTGGCGTGACAGCTGATCAGATCAAAGAAACTATGTTTATTTTCTCACTCCGCGATGCTGCAAGGGAGTGGTACAGGGATTTAGACCGAGCTGCTCACGGCATAACTGATTGGAATACGCTAGCATTGGCGTTCTATAAAAAGTACTTCTCTGCTTCGAGAACCATAGCCATCAGAGCTCAGATAACCAGTTTCAAACAAGGGCCCGACGAGAATTTCCACGAGGCATGGCTTCGTTTTAAGAAACTAGTGCGTACCATACCACACCACGGTTTCGAAAAATGGAGTCTGTGCAACCATTTTTACAATGGTTTATATGATGATCAGAGAGCTATACTAGATGCGGCAGCCAACGGTCGATTTTCTGACAACTTGGGGCCGACGAAGGGATGGAAAATCATAGATGATTTAGCCACTCATAGGGCTGAATACGGGAATTCAAGAGGAAACCAAAGGAGAGTCGCTGAATCCTCTTGAGAGCCGCATTAGAAGCCCTTCTTGCTAGGTTCGACAAGTATGAACTAGGGGGAGCTCTCAAGCCAGGGATGTACCAGGTTAATGCTATGATAGACGGTCCTTTCGTCTGTACGAGATGTGGGGTAGATGGACATGTCGCTGATTATTGTCCTAGTCCTTATGAGCAATGTGCTGCCTTTCAACACTACAGGCAAAACAACAACCAGTACGAGCCGAATATCCACCCCAATTTGAGGTGGAGCAACCAGAACAACGTACTCAATCCCACCGCTCCTCCAAATCAGCAGCAGCAGCCCTATATTCCTCCACACCAGAAGCAACAAGGCTATCAGAAGCCTCCGTCTTTCAACCCTCCTAACCAAGGTGCCTCGTCATCTAGTGGGGTGAGCGAGATGGGCGAGTTAAAGTCCATGATGCAATCCATTGCAAAGCAATTACAACAGAAGGACACGGCATTCAAGGCACTTGAGACTCAAGTTGCTCAACTGGCTGAAAATCAATCTTCGAGGAAGCCCGGTCATTTACCGACTCAAAATGACAAGAACCCAAATGAGACGGTACATTTGATAGAGTTGAGAAGCGGTCTTTCTTACGAGGGACCGGAAGTGCAGAAATCAGACCCAAGGGAAGTAGTCGCTGATAATGAACAGTGTTCTGCTAAGAGGAAAGGACTCACGACGAAGCAGTTACTCGATCGACTGAAGTCTGGTGCTGAAACAGTTCGATCGAGTGGAATTGGTGAGGAAAGCCCTCGATCGAGTAGTTGTAGGTTAATATCCGTATACTACCCTTTAATTGTAGGATTATAACGCAAAATATATATGTAGTTTATAGTCATAAAACGAAAAACATGATGAAAACGATAAAGATGTAGAAATAACCTTCGGTCCTAGTGCAAAAGGCAATGAGAGATCAAGTTAGATCTCCTCCTAATCGTTGCACCCAAGATGTCCGAGTAATGCCCTTGTGCTAGAGATAATCCCCTAATTGCCTTGCAATATCGAGGGGATTGTTTTGTGAGTTTGTGTAGGATGAGAGATCCGGAATTTTGGGAGGCACAATTCCCAAAACCCTAATTGTTTTTGTCAAATGAAATTAGGTTAGACAAAGAGGAGAGAACTCCCCTTTTTGTCTTGTGATGGCTCGGCCAAACCGTGGAGAGGGAGCCTCATGGGCTTTCTAATTTCCTCTTCACTTAAACTTGTGGTCCGGTCCATAGCTTACTAAGTGTGTACGACGCGGTTTCATTATAAACTGTTATCGGTTATCGGAAATTAAGGCATCAACTAATAATACGGGTCAGTTGAATTCTTAATACATGTCCGACAAAACAGTATTGTATAATTATATTCAATACACATTTAATTAAATATAAAACGTTTATATTCAATTTTACGAATTAACTGATTAATTCGCCTTTAGCCCATGATATTTAATCCGTATTAAATATAAGATCTCAACATCACATTTTGACTAATTTATTAGTCAAATAACTCGAACTAACCGGTTAGTCAAATTTGGCATCTACATGATTTGTATTTTCATACCGTCACATCACTCAAGACGTATCCTATAGGTGTGACTTTTAGGGACCAGTTGATCACCGCCATCCGTATGACAATAACGTCAAACTTATCTAGCAAGCCAACCGTTATTGATAAACGTGGATCAATTGATTATGATACAAAGTATACCCTTTGATCCTTTTAGAGGTTTATAAGTCCTTGCACTAACCGTTAAGGACACTAACCCCAACAAGCTCCCACTTGTCCGTACAAGTGTATGTGCAATGACGTTATCCGCACTAACCGGAGGACACAAGCTCCAACAAACTCCCACTTGTCCGTACAAGTGTATGTGCGATAACCGATTCTCATATTCATTTAAAATTTCTCCCACTCAATGTAAAACAATTTGCAGATCCGGATCCGCAAAGGTCGTATTTTACAATCGATCGGTATCTAGAGTGGTTTCCCCGACTAGAGAGTAACTTAACCGATAAAACGAATCCGTATCCGAGCATGGCCATGCATTTCGATTCTGACTCCTCGAGTGGCCCCGAGAAATATCTAGTACCTGATAAAGGCTGAATATTTCCTTCAACTCGACTCCTTCCGATCTAAGCACAACATGAAATGACCCAGAAAAAATCTACTTGGCCCCTGTTACGGATGACCGTGAGAAAGAAACCAAAGTCACCCAAAATCTGCCTTAGTCTCAAGAGACAATCGATAGTCAAAAGAATCGACTCTTAGGATCACCATGGAAGTCCTATCCACGACCGGGCACGAATGTTATAAAACATTTAGGACTCCACGTCGATGTCACAATTGTGTCCTACGAAATATCCGTATAAATCGCTTCTGTGATTGGTCAGTCAACCTGTTGACTTATGGCTCGTTGAACCCACCATCAACCAACGTCACAAAATAATTGCCGAGTTATCAGCTCATGTGGGCAATTAAGGACTGAAAAATATAATGTTCGTTCCGTTCACTTTGTGGTGTTCAAAATTTGTCGTACAAATCCACATGAAAAACAAAATATATAAATATCAAAACGATGATGTTGTATAGAGTACAAAAGCGAATGAATCTAATCCATAAAAGAGTACTACAACTTGGGAACACGTTTAATTCCCATGGAATTAACGTGCCCTTCATGCTTATCTTGTCGTAATGGTTTAGTGAGAGGATCGTCTATGTTATCATCTGTAGCAATCTTTTCTATCACTACTTCCTTTTGCTCCACGTAATCCCGGATTAGATGAGCTTTCCGTTGTACATGTCTAGACTTGTTGCTAGACTTTGGCTCCTTAGCCTGGAAGATGGCACCACTATTGTCGCAATAGATGGTGATCGGGTCATTCGAACTAGGCACTACGGATAGTCCATGTAAGAATTGACGCATCCATATCGCTTCCTTTGTAGCTTCAGACGCGGCATAGTACTCGGACTCAGTCGTAGAATCTCAGAATCGTTTGCTTGGAACTCTTCCGGTGATGCAGCGCCATTAAGAGTAAAAACGAATCCGATCGAGATTTCGAGTCATCTCGATCCGTTTGGAAGCTAGCATCTCACAGAATCGGTTGCGCATAGCTTTTGAGACCTCCATAAGTCAATGCCCAATCTTTAGTCCTCCGGAGGTACTTAAGAATGTTCTTGACAATGAGCCAATGTGATTCACTTGGATCTTTGTTGGAATCGACTTGTCATACTCAATGCATATGCCACGTCGGGACGTGTGCATATCATGGCATACATGATTGATCCTATAGCCGAAGCATAAGGGATCCGTGCCATGCGCTCTTTCTCTTCCGGTGTCTCTGGTGCCTGAGACTTGCTCAAATGCACCCCTGGAGCCATAGGAAGAAACCCCTTCTTGGAGTTAGTCATGCTGAATCTCTCTAGGACTTTGTCTATGTAAGACTCCGACCGAGAGATAACATCCGACGTGATCTATCTCGATAGATACGGATGCCCGTAATTCGTTGTGCCTCACCCGGATCTTTCATCCGGAAATGGTTTTTCAACCATACTTTCACGGAAGTTAAGAGAGGTATGTCATTCCCAATCAGGAGTATGTCGTCAACATACAATATTAGGAAGACAATCTTGCTCCCACTCGACTTGATATATAGACATGGTTCCTCGACAGATCGAGTAAATCCATTTTCTTTTATCACTTGGTCGAAGCGATGATTCCAACTCCTTGATGCTTGCTTAAGTCCATAAATGGAACGCTTAAGCTTGCACACTTTCTTAGGATGTCTTTGGATCGATGAAACCTTCGGGTTGTACCATGTACAACTCTTCCTCCAAAAAGCCGTTTAAGAAGGCGGTTTTCACGTCCATTTGCCAAATTTCATAGTCATGAAAAGCGGCGATCGCTAAGATAATCCGAATGGAACGCAGCATGACTACGGGTGCAAAAATCTCATCGTAGTGCAAACCTGGCACTTGGGTGAAACCTTTAGCAACTAGTCGTGCTTTGTAGATATCTTGTTGACCTTCCACAGAATGCTTTATCTTGTAAAGCCATTTGCATTGAAGGGGACGAACCTTAGCGGGTAAGTCAACAAGATCCCACACGTTGTTCTCATACATGGAGTCCATCTCGGATTGCATGGCCTCAAGCCATAGCTTTGAGTCGAACTGGTCATGGCACCTTTATATGTTGCGGGTTCACTACTCGTTAAGAGTAGAACGTCATCTATGTCATGTTCCTCGACCATACCAATGTATCTGTCCGGAGGAATAGAGACTCTTCCCGACCTCCTAGGTTCCTCAGGAATGTTAACCGCAGCCGGGATTGAAGGAATAGGTTCCTCCAATAGTTGCTCGGTATTTGGTTCGGGAATCTCCGACAGGTCGAAGGTTCTATCACTCTTTGCATTCTCGAGAAATTCCTTCTCTAAGAATGTCGCACTAGCCGCAACAAAAACACGTTGTTCGGTTGGCGAATAGAAGTAATGACCAAGGGTTCCTTTAGGATAACCTATAAAGAATGTCTTGACCGATCGCGGGCCGAGCTTATCCTCGTGTCTCCACTTGACATAAGCCTCGCAGCCCCAAACCCGTATAAAGGACAAGTTAGGGACCGTTCCCTTCCATAGTTCATATGGAGTCTTGTCATGAGCTTTAGACGGACTTTGTTAAGTATTAGAGCGGCCGACAAAAGAGCATAACCCCATAATGAATCAGGTAAAACCGTGTGACTCATCATGGATCGAACCATATCAAGTAGTGTTCGATTTCTCCGTTCGGACACACCATTCAATTGAGGTGTTCCGGTGGAGTTAATCGTAGGGCAATCCCACAGTCTTTGAGGTGATGATCAAACTCGTGAGAAAGATACTCGCCACCACGATCCGAACGCAGTGTTTTAATCTTTCTACCCAATAGGTTTCGCACCCTATTCTCGGTATTCTTTGAATTTCTCAAAGGATTCACTTTTATGCTTCATTAAGTAGACATAGCCATATCTACTTAAATCGTCCGTGAAAGTGATGAAATACCTATAGCCTTCTCGTGCGGTGATTGACACATGTCCACATACATCCGTGTGTATGAGTCCTAATAGGTCAGCAGCGCGCATTCCAACACCTTTGAAGGAAATACGAGTCATTTTACCGATGAGACATGATTCACACGTGCCAAATGATTGAAAACCAAAGGCCGAGATAGCTCCATGTTTGATGAGCTGTTTTACGCGTTTCTCATTAATGTGTCCCATACGGCAGTGCCATAGATATGTTTGATCTTTGTCACCAACCTTTAACTTTTTATTCATTACGTGTAATATTTCCGTGGTCTGATCTAAAACATAAATTCCGTTCATGGAGACTGCCTTGCCATAAATCATATCGTGTAAAGAGAAAATGCAAGCATTATTTTCTATTACAAATGAAAAACCAAGTTTGTCAAGAGCAGAAACTGAAATAATGTTTTTCGAAAGACTAGGAACATAATAGCAATCATATAATGACAACTCAAATCCGCTAGGAAGCTGGATCACATATGTCCCCTTTGAGATGGCAGCTACTCTTGCTCCATTCCCAACACGCAGGTCCACCTCACCCTTTACGAGGGGTTCGATGTTTGAGCCCCCCGCACATGATTACACAGATGAGAACCACAACCAAGTATCAAGTACCCAAGTTCCGTAACTTGCGTGGTTAATCTCAATCATATGAATAAAAGTAGTAGAGGAAGAAGACATACCAACAGGTTTAACACGACCTGCCTTTAAGTCCTCATGGTATAATGGACATGTACGCCTCCAATGCCCAGTCTTGTGGCAGTGGTGACACTCCATGTTACCATCCTTGCTCTTTGTCGCGCCTGATGAGTTGCTCGACTCACCAGGACCACTCTTACCTGAACCCGACTTCTTGAACTTCGGTTTACCTACTGCTAGGTTTGCCTGAGCTTTGCCCTTACCTTTCCCTTTGTTGGACACAACGAGAACATCTTGTTTCAAGCTCCCACTGAACTTCATGTCCTTCTCGGTCTGTACGAGAAGGGAGTGCAGTTCATGGGGAGTCTTCTTCAAATCATTCATATAGTAATTCGCTCTGAATTGCGAAAAACCATCGTGGAGTGAATGAAGCATGCGGTCGATAACAATGTTCTCGCTGATGTTACAATCAAAGGTCTCCAGCTTCTCGACATTCTCAATCATGCTGAGAATGTGTGGGCTAACCGGTTGGCCCTTTCGAGTCTCGCATCAAAGAAGCGAGTGGTATGCTCATAAGTCACGATTCTCGGTGCTTTCGAGAATTCCTTAGTGAGCGTGGTGAAAATCTTGTTCGCACCATGGGCTATGAAGCGTTTCTGCAAATTGGATTCCATTGCAAAAATGAGTACGTTTTTAATCGCACCCGCTTCCATACAGAAATCATTAAACTTGGTGATTTCAGCAGCTCTAGCCGTGGGACCTGGGTTTGCCGGGAGGGGCTCTAATAAATATTTGAGCTTCCCATCAGCAGCGGCAGCATTCCGTAATGCCGCCTCCCAGTCTCCGAAGTTGGATCCATCATTCTTGATCGAGTAGACCGATTCATCCGATTCATGAAGATCCGAAGCCAGGACTCACGGTCCAATGTGGCACTTGGCATTGGGTCGTTAGTTGGACCGACCATTTGTTATAGCGAGTTTTAAAAATCGTGATCTACACCGAAAAAGAAAGAAAAACAAAACGAAATAAGCAACTCATCGAGGTGATTTAAGTCTATTAAAATACATTTTAATCGTGTAGACTCATTGCACTTGCATAATTGATCTCCCTCAAGAATGATACAAGTGATCCCAAGACTCAATTTCTGTAAATTGATAAGCCAACTGTTTAGCTAATTCTTCCGGAAGAACTCTTGGTCGATAGATTTCCGTAAATCCTATCTATAGTCCACCATAGTCACAGGATCGTACGAGTGACCATAGTGTTGAGATAAAATAGGTCAATCAGTTCCAACTTACCCGACGTAGAAGGGGTCATAGTATGCCTACCGACGAAGAAGGGACTCATTGGAGTTTGACCTATAAAGACCGTTCTCAATTTTTGTTTATACGAGGAAGATCCCATCAACTTAATTATAATTCATTTTAAGTGAACGAATAACTAGCGTCTGCGTGAATGAATCAATTTAGGTGATGGCTTAAAATCGTGTGACATGAGAATGTCAATGAAAACTAACTCGTGACCTCTATATGTGTCGGTTTTTCATGCAATAATTAGGTGGTTTGGTTTTTAGGCGGAATATGATGCATATTATCGTTACGAAAAATAAATAAATGAATGCAATACGTAAATAAAAATTCCTAGTGTGGCCTATCCTAGTAAAATAAAACATAAAACAACTTTGGAATCCACCGTTGGACCCGAGAAGCTTGTCTTCATGTTCCATCTTGATCCATGTAGCGGGAGTGAGCATCCGGTCTCCAACTTTAGTCTTCTCAAAAATTACAATTTAAAATTTACAAATATAAACCTATTTACATTCTAAATAAAAACTGTAATTAAAAGAAATAAAATGGAGATACGAGATCTCAAAATACAACCAAGACCGTGTTCCATCATTACGGTAACACGTTCTACTAAGGCCACACTAAGTTACAACCGTTTGCAAAATAATTAAATACGTAATTAAAAGGCGTTCAAAACATTCAAAATAAACAATAACGATAAATAAAATGCATCAACTAAAAATAAAATTATTCGTGACATAATTCCGTAATTATGTTTAATTTTTATCCAAACCACCAAAGATAATTAAAATTACATGACAAAACCGCTTCAGTCAAGTTAATTTTAATCCGAGATAATCCGTTACAATAAATCATGTTAATGTAACTTTATTTTACGTGGGTGAACCGTTTCACTAATCAAGCGAGAGCATAAAAAAAAACATTTTATGCATTAAAAAGGCCGAAAAAAAACAAAAGAAATTTTTTTTTTTTTTTTTTCTTCTCTGTACTGTACGTGAACAGTACCAGGGGCCTTCAAAAAAAATTTTTTTTTTTTTTATATTTTAGCAGAAATGCCGAGAGCCTTTAAGGCCAAAAACAAACTTTTACACGGCTCAAAACGTGAGCAACTAAATATCAAAACAAAACGGTTTGATTAAAACACAATTGCAATTTACTCTAATCCGGATTAAAATAAAAAAACAATTGACATGTTCTTCACATTTTGTTGTAATTATCGATTAAAACAACAAATCGCTAAGAACAACACGAAAACAAGAGATCGAACGATCTAACAAAAATGTGGCACGCAAACCAATGCAATAAAAAACAGGAAACAGGCCGTGAACAGTGAAGGCCACACGGTTTTCTTAAAAAAAAAAACAGATTTGCCGAAATAAAAATTGCCACACGAAATTTTATGCAATTATTTTGACCGATCTTTAACATATAGCGATGAATATCGATTACATAGACAATATGCAAAGATCAAAAAATAAACAAACATCACCGTGTAAACTAGACACGGATCCCAAGGCACAAAACAACAACAAAACGCAGCAATAAAAAAAATATTGCCGAGAGGAAAAAAAAATTTGAGCCGTGACAAATTTTTGCCCAAAATTCATCGATTTCAAAATCGTTTAATGAAAAACACATATAAAAAATTGCGTGGCCTCGCTCTGATACCACTTGTAGGTTAATATCCGTATACTACCCTTTAATTGTAGGATTATAACGCAAAATATATATGTAGTTTATAGTCATAAAACGAAAAACATGATGAAAACGATAAAGATGTAGAAATAACCTTCGGTCCTAGTGCAAAAGGCAATGAGAGATCAAGTTAGATCTCCTCCTAATCGTTGCACCCAAGATGTCCGAGTAATGCCCTTGTGCTAGAGATAATCCCCTAATTGCCTTGCAATATCGAGGGGATTGTTTTGTGAGTTTGTGTAGGATGAGAGATCCGGAATTTTGGGAGGCACAATTCCCAAAACCCTAATTGTTTTTGTCAAATGAAATTAGGTTAGACAAAGAGGAGAGAACTCCCCTTTTTGTCTTGTGATGGCTCGGCCAAACCGTGGAGAGGGAGCCTCATGGGCTTTCTAATTTCCTCTTCACTTAAACTTGTGGTCCGGTCCATAGCTTACTAAGTGTGTACGACGCGGTTTCATTATAAACTGTTATCGGTTATCGGAAATTAAGGCATCAACTAATAATACGGGTCAGTTGAATTCTTAATACATGTCCGACAAAACAGTATTGTATAATTATATTCAATACACATTTAATTAAATATAAAACGTTTATATTCAATTTTACGAATTAACTGATTAATTCGCCTTTAGCCCATGATATTTAATCCGTATTAAATATAAGATCTCAACATCACATTTTGACTAATTTATTAGTCAAATAACTCAGACTAACTGGTTAGTCAAATTTGGCATCTACATGACTGTATTTTCATACCGTCACATCACTCAAGACGTATCCTATAGGTGTGACTTTTAGGGACCAGTTGATCACCGCCATCTGTATGACAATAACGTCAAACTTATCTAGCAAGCCAACCGTTATTGATAAACGTGGATCAACTGATTATGATACAAAGTATACCCTTTGATCCTTTTAGAGGTTTATAAGTCCTTGCACTAACTGTTAAGGACACTAACCCCAACAGTAGTCACTCTGCTCGATCGAGTGAAATGGAAGCTGAAGATAGTCGATCGAGTGGGAATGTTGCTCGATCGACTGAAGTTGCTAAAGAAGGTGCTCGATCGAGTGAACACATTACTCGATCGAGTGATATTACTGACGGGAAGCTTATTCGAGAGCCTGCTAGTGCTCGTTTAAGCGAGGAATCACCAGAAAGACCTCGTTCGAGAGGTAAGAAGCGTCCAAAGGACACTGAACTTGCTCCGGAAAACACTTTGGAAGCGAGAAATAAGGGACTCGAGATTCCAATTACCGTTCCCTTCCCGAGGCGGCTGCAGAATACCAAGATTAATCAACAGTTTAGCAAATTTGTTGAGCTTTTGAAGAGTTTGGAAGTTTCCGTGCCGTTCACTGAATTGCTAACTAAGGTACCTTCTTACTTGAAATTTATGAAAGAGATTTTAGCACGTAAGAGGACCATTAATGATAATGAGACCGTAGCCTTGACTGAGATGGGGTCAGCCCTATCTCAAAATAAGCTACCTGTTAAGCAATCAGACCCGGGTAGTTTTTCGATCCCTTGTCACATAGGAATGCAATTGATTGATAATGCGCTATGCGATTTAGGCGCTAGCGTAAGTGTTCTACCTTTGTCTCTAGCTAAGAGACTTGGTGTGACAAACCGAGTTGCACCAACATGATCTGTCCGGATGGCCGACCGTAGTCTATCACGGCCACTAGGTGTAGCGGAAGACGTACCTGTTCGGATCGGGAAGTTCTTCATTCCGTCGATTTTTTGTCGTCCTAGATATCCCCGAAGATGTGCACACCCCTATCATTTTAGGGAGACCATTTTTGTCCACTTTGCCCGTGCAAAGTGATAGATGTCATGGGAAGACTTTGACATTTCAGGTAGGGGATGAGGAGCTGACATTTCATCAGTCCAAATTCCTGAGGGCTCCCATGCAAGCTCAGCCTTGCAATGCCCTCTCTTCTGTTGACCCTATTATCGACACTCCAGATGATAATCTGGAGGATCTTGTTGTTATTGCTAACCCTCCGCCTCACACTGAGAGCAAAAAGGAGAAAAATTCGTCTGTTGTCCTTACTGCAGGTACAGATGAAGGCAAGAAGAGAGTTGTCAAGGGACAGGGTGCAACCATTATCAATCAAGCTGGAGCAAAGGATGCCAAAGAAGACGACAGAGGGGCGAGAACGAAGACAGTTCGAACCTACATAGATTGGAACTATGTTCCTCCTCCTCTTGCGAACAGTAATTCAAGCTCATGGAAGTCAAAGAGGACGGTCAGCATCGCCGAAGTGACGTCCTCCAGTCAGAAGCCCACCAAGGGGCTACTGAAAATTGATGGGAATTAAACGGGGAAATGCCCCGTGTAACAACTTGTAATAGATACTCGTTTTAATTACTTTTGAATTCCTTAATTACGTTTTTAATTAGGACAATTAGTTAGACAATTTTTAGCGTAGTTTAAGACTATAGACTGTGTTCTGCATATTTGGTATTTTGGGATGTGTTCGGATGTGTTTTACGCGGGTTTGGGGAAGATGCACGCAAATCAAGGAAGAAAAGACGGAAATTTAAAGAAGCCTACACGAGGAAGTCCTCGATCAAGTACTTTTTGTACTCGATCGAATGGAAATTGGTTCGATCGAGTCTGCTGGTTACTCGATCGAGAAAGGCCACAAGGGAAATGGTCGATCGAAAGGTCCCTTGTTCGATCGAGCAGAGGGGCATGAAAAGTCCTCGATCGAGTGACTTAAAATCACTCGATCGAGTGAAATGAACAGTGGACGGGAGTTTTCCTATACTTAACTCCTTATTTCACTTTTTCATTTCTATTTGTTTTATCCCTAATTTCCCCTAAACCCTCCTTAATTGCGATTCCCATTTCCCCCAAATCCCCAATTTTTACCCAAAATTATCAAATCCACCACCTACATTCTATTGCTAGCATTTGATTCTTCAATAACCCCTTATTTTCCCCCTCTTTTATGCTCGTTTTCTCGGTTTTTAAAGGGGATTAGGGTTCGCGGTTTTTCAATCGAAAATCCGCCTTGGTTGATTGTTTTTGTTGAAGTTTAATTGCTTTGTAGGTTAATCATCATCAAGTAAGTGGTTCTTTCATTTGTTGCTGGTTTGGGGAGACAGTTTTGTTGAGTCGGAGTACCTGAGAGACGGCGGTGCCGACGACGAGTAGCTACTGGTCTACTCACTTCCCCAGTTTTCTGGCTGGTTTGGGGAAGTTCGTGTTTTGTATGTCTTCTTACTCTTTTATTTTCGTCTCCTTTATTTTTATTTCATTGGTTGTATACCCCCATCCCCCATTTTTCTGCTGGTGTATGCTGGAGGACAACGAGGGCGTTGTCCGTTTTGGTTTGGGGAGGGTATTGCATCCTTTTGAGTCTGCATCTGCATTGGTTTTTGCATTCACGTTTAATCTTTCAGTTTGCATTTGTTGTTTATTTTCAATAAATCAAAAATCAAAAAAAAATTAGAAATTGTCAAAAATTCAAAAACAATTCACGTTTATTTTTGCATTTAGGTTGAGTCGGAACGGTAGATTCCCGTGATGAAATCGCACTATAGCTTGTCATATTACTTGAGCCTTGCACTTTAATTGATGGTTTTTAGCTTTGTCATACGCATAGTCTACGAATTTCTGTTCAAATAATAGCTGACTGTTTAGACTTGACCTATTAACTGGCAAACTACTTAAAAATTCTGAGTCTTAGAGCCATAACTGGCGACATTCATGACCAGTTCATTAGGAATTTTGAGAGTAGTACTCCTTGCATAGCATGTTTGTCTCATTTGCACATTTATGACATTCAATTTCTCGTCAAATGCACATATTCGGTCTGAGGTTGGTGTCACATGCAGGGAGGGTCTTGCAAATTTCCCTTTCTTTATATATCTTCACCCATTTAGCTCCACTTTAGCCAAAACTTGCCTTTTTGACCCATTAGCTACATTCCAAACTAAGCCTGCCTAGTCAAGCTAGTTAGTTTGTCCTTTTGTGGTATGTCTACCATTGCAGTTTGGCCTGTATTTCTTGTTGGAGTTGGTGTTGTATTAAGGAAGGAGGAAAGAAAGAAGAAAAAAAAAAGAGTATTGAAAAAAAAGAAAGAAAACGTGAAAGAAAGAAAAGGAAAGAAAAGAAAAAAATAGAAAATGAAAAAAAATGATGATATTCACGTGAAAGAGAAAAAAGAAAGAGAAATTGTCTAAAGTGTTGTCCCCTCTTGTCAGAGTTGAGAAGATGTTCGAAGATGTACAATCGACAAGAGGGTTGGTTGTTTCAGTTAGTTGTTTCAGACGATGTGTTTAAAAAAGGGAATTTTGTGACCGTCTGACTCCTCCATTCTTATTCTATATTTTTGAGGAGATTGTGTTTGAGTCTAGTGAGTTTTGTGCCAAGTGAAGGGCACTAGTACTTAGTTTTTCAGTCAGTTTGAGATCCGGATGGTTTATTATGGTCCTGTTAGGAACTAGCTTGACGCTTTTACCTCCACATTTCCATAACTTGTTTTGCCTTTTCTCACCTGAACCTCACTATTCCCATATTATTTACAAACCCTCGGCTGTGACGGACATTATTGGTTGGAGTGTGTGCATTAGTACTTGAATTGTCTTTCATTTTTGTTGCATGCATGCTATGTAGGTCGCAGTTAGGTGAGTGACTGTCCTTTCTTCTCTCTTTTACATATAACATTTACCCTTTGCTTCATGAGAGAAGAGTGACCACGTGAGAGTCCAGTTTTGTTGGTCTTGCAAGGTCGATAGGTCAGCTTTATTCCTGAACAGCTTATAATTCGTTTGCGTATTGACTGCTTAGCTTTAACCGTTGATTTTCGTTGCGTTAAATTGGTTCAAGTAGACAAGTTAAGCTAGCTCTGAGTTATCAATTCCGTTCCATTAGTTTAGTTTTGAGTTTACTCGAGGGCGAGTAAAGGTTTGGTTTGGGGAGATTTGATACGTGCCTAATGTATAGTCTTTTTGGCCTATTTCAAAGACGTATTTCTATGCATTTCTATGCTATTTTTATAGTATTTTGCCCCGAATTGGCTACTTTGGTGTATTTGGTCCTTTTTGTAGGAATGATCGCAAAAGTAGCGGAACCATGCTCTTTTCTGTCCTTTTGCATGCATTTAAAGGAGACGGGATTATCCCAGAGTGAGATGTTGCACTGAGAAGTGTCGTTGCACGCATTACGAGGTACTTGAGTGAAGACGTAAGCTGAATTGAAGATCCAAGTGGTCTATCGAGCTGTTTGGAGGACGATCGAAGGGTTCCTAGGCTCCCTGAGGCTCGATCGAGAGGTCCCTTCCTCGATCGAGTTAGCTGCATTTGACCAAGTCCTCGATCGAGAACAATGCTGGTCGATCGAGGAGTTCTGCTGAGATCTTGGTCGATCGAGTGGTTTAATCCACTCGATCGAGGGGTTTTTCACGGGCATGGGCTTTGCTTCAGTCCGTGTGTTTAATTTTCGATAAACATTGTTTTGTTTCCTATTTAACCTATGTTTACTAGGTTAATTAGGGATCTATCTTTTACTTAATCTTTTTATCTATCTTTTTACCTTCCTTCATTGGAGAACTAGTTACGTTGCTAAAACCCTCTACTGTTACTTTCGTTTTCGGATTGCTTGGTCGGATTTCGAGTTCTTTACGCCGGAATCGCTTAGATTGTAATCTTCTTTCTACTCTTAATAATAATTAACCTTCTATTGCTTTTTAATTCTTGTTTTCATTATCATTCTTTCTGCCCTAATTTCTATTATTGCGTTCTATTATTATCTCGTTATGTATTCTGCTGGGAATTTACATGCTGTTAGTTTTATTACGAATATGAGTAACTAATCTCCTTCATGTTGGGATTAGGGGATCTGCGGTAAAATAATGACGACGTAGTGTATGAATTAGACGAATTGACTAAGAGACCCTGTCACTATAGCAATATAACTGTAATTCTCGACCTAGTTGAGTGCACGCTTCTATGTCACCCATTAATCTGGCTACAATTAATCCTGGATCGAAAGATTGGACTAAATAGGCCTGCTATAAACAGTAGACTACCCTAATGAGGACGAAAGTTAAGTTAGTGGTATTTTAGGGTGGGAAGTGGACCGAAAGGACCTTCTAATATCCGTCTCGCATTAGTTCGTCTGAGTCATTTACTGCTAAGTTGTTGAGCTACCGTAGTGAACCGAGTTCCCGACATGTTCCCCTCTTATTGATAGTTTTAAATCTTTTTCCTGCTTATCTGCTCTTCTCTTTATTTCTCTTCCTTCAACTCCGTAGTTAGAACCAAAAATTCAATCAACCCCCATTGTTACCATAGGATTAGAATAGACAGCTGTAGTTGCATTACCTCCCTGAGGATTCGATACTCGACTGCCTCTACTACATTTTTAGTTGAGACCGTTAGGTTTTATTTTTGACAGGTACGCGACAGACGTGTCACTGATACGGTCGTTTTGACAGTAATTAGATTTCATTTGGAGCCCGGGTCAAAAACCGCTTCATTTCTAAGAAACTGTTTAAAATGCCGAGTCGAAATGTTCTAGAATATTCCAAAATTTAATTTTATATCTTTTGGTAAAATATCAATTCTTTCAAAGTTCGTTCTTTCATCGTAAATAAATCTAATTTGTTTCTAACCCGTTTTAATTTGTTTTAATCCGTGTGTATCGCTGAGTCTACTCTCATGGCCGTCAACGGCCATACCAAAGCCTCATTTCCACACGGCAGACCCGAGATCATGTCGTAGTCCTCCAGAGTGACCCCGACCTCTCCTTTTTGGCATATGGAAACTCGACGTCGTGACCCAGTACCGATCAAGGAGAGCTCGAATCAGATTAAGGTTAGCCCGAATCTTCCTTTCCCTGATCTCCCTCCAAGCTCCCACTAAAGCCCCGAAGGCTCCCAACTCGATTATGGCCTTCTCCTCCTTCGACAGTCTCTCGAAGGCGTCCATCATCGTCGAATAACCGGAAAAGGACCTCGTGTTCCCGGCCTCTCGTATCAATTCAAAACGAAAGCTATCTTTAGCTTAAAACAAATGAGAAATGAAATGATAAGCAAATAGGAAAAGTAATAGGAAATGACAAGTTCCAAACTTACCAGACTCCTCGCCGTCCTGTAAGACAAGTGGCTCTATGCCGCCCAAATGAGATGTCTACCATCCCATTTCTCGCCCCACTGGGGTGCACCCACAAGCTGGCGACCACCTCGTCCCACGTTGGCCCTCCTCAGCCTCCTCCTCGATCACCTCCTCTCTCTCCCCCTACAAGAGCAAGAAAAGGGTCGAATTCCACATCCATGGGAGCCCTCCCTGACGTAGAAGGAATTTCACCTGCAAATCAAGGTAAACCAGGCCCTGTCAAGCCACAACAAGCCTCGATGGGTCATTTCAAGCATTTCCAAGCCCTAAAAGTGGCTTTTCTCGCCATCTTTGGCCATGTCTTTCGAAACCTGACCACTCATTTGGTAGGTTGGGGCAAGTCAAGTCTAAATTCAAGCCTAGTTGCGGGTTTGAGTCGAAAATTTGACAACATTTCGTTATAATAGCGATTATGCCCTAGAAAAGTGTCCTGAAAAAGTTATCACAAATCAAAAATTCGACATGATAGCAAGTTTACACATTACGCAAGGGTTCCAAAACACCAAGTTTTATCAAAATGGACAATCCTAAGGTCATGTTCGAAGCAATTTTCGAAACAGCTGAGAAACCGCCTTATTTCGCTCAAATGCTCAATACTTGACAAAAATTCAAAAGGAGTACATGGTTATGTTCCTAATATTGCCAATTATCCATTTCTAATATGAATTTCATCAAACAAATCCATTAGAAGCAAAATCCCCAATTTTTCGACATTAAGAGAGGGGAAAGCCTAATTTTCCGGCCCCAATTCAATCAAAAACGAGAATTAAATGCAAGAATGTGATACATACCTCAATTAGACATGATTAATGGAACTATTTGATTAAGTTTTGACGATATTTGGTCGGAATATGAGAGAGTTTAGAAAGAAAATGTGTTTTGAAATTATGAATAACACACGGTTTTAGTCGGCTTTTTACCCAAACAGGGACAAGCCCGGGAAATGACGCAGCATATGCTGCGCCCTTTCCAATGCCGCAACTCTTGTTGCGCCTGTTCCCCAGCGTCTTTCAAGCTCAATTTTTGAAAGTTCGTTATAAGTTTGTTACTTGTGGGCCCAAGCTTTTGTGCGCCTCTTCTCCAACGCCTTATATCATATATTTGGTTCTTTTGGGCGTTCTTTTCGTCCGAACCCGTATTTTTCTAGACGGTCTGCAAAACCGTCACGATGTTTTGTCTCCCAGCAAGGATTTTTTTATTGAACCCGGTTCACAAGCTCATCAGTTATTATCGAGATTTCGCTTGCAGCAACGAGCGGATTTCCAACAGTGCTTTGGACGCGCCATTATCAGTCAAACCTCTTTATTTTTCTTCGACGGTTTATAAGACACACCTTTGTCAATACATTTATTATCCAACGAGCGTTCATGACAACCAATGCGCTTCTCGAGAGATGAAGTTTGTTTGGAAGCATATACAAGCAGATTTCTCAAGAATGATTCAATCCAGATAGAGTCATCCATATTCTTCCCAGCGCAGCATTATTTTGCAGTATTGCTCACTCAAGGTTTCTTCCTTGACGATAAAGATGTTCCTAAATTGTCATTGTATTCCCCAACGAGAGTTCGCTTGAGACCAACGCAAGCAGATTCCCCAGCAGTTTCTACCAACGTCCTGCTGCCCTCTATTTATAGTTTCCTCACGGAGTTCGGGAAAAGTGTCGTTCTCCAGAATTTCTCATACTAGCCGTCCTCCTAGGTTCATACACCTAGCTTTTTTGGGTCCCACACCCTAGCAGAATCCTTACATATCCTTTAGATCTTAACCTTAGCTCCTACGCTTACCCTTAGCTCTTACGCACATTCGGAAACATCTTTAGAAAGAAGTCACATGTATGATTTCTTCTTATGGCTGACGAGCTTCCCTACGTAGTCTAATGGACTTTAAACGACCGTCCCCATAGTCGACAGACTCTAAAATGTTCCCGACGACAGGTCATTGGCTCAGACCCCTTGAGCCGCCTCGCGTCGCCATAATCGTCAGGTTGTAATCTTCGATTGACTTGATGGCTATACTTTGACTTTCGCTTTGTCTAAGCCTCAGTCAAAGTGGGGGCTCTGTAGATACCTCATTTCTACACCTTTCGCCAACCACCAGTGATGATTAGGTCGCATGTTTGGTACACGGAACGATTTATGACAGTTCGTAAGTTTATCGTCAAGTGATAGCTCAAATACTTGTGTATACTCCTTGGTCGTCATCTACGCGTCGATACGGTAGTTTTGACAGTAATTAGATTTCATTTGGAGTCCGGGTCAAAAACCGCTTCATTTTCTAAGAAACCAATTAAAATGACGAGTCGGAATGTTCTAGAATATTCGTAATTTATTTTATATCTTTTGGTAAAATATCATCCATAAATCATATTTTACGGAATAAGGAAGTAAAGATTCACCACAATTCTATAATAGAAACGCATAAATCTTTCTTCCGCATGAGAAAACCTCTGGGGAAATGACACAGCAGGTGCTGCGCCTCTTGGAAGGATCGCAGCAGCTGCTGCGCCTCTTCTCCAGCCCGTTTTCGCTGTTCACAGAATATTTTTGTGATTTCTTTTCAAAGTTTGTGTCATTCCATAACTCTTCACATTTCTTTTTAAAGTTCGTAAGTTTATCGTCAAGTGATAACTCTTCACGGATATGTTGGTCCTAAAAAATAGCCCAAGTATAGATAGATCACAAATTCTCGTTTGTGACGGGCCAAATAAAAACACCGGTCGGAAGAGAAACTTATTTGTAGATAGATTGAGCAGCCCAGTGGGCTTGATTCTATCTGATTTGTTATAAAGAACCCTAGAAAAAGAGAGTAAATAATACGGAGTAATAAAAAAAGAGCCGTCGTCGAAAGCTCTATTCTAGAGGTGAGCAGAATTGGGGAGGAACGGCACAGGTGAGGATTTCGATCTCAATTTTAATTTATTTATAATTATAATATATTATTATTTTCAGTTGATTAGTATTAGGGATGATGTTTCCTTCTCCTCGTGGAACCTTCCTTGGTATTATTAGTCGAAAGAAAAATGAATCCTATTGCAAAGAGGGGTCTATGGAAGATGAGACAGAAGTAATTGAAAAAACTTACGGGTCTAACCATAATGAATCGGTAGACTCGAAATTAGGCCGGGGATTTAAGCCCAAGTTAAACTGGGGGATTAATCCTTGTATAACAATCGTAGATTCGGCGAAGGTAGAGCCGAAGTCACGCTGGGGGATTAATCCTTGTAAAACAACAATAGTAGATTCAGTGAGTGACTTGGCACTTGAGCCGGTAGATTCAGTGAGTGACTTGGTACTTCCGGTGAGTGACTTGGTACTTGAGCCGAGTGACTTGGCACTTGAGCCGGTAGATTCAGTGAGTGACTTGGTACTTGAGCCCAAAGGCAAGCGTTTGAAGGTAGACCCCAAGTTACCTCTTAAACCAACTAAGATTAAGATAGGCAAGAAATTGAAGGGCGGTTTCAAAAGGTTTCTGTCAAATAATGGTAGGACGAACCACTTGGTACGGTTTAAAAAAGGTTGTTTTGGTGAAGTTGAGGATGTTGATTTTGATTCTCTCTGTGGTAAATACCTCCTCATCTGCTGTTTCTCAGTGCCTATGTTTAATTATGAGGATGTTGTTGACGATTGTCTTGCCATAATAGAAACGTACGACCATTTATCTCGAGATGGTCATCCTTTTGAGATGGTTGTGGTTGTTAAGATGAGAAACGATGCTACTTATGATCAAAAGGCGGCTTTTGATCACTTTTATTCTGCCTTCTCCTGTCTTGCTATACCCTTTTCTGATGTTGAGACGCGTGATTATATATCCTCCTGTTTCAGTACTATCGATGAGGCCTTGAACATTGCCATTTTGGTCGATCCCAACGGACTCGTTTTGGAAGATCAGAAAACCCTTGATCATTTTCTCTACTTTGGTTCTGAGTGGTCGCCTCCCTTTCTCGACACCACCTTGAATGAGATTCTTAACCAAGATCTGGTTTTGAGATCCAGGTTGGATCCCATGTACGCGTTGGGGACTGGTATTGTTAACAAGGATCATAGGTATCTTTCCCTTTATGGGGATATTCTGCTTTGCGATCCCTATCATGTTCTCCGCAGATTTGGTGCTGAAACTGATGTTGCCTCTACGGTCCTAGATCTGACCCGCAAGTATGTGGGATTGTACCTCTGCTTTGATGGGCGTATCCTGGAAAAAATTAAGGCTGCCCACGACTATTGCTTGGCAAACAAACAACAGCTTGAGATAGTCCTCGTATGCATGTCTCTTTTTGAAGAACCAGACTCATACTATGAACACCTTTATCAGACACTGAAGCTTTTCAATATCAAATCCTGGTTCCTTTTCGACTATGACAGCAAGGTTTGCCGCAGGATGTGGCGTATATTTGGCGAGGGATATCTTTGGCCTGGGGAAAAGTTCATCATTATACCACCTAACTGCGAATCTGCTGAGCTGCGCGGAAGAGAGATCATCACCAAGAACGGAATTACTGAATATCCCTTCACTCGAACCGCTATCCTAAAACGAAGGTTGGAATTTGTCAGATCGCTCACTCCGGTTCATTTATCATTATTCAAAACTGCCCTGCTTCAGAATGGTAAAGAATTCAATTCCGAGCAGCTTCGAGGCAAGAACTTTCTCCTCTACCTTGATTCGAACCAATCTAACCCCCGGCTCTTTTACAACCTCTTGATGAAGCATTACCCGGAAATGAAGGCCAGGGGCTGGGAAATTGTGTTTGTTCCCCTGGATGTTGTGACATACACGGAGCGCTTCTGGAACAGCGAAATGGTGGAACGGGTTGTCGTTAATTATCGCTTTAGAATTGATTCAAACGTTCACCAGATGCCGTGGCCTGTTATGTCTCCCTCTGCTGCAGCTGAAGCGTCTGTCAAGAAACAGTTGACTTTCCCAGGAGAGGATCAGTGTAGTCGCCTCGTTGCTGTCGGGAAAGATGGCAACATTGTTTCCAGACGAGTTGCAGATCAACTCGAGACTCATGGGGTTACCGAATCTCTGTTTGATGATGTTTTGGAGAGTGACTTGGCTCTTGAGTTGGCCTTAATGCCCGAAATCAAAGACTACTAAGTATTATTTAAACTATATCGTATGCTTTTTTTTTCCCCGATATCAGTCAGACGATCACTCATGTGTGCTTTTGCTTTCTGTATTTGTAAAATTGACGTCGTTAATCTTTCTATCTATTTTATGGACTGACTAATTTATGTATTCGGGTGGTATTCGTAATTGACCTTTGTTATATAAATGCATTTTCACTTATTTGTAATTTGTGTTAATAGCATCATCTGCCAGAGACCCAGAGTGCCGGAGGAGGGAGTCATTTTCACTTATTTGTAATTTGGGTTTCCATTAGATTTGTTTGAATTGTTCTTTTCTCTCAAAAAAAAAGGTGATTTCGATTAGCTTGAGGATTATACTTAAAGGTAGATTATCCTACTCGGTTTCAATGTTGTAAAGTGAGTAATTAGTGACTAATAATAAAGGGTAACGAACTGTACACTGGGCATACCATATTACAGCAATCTTCCGATTAGGACAGTATGTTATTGGTAACTCGACAGCGGTCGCAGTAACCACACATTGATGGCAAGAGCTGCTGTTTTGGTCCCCAATTCCGAGGTATTGGCCGTAGACAGGTTCAATTGCCGGGTTACCGACACAAGTCCTAAAGAACCCTGACGGGTTGTC
The DNA here is from genome assembly GCF_048544455.1 of Silene latifolia. NCBI lineage: Eukaryota > Viridiplantae > Streptophyta > Magnoliopsida > Caryophyllales > Caryophyllaceae > Silene > Silene latifolia. Next base: position 196,668,832 of record NC_133526.1, read on the forward strand.
GGTGGCGTTTGTAACGAAAGTGCGGAAAAGGGTGTTTAAGTTGGTTTGATAGGTACTTCTGTTGGTGAACATTGTGTTATTTGAACATACGTGGTCGGTTTGGGCTGACACGGTTGTCGTTCGGTGGATCGCTGTAACGATTAGCACGGGTAAAAACGCTAATAACCAACTATTTTCCGACATTTTTGTGCTCAATTACTGACGTTAAGGACGAAAGAAAAATTGGGTTGACCAAGAGTATTTGATGGATACCGCATTTGTAATTGAGGACTAGAATAGTACTTCTTCTGTCTTTTACCTTTAATTAAGTTATTCTTTATAAGGAATAAAAAAAGAAAAAGTTTCACATGTACCCCTCTAATATGGAGCTTATACACCTGCTTTTTATAAAGCTCACTTGTACCCTCCAACTTCCTAATTTATCTCACTTATACCCTATAGTTAAGTATAATAAATGGTTAATATTGGGGAAAAAGTGGTAAAAGACGAAAGTTGAAGATGAACTGGAGTCATATAAATTGAATTTGGAGGGGAAAACGATGTTTGTTGGAGAGAAAACAAATATTTCAATTAGGGTACTCTCCTCCATATTATTTATGTAGCCCTTAATAGAAGTGGGTAATTAGTGACTAATAATAAAAGGTTTATCAAGAGAGATTTCTACCTTTGTAAGTAAAAATCTCACCTTTTCCCTTTTGTCTTTTGAGTAAATTCGAGTTACGGTTTATCAAGAGAGATTAATTAGTAATTAGTTAGGTAAAGTGAGTAATTAGTGACTAATAATAAAGGTTTTTATGTTGTATTATAGTATAGAGTGAATTGCGATAGTTATTACATGATTTGTAGGATGAGACGGTTTGATGAGATGGATACTTGATGATTTCGATTAGCTTGAGGATTATGCTTAAAGGTAGGTTATCCTACTCGGTTTCAATGTTGTATAAGCATGTTTGTACGTCTTTCCTTGTCATATGCATTCAAGGATTGGTTAGTATGTCATGTGGGTATTGGAAGGGTTGTTGCCCATAACATGGGGGATATAATTCATGAATTAGTCATATGCTTAATGTGGTTCTTTCATTTTCTATGTATAATTGTGAATGAATTGCGTTGGAGGATTGGTGGATGTTGTTGGTTCTCGTTTGGAGACGTAAGACGGTTGGGAGACCGTCTTATACTTAAGTCGCCTCTTGGAGCTTCCCAATCCAAGAGGAATGTGCACATTAATGGCTTAAGTACGGAGGGACGCGTGTGGTTGAGACACGAAGTCTGGTAGGGGATCCGGTTGACTTCCGGACTCGGTACATCTGGGCGTGTCCCGGTACCTAGTGTAATGATCGGTATGCCTGGACGTGTCCCGATACCGGAGTAGAAGTTGGGGTATGCCTGGACGTGTCCCAGTACCGGAGTAGAAGTTAGGGTATGTCTGGGCGTGTCCCGGTACCGGTGTGATGTTGATTGGTCCGTGTCTCATTCATATAATCATCATGTTGCATATTTTCTTATCATGTCAAGTCTTGCATTTATCATTGAAACTGACGTTTGTGTGTCTGTGTAATTGTCACCTATTTCCTGGGTGGCATGTGTTGATCCATATGATATTTCCGATCATATGGGGAGCAGTTGTTTACAGGTTGGCTTTGGTAGCATGCGGGAGACGGGACGATCCGTGATGGCATTCGAGTCTAGCATAGTCGATTAGATTAGTTTAGTAGTCATTAGTTGTATTATTCATTCATGTATTTCATTTATGTCTATGTAAGACTAACCACTTATTTATGTTAACCGTTTCTCAATTGCGACTCCGATTTCACTAACTCGGGAAACCGAGAAGGTAACATCTCCCAATTACCTTGGCCGGGTAAGAAGGGGGTGTTACACTTCTCGCGTAGCTATCAAAACTCGGCAAATAACCCGTAAAACCCAATGCACTAGATCGAGTAAGTGAGGTACTCGTTCGAGTGGCCCCTACTCGATCTAGTTGCCCCTACTCGATCGAGTACCCATCAGACACAACACTGTTTCGTACGCAAAACTGACTTACTCAATAGAGTACTCAACAACACATAAAACCGTAGTATTATATATTCCTCCTAGTGTTTGCACATGTTGGGTGCCTATGGCAAAAGGGCAGGTTGTATTACATAAACTCTGAGTTTAGAGAGTTGGACATCTCTCTTATTTGACTTTTCTTTTGGATTGAAACTGGTCTGATTTGAACTGAATTAAATTTATAGGATCTGAACTGAACTGAATTGAACTTATATAATCTGAACTGAACATAAAGGATCTGAATTGAACTGAACTTATAAGATCTGAAGTGAAGTTAAATTAAGTGATATGAACTGAATTTAAGTTCACAGGCTTCAAATTAAGGCATTCCTCTCATGGAATACAACTTATGCTTTGCGCTCAGCAATGTCGTCGGGAAGTGATGAGAAACGGTGGAATGCGAATAAAACTTCAATCGATTAACAGTCAGAAAACAAATCAGAACAAGAGATTAATCTCTCATTCTATTCATCCTTTCATTCGACCAAATAATAATACACAGGAAACGGAGGAATACAATAAAATTTCAATCGATTAATTAATTAAACCAAGTATTACATGAATGCGAACAAAACTTCAATCGTTTAAACTCATGTACTCTAGTTTTATATTCCGCATTTTCAAACTAAAAAGCACTTTCACAATTTCGATTCCTTTGTAGGCGAATTTGAAGTACAATAACATCGTCGTCAAGGATCGAAGATTAAAGTAACATTAAGGACGAATTGATAATAACCCCCTAATATGTTGCACATCTTTGAGATTACCCCCTAATAAAACGTTTTTACAAACTTACCACCTAATATGTCTTTTTTATTTCAATATGGACACCAAAACTGAATTCCGGTGACAAAAGTAGATGAACGTGTACTTTTCCGTCCAAAAAAGATGTTACCTGACCATTATACCCTTCTAATATGTATTCAAAATCACTCTTCTTCTTTCTTCATCTCTCTCTCTCTCTCTCTCTCTTCCTCATTTTCTCAGTTTATACCACAATGTCTTCCTTCTCTAATTGTAGCTCCTACAGTAGAAATCAATACCCTACATTCTATTTTTGTGGTAAACAAGTCTCCTTACTCGCCTCTTGGACAATCAACAATCCTGGGAGAAGATTCCAAGCATGCTCCAATTTCGACTCAAGCAAGCAAATTCCTGTTTGCAGTTTCTTTTGTTAGGTTGATAAAAACCAAACTGATTGGCAAAGAAATATAATCAACCAACTGTTACGGGAGAAGGAGTTGAAATTTGGCTTTGAAAAAGAGAAGCCTAAGAAGCAGGAGCATGGCGAAATTAGGACTGGGCAATATGTATTGAAACAATTCCTAAAACCAATTTGTGTTGTCATTTTCATTTTACTTTTAGTCAAAGTTGTATTAACTAATAATTAGTGTGTTTGTGTATGGTTAAAATTGTACTTTTCTGCATAATGGAATGAAAGAACTTATTTTATGTGATAAATTGTGTTCACAAAATGTTGAAAATGGTCAATTAAGCCTAAATTGTTCCATAAAAACACAGATAATGAGATAACAAACAACTCATTGAACTGAATTTGTTGCATACATTATAGTTGAGTTTATTCAAATTAAAATAACAACTACTGACATTCTGATTTTTTTTTTTTTTTTTTTTTTTTTGGCAACGGTGAAGAAAGTGTTTTACATTGTGGTGATACGGCTCACTAAACCATACCTATAAACAACAACATAAAACACGAAGTAGCTACTAATAACATAATCTAAAACAACAAGGTAAATGCATCGGCTGACAATAATGTGTTGGTGGCGTACGACGGCAGTCAGGCCACAGACTTGCACTTCAAAAACATCCTTTACACTCTTCGATAGACGAGCAACGTTGGCCAAAGGAAGACATCCATCTTTGTTTGTTTGGATTGATGAAGCTTCGGAGAAATACCTACAACAAAACCCAATGAAAAGTCTCGGAGATTCATCTCCTTGGCTGTGATATACTTCATCAGTAGACCAAAGAGCCCCCATAATCTCGTCTTTACTCGTCTTAAACGAAACAGCTTTAAAGAAGTACCTACAACAAGACCCAAAGAAGCATCTTGGAGATTCATCTCCTTGGCTGTGATAAGCGTCATCAAGAAACCAACGAACCCCTTGAACCAACGAGGGAGAACAAAGTGCACTTACGCCCGAAGGACGTAGAAAGAAAAGGCGGAAAACAGACCATGAAAATCTGTGTCCAGAGGAGAACAAACTCCTACACTTTGGAACACCTCCCCCGCTGACCAGAATCTCGTGACCAAGACAAACGAGTAAAAAGGTGGGAAATAACTTAGATACCCACTTGAACTTTTCCCTTACCAAAACCCTCTTATAAAACCGCGGAGAGTTATGCTCAACACAAACCCGATGCAAAGTACCAGACGGCCTACTTAACCCGTGGATAAGGGGACAGGACACCCCAAACCACAAGGAGTTTATTATTTGGGAAAACAGAAAAAAGATAAAAAAGACTTAGACATCAGCTTGAGGTGGATTCCACCGCATCCGACCCGAACCAACAACACAGCCAAGAAAACCCGACATCACCATACCACACACATCTCAAGAAAGAAAACCCTACACCATGACCTCAGACACAAAGAATGACGGAAACAACGGGCCCACCAAAACCAAGACCGATTAATCAGACAGAGCTGACACAACGACACCAACGACAACACCCGACACCAAACCCAAAACTCCCCAGGACCATCGGCTCTACATGCAACTAGATCAGTCCAATGGAACTCACATAAAACCACAAAAAACTACAACACTTTTAAAGGGTTCACACTTCCTAAAGGGAGTCTCAATGATCCGATTAACCAAAAAGTTAAAACATACAGGGAAAAAAACAAGGATAATTTTCCACAAGACTACCCAGCAAACCTCCAAAAGAAAGACTCATAAAAGAAAACACCTGCTACCTTAACAATCAAAGCAACTTAAAACGGAGCATTTTTTAATGATTAGAAAAAATACTCAACTTTTCATGGATTTGCAGGTAAACATTTTACACCAAGACGACATAAAAAGGACGAGTTCTACCAAGGGTGGGGGGAGGGGCGGAGGGAAGAGGAGACACCCAAGGGTTGCATGCAGGGCTTTCGATGACAGGACGGAGGAATGGTCCATACATTACAAGCAAACAAAGGCTACTAATGTCATTTAGTTTAATAGACAAACACAGATAATGAAGGCCTTAAATAGAACTTTATTCCCTTGCCCATTTTGGTATGACCATGCTTAACTGAGTTAGGACTTCATTTGGTAGATAGCTTGAGGCAGATGCTTAACTGTTGGAGGCTGGTTAATGTGTGGCAGCATATGTTGCTTTTTGCGCCTTCCTTCTTGCAGCATTCATTCTTCCTTCCTTTGCCCAATCAGAATTACTCTCAGGTCTACCCCTTACATCTCTTGTCTTTGGTGGCGCTGACGGGTTCTTGCAAGTCCTTTTAGAATGACCAGGTTTTCCACAATTGCTACACTTATTTGACCTCTTAGGTCTTTTCACATACTTGTTTTCTTCTTCACCAGCTTTTCTCCTTCTCTTCTTAGATTTAAGTCTTCCTGGCATCTTCCTTATTGGTGGTGGCAGAGGTTCGGGAAGCCCACTTTTCTCCCATTGTTGCACTCCTGGCATTGAAGATACAACATGCTCATATGCCCTGAAATACTTCTTTTTAGTATAGGCTTCATCAACTAAGTAAGGCACATGCATACGCTGGTCTAAAATGACTCCCATTACATGTGGGCATGGGAGTCCAGTTAAATCCCAATGATAGCAGTCACATGTCCTCTCTTTCAGATTCACTGACCAACTTCTTCCATGTAAATCTACTTCAAACTTTACATCAAAGATTGTTGACACTTTTGCATACCTTGACTCATCCCCAACCCACTTTAAATATTTTGTAGCATATGGCATCAAAATATCATCATATTTAAACACCCCATCCCTCTTCTCACGGTGTCTTTTCATGACATAACGTCTCATCCACTCCATTTGTGTTAAAATAGGCGTGTCTCTTGCATCCTTTAAAACAGTATTAAAAGTCTCGCTCACAAAGGTTGTTCAAGAGCATGTTTGACTTACTTTGGGTGGCAAATGCATGTCTTGATCTCAATGCTTTGCTGGGATTGCATCCAAGTAAGCCCATGCTTCAGTTGACAAAGACTTAATTTCTTCCACTTGTGAGGTGAATTCAGCCAATTAACAGACGATGTTTTGTCATGATTAAAAATAGTAGCTTGTTAGGAATAAAGTGATTGAATAAATGTACATAACAGAAGTAGTTTCACCTTTGTTGTAGCTCTAGAAGCCTTCCAAAAAATTTCCTTGAACAATTGCCCTCCAAAGCTGAGCTAGAAATTTGCCCATATATGTCTCACACAATACCTAATTTATGACTTAGGCACACCATACTTCAGGGCATCAATAAGACATACGTAATCCTCTTGAAAATAACCGGAGGTCTCTCAATATTGTCACAAACAACAAATGCTGAAGACCCTTGATTGTATTTCTTTAATGCTACTGCATAATCCCATATCCTAGCATATTGATCTCTACCATTTCCATAGATAACCAACTTAGCCCTAGATCTAGCAAGCCAACATTTAGAATATGTGACATGTACATTTAACTCTTTAAAAACATGTTCTTGGAAGTGCTTCCACTTCCAGTCAACGTTTGTCCTCCAAAACTCCAAATATCTATTTGCCAAATACTCTGATGATACCTTTCTATTGTATTTTGACATTGGACAATTATGCTTAAGGTTTAAAGTCTTAATTTGAAAGGTATCTTCATCATCTAACTTCACTCCATACACCCTAAAGGCACACTCATTCTTCACCTCACATTTGTATTTAGGAAATCTAGATCTCTTACTATTCTAAGGGCATTTGCATCTAAATCTGCAATATGCATTCACCCTACCAGCTTCATTATGACTATAGTAAAAGTCATACCCATTCTCAACACTATGCCTAATCAAATCTGTGGATCCTAAACAGTTGCACATTTGCCAATTTCAAACCTTGACTTAAAACAACAGGTTTTTTAAATTCTAAACCATGATTAAAAGTTGGATAAAGGTCTACCTCATCATCCGAACCTTGTGAGCTTCTTAAGTCATCTGACTCATACTTATTTTCTGCATCCACATTCTCTTATAGCTCATTTATTCCCCAAATATGTTGTGGAACTGATTGACTTGCTTCTGCTTTTTGTTGATGGTTAAAGGTATTCAAACCTAGGCTATGCTCAACAGATCCCAAAATGGAGTTCCTTTTTTGTTCGAACAATTCTTCAACAACATTGTTATCCTCATCACCAACTTGCCATTCTATATCACTTATACCAAAGTTACTATCTTCTGATTCACTATACTCAAACTCTTCTTCATCATTTAACTCTTCACTCACTATATTTTTCTAACCCTCACCTCTTATGAACCTTGTGGACAATGCTTTTTTTCCTGATTTCTTCTTCCCTTCCTGAGATGCCCTCTTCTTGTTCCTGCACTTGGTCCCAACAATTGCTTTAGTATAAGCCTTTTTATTCCCCTTCTTCTTTTCCTGACTTAGTTGCTCATTTTTTTCACAGATCTCTAACCTACCGAATAGGTCACCACAACCACTCTCACCAAAGTGTAAATGCCTTTTAATAGGTAACTTTTCTCGAAATACGACAAAATTTGAAGGTTGTGCTTTAATTTCAGTAACAGAAGAGACTGCTGTTTTTCTAGGGCTTCTTCTAAGAATAAGAACATCTGGGTTTGGGGAAGGGGCAACCTTGTTTGGAGCTGTGATATTGAGCTTTTCTGTGGTTTTTTTTAAAGGGGCTAGGAAAGGCCTTTATTTGAGAACTTATAGGTACCATATTTAACAATTTGGTGTTGGAGGTGTTAAATTTTGTGGAAGAATTGCATAAAGTGATAGTGATGGATGAATTAAATACAGGCACACCATTGAATGTTTATCCTTTGACTTCAATAGGTTAACAACATCATAATCACTAAAAACCATCCTTTTACCATCAGTGAGATTAAACCCAAGAGATCTATACCACATCTCAACATCATCACCCATTAAATTACGACTTACATTTCTCAAAAACTCCAAATTTATCTTGTTAATCGACACCGCATATTGCAAATTTAAATCCCCGCCAACATACTCAGTTTTACCATTTTTAACCTCAAATTTACCATTATAATATATTCTTAGGTTAACACAATGTGAATCAGGATGCATTCCTACAATTAACAATATTGTAATTAACTATATGCCATCAACATTGAAATATTATTAACAAATTAAATACAGAGATTAGGGTTTAAAAAAATTGACTGAACAAAAAATTAACATAACTTACTGGAGAGATGATGCGTGTATCATAAGATTGAAGATGATGTTAATGCAACCACACGATTTTGGAGTACAATTTTGGATTTTTGCAAGTCATTGAAAGTGAAAAAGTAAGAGTACGGTGAAAAGAAGAGGAATAAATGGTATAGATTAGAAGAGGATAAGGCATATAAAGAAAGGGTTAAACTGTCCTAAAAAATCTTCTCTCTCCGGAAAATAAAAAAAGTGTTGATATTAAAATAAAACAGTCATATTAGGTGGTAAGTTTGTAAAAACGTTTTATTAAGGGGTAATTTCAAAGATGTGCAACATATTAGGGGGTTATTATCAATTCGTCCTAACATTAATGAACAAACAATTGAGAATTCGTCTAGATTCAAGAGCTCTGAATTATTTGCTTGTTAAATTGTTGTTTCAGTGGACTTGAACTAGCTCAAACTAGAAATAACATGCTTGAACTGAAATCAATCGCTAATTTAATCAACACTAATATAGAAGATGAACATTCAAGAAACAATTAAAAGATGACAAGAAAAAAGACTCGCTAACAGTTCGTACCCCGACTTGAATGACCCGACAACTTTGACGTCCAAAATTCGGCCCGATGTGTTTTCGGCCCCGAAATGTATACAATTAGAAATCATGACACTCTTTCTTGCCACTCCGGACACTCAGAGTCAACATACTGCCTCTTCCCTTGCCCTCTCCCTTGTCCTAAATTTAGCTGCTTTCTCACTTTAAGGAGGTCCGACGTTTGTGCAATCTTGTCCCTACAGATTGATCATTGCAATGTGAAAGCCTTATTTAGGCGAGGCTCCGCCTTAAAGAAATTAATCTCTTTGAAGAGGGCCTTGATGATTTTAAGTATGCAGTGCATCTAGAACCAAAAAACAAGGATGTAGCTCGTGAGTTTACCTGCGTTTCTGAATGCTTGCTTCAGAATTGCAATGGAAAACGAGTCATTCACCACTTTGACCCTCTAGGGAGTAGGGAGAGCCAAGAACGGTAAGAAACCTCTTCTTTATGATGATATGAACAACAAGTCAGTGCAACCTCCTGTAGTAGTTCGGAAAGTTTAGACAGTGCGACTAGCTACGTTGTGACCTATTTGTTAGTACCGCAAGTCCGGACATGTTTTTGGACACCAGCTCCGTTTTTGCGTCTCCCACTCCCTCGCCACTTCAATGTGATAATATCCCTTCTCCGCCTTGTGCCCGGATACTACGAAATGCAGCTTCTCTAGCAAAAGACAAGTCCACAAAAAATTGTAGCGATCTGTGTCACAAAGCTTATGAAAGCTTGAAACTTGGGAGGAACCTACAATTTTTCCATCTGAAATCCGGGGTTTACATGAAGTTTCGATCCGTCTTCAACTTTGTCGGAACCCTCCATGAAGATCCTTTGACGGTAGTGGACTTTGATCCAGCTAGTTATCCTACTAAGTTCAATGAAGATGAGGCTATTTATCCTGAAGTTAAGAAGCCTCGTTTGTTACCCGAGAAGGTTTCAAATCACTTTTACGAGGTCACCAAAGTTTATTTGTCTGAAGGCGCCATTTTGAACCAATCTCTGAAGGTCGGTTCCAACCCTTTGACATGTCCAAGTTAGTTTGTATTTCCAACAGCTATGAAAACGCATTCAAGAGCAGTATGTAGTAGATTGGTGGGATTTCTACCAGCCATCATTGTTCGACTCGGGTTCGAGCTAAGGTAATAAATAAACCTATGTTGATGACCGGACGTTCAGCTACTTTTTGCAGGTTCACGGAGCCCAAGCACATGGCGCTTGTTTAAAGAGAAAAGACGATTACTCGTTCCAACTTGACCTCCTTCCCCCGTTTAAAAAGCGTCGTCTTTGTGTTAATAATTAATATGAACTCTGTCTGTAGTATTGAAGCAAACCGAACTGGGTCAACCCAGTGTAATCGAGAAGGTCTACCCTCCACAATCCACAATTTCACACTTATAACCCAACTTCACCCCATCCATCCTTCCTTCAATAACACTTCCTAAAAACTTACCTTAATTAATAGAGTATACACACATACACGATACACACACTCAAACATTAACTAATTATAATGTCACCAATAACAACTCCTCTTCAAATTCCCCCAAATTCCAAATTACAACAACACACCCGTATTCATCTCAGTAGCTCTTACTTTACCCTCTTTCAATGTCACCGGAAACCATGGATGAGCCGAATAAGTAATAACTCCGACCCGCTACTTCAAGCCGGAGCATTCATTGACCCGACCCCAACACCTACATCTAATGGTGACGGAACCAAAAAGCTGAAAACTGATGCGCCGTGTAAACAACACCACATCAGAAATCCGATTCATCTTCATCAGCCGGTCCGGTTGATGTTAATAACCCGGATAACCGACCCGATTGGTTGTTTAGGGAAACTTTTTGAGGACTTCTGGTGCTTCTGCTGGCTGGCTCTAAAGATAAGGTTTTGATTTTTTTGTATTTGTGTTTATTTTAGAGGCTATTATGTTTTGATGCTTATTTTGTAGTTTAAAATTAGTCATTCGATGCAATTCTCGACACGGGTTTTGACTTATTTGAATGAGTGTCTCTAAGTTATTAACACGGGGCAAGACTCTGTACACCCGACTCACTTATCTTGAAATTTAGGGAAGATGTTTAGACACGGAGTTATTGTTCTCGTCAATTGTTTACCTTTTTTTTGTAATGTTTGTGGTGGGGGTTTTTTAATCAAAGGACAATAAATTATTGAGACGGAGAGAGTAATACTTCCTGGTTGTTTTTGTAGTATCTAGAGTAAATAGATAATAAATTGAAGTATTAGTGAATCGGAATCCTTCATTCTTGATTGTGGAGCCATGTATACCATTGCTGGTGGCAGTGTCAAAATGAGTTAGATTGTTAACACCGACTTATTTTATTCCAACGTGTGGGTGTACGATTTAGCAACAATGCATTGTTCCAAAGTCCAAATGCTCTTCTCCTTGCCAAAGTTGTCAAATATGGCTTGATACACCAACTTATTGTCAGGATGAGTTAGATTGTCAACGCCAACTCATAGTCACGTTAAGATTCCTTTGTGTCACATGGTTGTACAATTTGGATGTTTTGTTGTGTTTCAATCCATCGAGCTCTACAACAATCCACAAGGGATGTCGAACATCGCTTGAGGCACCAATTTATTGCTTGAAATTCAATCAATCCGGTATCACCACATCTAATGTGGAGCCATAGGATGTATTTTGTCAATTTTCAATTGATTTTGGTGGAACTTGTTCCCCATAAAGCTGCCTTAAGCGTATATTATAATCGTCAAATTTGTTCATATAATACCGTCTTGGACAATTGAGTTGGTGCTTTCAGCCCTATCTCATAGATACCAAGGGGTTGGTTTTGTGTCACATGTGTGCCGGTCTGACCCCCTAGAGGCGTTTTCATCTGTTATTCTCCTGACATGGGACAACGAAGTCTTTGACACACTACTTCATTGCTCTATATTAGATTATTTGTCGTCACCACACAAAATGTGGATCCTTGAGAATTACAATCGATTTTGACGCTGTTAGTGTCCATCTTAATGGAAGCCAATGAGAGTCATTTATTGTACAACATGCCTTCGATTTTGACATGTTTCCTGAGAGATGCTTATTTATGTAACTCTCTCCTAAACTTTAGCATTATTGAATGCATATGCATGCGATCTATGCTTTTTATGTAATTTTCAATGCTGTGGCGTCAAACTAAATGGAAGGATAGAATTTTGATGTGTTGAGCTGTTTATAGTATTAGCTGTCCTTGCCAAGCTTATCAAGTTCCGTACATGCTTCTAGTTATTGGTTAGCATTTAACAACTTTTAGCCTGTTCGTGTTGGCAGATGCTGAACTTGCTGTTCCTATTGCATTATGGAAACTTAAAGCTATTAATAAAAGAAAGAGAGATAGCTAGCCCACTCTCTGAAATTCGTTACCTATAAAATTTATCATGTGGAGCCATGGTTGTGTTCCTGCATATGTGTTTTTGGGCATTTTGTTGTTTCCAGAAGCAAATAGCAAAAAGCACACCCCTTAGTGATGTGTATTATAAGAGGGTTGGTAACTTCCTGCGTTGTCAACTTTGTGCATTTATTCAATGCTCGGAAAAGAGGGGAACCAGGTGGTTCAGCAAACTTCTCGAGAGAAACATTTTGCTTCTTTTTTTGTCACAGAGGAAAAGGAATGAGATTTTACATTCTAGGGTAATCTTGAAACAGATGCATACATTGAAGAAATGCACTTGGTTTATGGAGTTCTGATTGCTTGGCAAAGAGTGAAATTTAGTTGAGGGGTTTTGGCTTTCTGTTGTATGTCAATGCTAAAAGATTTTCCTGCTGTTAGTAGTTGACGCCTGTATGGCTAGTGGATATACTCTATTGTTTCAAAAGCTCCTTAGTCTTGTAGGTTAAGGGAGTCTTATGAGAAAACCTTTCCATGTGTTCCTTTATTTATGTTAGTTTTTATATGACCCATACCGACAACTGGGTTAGTAATTGTACTCCGTGTAAACCATCCTCCGACTGCTACTTCAGATTATAAAGCATTTTGCTTTATTTCATCATACTATTATAGATCCAAAGAGTCGTGAGTGTTTGACTCCATTATGGAAAGCTTGTAGGGGAGAAGGAAACAGAAATTTGACGGTGATTTAAGTAAAAGAAGTGAATTGTCCTTTGCTGCTACATTTCTTCTTAGTAGAATGCATCATCATGTTCATGAAATTTACATCTTTTGTGTTTATGGTCTTTTTAGCATCGGTTTCTGTTTTTCTTTCTCAAGTTTTCTAATGGGTAGTGCTGCTTTCACCCTTGACAGTATCTCATTGATCCAGCCTCAAACCGTCGATTCCGATCAAAGAAGGAGATCTTCCAATACCTTGAAACTGGAACCACTCCAAAGCAGAAAAGAAAAAAATATTCTGATGCTGAGAACACGGTGAGCAGTTTATCCCCAGTTTATTAGAAACGTGAATCATTTGAGATACATCTAGGTTTCCACAAATCCTCAAATGAGATCATTCTATGTTATTGTTATCACAAGTTCCCACATTCTTATGTAAAAACAAGTCATAGATGCTGTTATCACGAGTTCCTACATTCTTATGGAAAAATGAGTTCCCACATTTATATTGTAAGATTGTAAATGGCGTCAGCGAAAAGTGAGAGCGAAAAGTTTCCATGAAAATTGCCTCTGAGATATATTTTTCGGATGTCTATGCAGTTAAGTTGGTAAATTGGAGGGGAGACTATGACAACAAGGTTTGCCGCAAGCTGTGGCGTATATTTGGCGAGGGATATCTTTGGCCTTGGGAATAGACATCATAACCAAGAACGGAAATACTGAATATCCCCTCACTCGAACCGCTATCCTAAAACGAAGGTTGGAATTTGTCAGATTGCTCACTCCAGTTAATTTATCATTATTCAAAACTGGTCAGTTTCAGAATGGTAAAGAATTCAATTCTGAGCAGCTTCGAGGCAAGAACTTGATCCTGTACCTTGATTTGGACTTATCTATATCTAATCCCCAGCGCTTGGTTAGACGGTTTCAAGGCAAGAACGGTTTCTGTCAAATAATGGTAAGACGAATCACTTGGTACGGTTTAAAAAAAAGGTTATTATGGTGAAGTTGAGGATGTTGATTTTGATTCTCTCTGTGGAAAATACCTCCTCATCTGCTGTTTCTCAGTACCTATGTTTAGTGATGAGCGTGTCGCTGATGAATGTCGTGCCATAATAGATATGTACGACCATTTATCTCAAGATGGTCGTCCTTTAGAGATAATTGTGGTAGTTAAGATGAGAAGCGATGCTGCTACTTATGATCAAAAGGCAGCTTTTGATCACTTTTATTCTGCATTCTCCTGCCTTGCTATACCCTTTTCTGATGTTGATACGCGTGATTATATAACCTCCTGTTTCATGAACCGGGCCATTTTGGTCGATCCCAAGGGACTTGTTTTGGAGAAAGAGTATACCCTTGAAAATTTTCTCAACCTTGGTTCTGAGTGGTCGCCTCCCTTTCTCAACACCACTTTGAATGAGATTTTTGACCAAGATCACTCATTGAGATCCAGGTTGGATCCCATGTATGCGTTGGCGTATGGCATTGTTAACAAGGATCAACGGTATCTATCCCTTTATAGGGATATTCTGCTTTGCGATCCCTACCTCATTCTCCGCAGATTTGATGCTGAAACTGATTTAGCGCTTCTACAGTCCTAGATCTAACCTCCAAGTATGTGGGATTGTACCTCTGCTTTGACGGGAGTATCATGGAACGAATTAAGGCCGCCCATGACTATTGCTGCTGAGCAAACAAACAACAGCTTGAGATAGTGCTCGTATACTTGAAGAACCATACTCATACTATTAAGACCTATATCAGACACTGTGGCTTTCAATATCAAATCCTGGTTTCTTTTCGACTATGACAGCAAGGTCTGCCGCAGGCTGTGGCGTATATTTGGTGAGGGATATCTTTGGCCCGGGGAAAAGTTTATCATTATACCACCTAACTGTGAATCTGCTGAGCTGCGCGGAAGAGACGTCATAACCAAGAATGGAATTACTGAATATCCCTTCACTCGAACCGCTATCCTAATACGAAGGTTGGAATTTGTCAGATCGCTCACTCCAGTTCATTTATCATTATTCAGCTTCGAGGCAAGAACTTGATCCTTTACTTTGATTCGCTCTTATCTGACCCCAGCGCTTTTACGACCTCTTGATGAAGCATGACCTGGAAATGAAGGCCATAGGTTGGGAAATTGTGTTTGTTCCCCTGGATGTTGCGGCATACACGGAAAGCAATTGGAACAGACAAATGGTGGAACGGGTTGTTTTTAATTATCCTTTTAGAATGGGTTCAAAGATTGAGAAGATGCCATGGCCTGTTATGTCTCCCCCTGCCGCGTTTGAAGCGTCTGTCGAGGAACAATTGACTTTCCCAGAAGAGGATCAACATAGTCGCCTCGTTGCTGTTGGGAAAGATGACAGTATTGTTTCGAGACAAGTTGAAGCGGAGCTTGAGGCTCATGGGGTTACCGAATTTCCGTTTGATGATGTTTTGGAAAGTGACTTCGCTCTTGAGTTGGCCTTAATGCCTGAGATCGAAGACTACTAGTAATATTGTTGACCCACAGCCACATACGAAACTACCTGACCCAGCTCCGAATTGGTGAAATGTATAGCTGACTCGTTTAGTAAAAGAAATTTTATGCTCTCAAGTTTATCCTTCAACTATTACAATAATAATAAAATATCATCTACCTTATCGGTTCCTAATTGCTCATAGATACTTTAGTTAAATTTATTTTTTTGGGTTAAATTTACTTTGCACTGGATTAGTCCCCATTTTTCTATTGTCTAATTACTCCATATCCGATAATCAAAATAACGCATATTACATGGCATCGATCCGTAATTATGTGTTCTATAATTTATTCATGTTGGTCATCTTTTGAGTTAGCAATTTCGTTCCTTGAGAAATCACGGTGTGAAATGAGGTGCCTACTTTATGGAAGATGGGTTGGATTTCGTTTATTGATCATGATCTGACCATTGCAGTTTATCTCAACGCGTCGGAGTCTATTCGTAATGTTGCTAAGGAATGTAAATGTTGATTGCTACTATTTTTTTCACGTGCACGTTGATAGTTTTCATGCAAGATATGGTGTTACTCATACGATAGAAAAATTAGAGTCTAATAGAGAATACCGCTTGTGAGATTGAGCTCCGTATCTATTAGAACAATTATGTGTGCTTTTGAAAATCTTTTACCCATTATGTCCTACAAAAAAAATATAAAATTTCAAGTGAATTAATGTTAAAGACAATTTTTAAATTATACGTTTAAATTAATTTCCGTGTAAAAAAGAGAAAGCAAAGACAGTCTAAAACCAACAGTAAAAATAGAAAAATAAAATATATCCTACTTTTCACTTCCCCCTCTCCACCTCTCACATTTGTAACCCTAAACAATAGTCAGACATGGGGAGTAACAGCAGCCGCAGTAAAAGCATGGGGAGTAACCCTCAAAAAAAAAAAAGCATGGAGAGTAACAGCAGCAGCAGTAAAAGGACGAGGTACTGTATTGTTTATTGCTGGTTAATTGCATTTATTAATAAATTAATTAGCTCCTTAATTATAGTACTTGTATTACGGAGTATTTGATTAATGTATAATTACTCAACTAATTAACCCCTTAATTTTAGATTATACCGTAGATCTTACCTAATTCATTTCCTTATTTCGACCTTATTATAGTAGTATTAATTAATTAATTAATTAATGTATAAACCTGCCCTGATTAGTTGCATTAATTTATTAATTAACAACTCCTTAATTTAATTGGCATTAATTTAATTTATTAAACTCCTCAATTTAGTTGGCATTAGCTTAATTAATTAATTAACTACACCCCCAGGCCCCACCCCATATTTATTTAATAATTTAAATAAATTTTGAGTAATTATGATTAGCTTAATTAAGTACCCTACCACCCATATTTTATTTTTATTTATTTGAATCCGAGAGTATGAATTAGGTTAATTAACAACAGTGTATTTATTTATTTTGTAAGGGAGACGGAAGAGGAGGAGCATGAGAAGAAAAAGAATCCATATGAGATTTTCAAGAAGAAGTTATCGGAATTGTTTCCCGGGTATTATTGGGACGATCAACATTTTTGTATGGTGCCTGACAATCTGAACAAGGTAAATTTAATTTTAATTTTGACATGAATTGGATTATATTATGGTTTATTTTAATCTGCAAAATTAACCCTCTATGTTTTTGC
Source organism: Silene latifolia (assembly GCF_048544455.1). NCBI lineage: Eukaryota > Viridiplantae > Streptophyta > Magnoliopsida > Caryophyllales > Caryophyllaceae > Silene > Silene latifolia. The sequence goes on from NC_133526.1 coordinate 196,686,104, forward strand.
AGAATCTTCCCCGGGCTGATTGTGATCTTTCCTTGGGCTACTATCCTGGAATTTACGAATACATGTACATGATGGAAGAGGTTGAAACTAAGGATCCTCCATCGTCCACGGTTAGGGTTAAGCTGCTTCTCCATGCTCTCTTTGAAATTGGAAAAAAAGTGAGGGGGGTTCATATTGACACCAGGGATTTCAGATTGGATGAGGAGACGGAACAAAAGCTGAAGGAATACGCTCCCAAGATAAATCCAAAAAGAGGCTTTTTGTATCCTGGGAAGATCCCTAAGTTGGCCGAATCCGAAATGTTGCGACATCTGCCCTCTATCCCATTCCTAAACATCCATTCGTACTGGCAGAATGCTATTTCTGCTTATGAGAAGTATGAGATGGGAGGCTTTATTGACTTCATCAGTAAGAGATTTTTTCTCTTTTTTTTTTTTTTTTTTTTTTTTTTGGTGCTTTAAAATTTGATTTTGATGTGATTCATTGGTGGCTACAATTGAGGATGCGGTCTTTACTGGTGAAGCAATTCATTGCATTAGTTGTTGGATGTCTTATGTATCAGTATTGGTATCATCGAAATATTTGTAGAATTGAAGGTCTTGTAATTAGGCCTGAGATCGTCTTTAAAAATGTAAAAGAGGTAGTATGTAATCGTATTCGCTGCAAACCAACTTTGAACATGAATAGGGCAGCTAGAATATGGATTGAAAAGAAAGTATACTAGGGGAGTTACTCTCGAAAATGTAACAATTGTGATTTGATATTAATATATATTCTTACCTTTTCCCAAAAAAAAAAAAAATTGATTCTGAATTGTTTTCCTTCGGCAGTGGACGAGGGTGAGAAGAGGCACTTGTTTGTTGATGATGCTGATCATCATGGCTGGTCCATGATGAGATTCACAAGTTTTGTCCGACTTGCCCATGTTTATCCACCTATCAAGTCATCTGGGGGTCAACTCAGCTTCAGAATTTTCCGATCCAACACCGGCTATTTCCTCAGAGAAATTTTACTTGCTCTGACTAGGAAGATGGAACCTGCTGCCCGGTCAAGATCTCTTGTCATTTACGAAGACCTCCTTGCCGATGTCAGTGCTGATGACGATGCCGCAAGATATGTTACTCTGATCCCATTTGATGCCCTTCTACGTTTTAAGAAAAAGAACAATGATTAGAACCTAAACTCCTTTCGCCTTAATCCCTATATCGAATGTTTCTTTTCTTATCAGTTAGACGACCACCCTTGTGGGCTTTTGGTTTCGTATCACTTTTGTTAATTGGTCTGTTTAGTGCTATAGTAGCTAGCTTTATGCTGAGTTTGTTGTGATTTCAATATTATGGAACCTTTATTGCGTCATTGCTCTCTGTAATGTCCAGGCTTTGTTTTGAAAATAGACTTGTTCTACCTCGAATTCTAATCTCCCAAAAAGGTCCATTGGCGAGAGCGAGGGTAGATCCCTCAATGTAGTTGTAATGTAGGCCAAGTCGGAGCAACACAACAATACCGGCTCGGTTCTTGGTCTAATGGTCATGTTATGTAACTGGTTTTGATTTGCCAGCTTAGAATCACATAACTCCCCTTCCCCCCCGCTTTCATTGTCATGTCATTTAGAGTACAGAGCGCAGCCCGACACCTGATGGTCCCTTGTTCTTAAAATGCCTACTGTTATCATATACAATTTACGTCTTCCCTTCTAGAAATCTACTTCAGCAGTACACCTGCTTTTGGTTTCTGTATTTGTAATGTTGACGTCGTTAATCTATATCTAAATATGTTATGGGTCAATTTTATGGAGTAGCGTGGTATTCGTCGTTGACATTTGTGTGTTTTGGTGCCACGTTTTCAACAATTCGTACCTGTTTAAAAATATTTGCAACCTTTTGAATTCATAACGGGTATGAAACTCATATATTGGCCTTAGATTCGGAAGTTTTTCGATTACATAAAGCTGTTGAAGTATGAATTGATTTGAAGTACTCGGTTATCTATCGTCCCCTATTTGAATCCGAGAGTATTAGTCCACCTGAACGGGCTCTTGAGTACCCTATATATGTATGGATATGTACCTCTTTATGAAAAATGAATCTGTCTTTGGGCTATTTAGATAGGTTATTGGATAGGAAATGGACTAGTATTAGGTTAGTAATGAGAAGTTTGTTTTGTCGGTAAGATTAGGTGTCGAATGCACAGGTTTTTCCGAGAGGTGTCCACAGGGTGTGCCTTTTGCCAAAGTGTTTAAGTCTGTCGTTAGGTGATGATAACAAGTCTTGTTTGGCAGAATGTGTATTTCCATGCATTCACTCTGCAGCAAGGGGAAATCTGTAATGTTCTCTGCCGGAGTTTTGTAGAAATTAATTTGCACAGATTTTTGTTACTCGGCTTAAACTTCCTCTTACTGATGCTCATTATTTTTTAGTTGTGTATGTAGCTGACGACAGTATATCTCACTCAAGTGCCTAAGTGATTTTTGGCTTTATTTGGTGACCATGGCTGACTGATTGATTTACGGTGGTCGACGGTCGGTCGTGCAGATGAGTTGAGTTTATAGCGTCATCTGTTATTCTGTTTTCATCACCCTCTAAAAGGTTTTTGAATGTCTACATACTACCACAGCATGTTTGAAATTCCTTCTTTATTGTATTTTGTGTTTGCTATCTTACTGCTTTTCATATCTGCATCATATTTTATATGCTAGGTTGTTAAAAGAAGCAACGTATGATATTACTGTAAAATACAAAAAAAAAAAAAAAAAAAAAAAAAAAAAAAAAAAGAAAAATAAGAGCCATGAACGCCTTGCAGATTTGCTTCAGATATAGTTTTTGCATGAGCCTTAAAAAGTGTTCATTACTTGTACATTAAACAAAGGGCCAGGAGATCAGACGCAACAGATCAAGGATTCTTTGAACACTCAAAAAACATCTTGTAGAGTCCCCAACACTCGATTGCATCTTCGCGAGCTAGTTTGTCACCAAAGAACGGTAAAACCCGCCGCACCAGTTGATTTAATCCCCATCCCTCCAACGATGTCAATTATATACCCGTCGTTTAAAGTCATATAGTAGGCTATCTTAGCGTGCATGCTCTCATGGACATCCCATACTGGATGGTGAATTATCTATCGGTAGAGGTGGAATATGCGAAAAAGCATGAGCAATACAATTGTACAGAAAAAACAATGGTAATTCATTTGGTTTGATCAATGTTAAGATTTCACTTATTCAGTTTTCAAAATTGGAAAACAAATAGCACTGTGACTGAATACAAATCCCTCCTTGTACAAGAACATAGTTGGGATCTCTCACTACATTTGTCTCATCCAGGCATAATTGCATGGAGAAGGCCTTATCACAGACTACACTCTACAGCTGGATGTGCTAACAAATCAATGGACCTCGACATAAAATTGCCATGATAAGATACTAAATCTGACACCTATCACCATAGTTCCACATCTGATGCGCATAAGAGCCTCCCAGGCAGTCCACCTCTCAGTTTGTCTTGTTGATTTGCTGACTTGAAACTGGGATAGAAGTAAACCTGCCCCCAAGGCCCAATATATGTATATTTTAGAGGTGTGTTTCTGCAATAAGGGGGGGATTTGAGTGACATTAGTTCAAAGAGATCAATTTTACACAGTAAGATGAAATGTTATCCAAAAGTAAACATGATGGATAAGTATCTACCTACTGAGGCTACATCTGTGTACTTGTCGCTAAATGCATACACATTTACTCCTATCCGATACTTTGTTAAATCAGCCGCCATTTGCTTGTAAAAAAAATCAATAGTCAGCTACCCTCAAAGAAGGTTCTTTATCAGTTCCATAAGACACCAGTGTCATCTCTGCATAGTCCCAACCGCCCAACTCCGATTGGCGGGAGTTCATTTCCCAAAATCAGAACTTTACCCCAAGTCTGTGTTACTCAGACACGGCTATTTTGGGTGAATTTTCCTGTTTTTGTGGTCTAAATTGAAATGTCGAAATGTCGGACACGGCAGTTAAGTGAAGTGTCGGAGTAACATAGCCCCAAGTTGCCTCTATATATGAGAGAACTTAAATCTCATAAAGGCTTTTTAAAAACACACTACAACGCAATGATTGTACCAACGAACACTCTTTCAATTAGAGAGCATTAGGAGTAATAAATAGAACAATTCAACAAAGAAACATACCATAACCATAAAAGCAGAGAGCCTTAAGAGCTGGGTTCATCGTGCTCTGGACATAGTGGACAGACTATCTAGAAATGATTTGACCAAATTTCTTCATTTTGAAAGGTTCACTAGGAGATCGTCTATTTGTCTGGCAGTGGTACCCAACACAACGTCGACATCTGACACTCGATCATCTGGGGTTGCGTCAAACTTGACCTGAACTCACACAAAAAGATAAATAAGCAACAAAAAACATTAAATAAGAGAAGGTAAGTAAACTGGCAAACATATATACATGAGACGCAACCAAAGAGACTGGATGCACTTTGTTGACAAAAATCCAAGAGACAATTTCTCATAATTATTCAACTAAGTATCGTGGTGAAAATAACATGAACCACGTCTTTCATCAAAGAGGCAATTTCTCATCATTATCAAGGAACTATGTTAAGAGACAAATCAAAGATTAAACTCAAACATCATTACTCCATTTCCCTCTTATCCTTCATGCCATTGTATCCAAAAGACCAAAGATACACACTATTTTACTGATGATCTCCATTTCTCCTCGTAACCCCCTCCCCCATCCCCACACACACCCACACTCCACCGCCTATCCATACAAAAGCGATATCCATACCACCAACTCCTATCATTCACGATCCTACTAAGTACCAAGTAACCCTCTAATCATAAAACCAAGTAAAAACACTGAATTTACCTATTCCAAAATCCCTTTTTAAGTTTTGATTGTTCAAACTCGCAAGATCATACAATATGAACCCCCGAATTAACGACCACTGCGACAATAACAGATCCACGCAATCCATAACTCAAAACAAAAAAAAGTGCCAAACATCAAGCAACAAAACCAAATCAATCTCAATCCTTGAGCAAAATTTTACCCTATTCAATTAAAAAAAACAATAAGAGAGATAAAAGAGTCGTAATCAATACGAGAGCAATAAGAGAAATACTCCCTCCGTCCCGGTCAATTGTTGTCCTTTGGTTTTGGCACAAAGACCAAGGAAAGAGGAAGGGGCCAATTACTAAGTGACAAGTGGAACAAATTGAGTGGAAATGATCAAATTGTTCATCAAGTTCATTCTTAAAATAGAAAGGACAACAACTCAATGAGACACCCTAATATGGAAAAGGACAACAAATGAGCGGGACAGAGGGAGTAAAAGAGTAACCTAAACACCAAAACTCATATGTGAAATTACAAAGTTGGCAATGGAATCATTGATTAGCTTATAAAAAAGGCGGAATCCAAGAACTTTGGAAAGTACTGATGGGAGCAAATAGAGTTTGGAGTAGCTTGCAATATTACGAGGAAATGAACAGAATACCGTACATGTGAAGACTATACTGCCGGTAGAATTAAGAGATACCCAATTACTTGCAATCCTTGATCTCACTCCATTTTCGCTTTCTTCTTACTCGTGCTACACCTTCAATAATACAGCTAACAACGTCATTATCTTTTTAGTTAGATATATTAATCGCACTTCCAAATCATCTAAGACCATTTGACAAGAGATTAAGTCAAAATTAATATGCAAAATGCAATCAACTCCATGCAATTTCTGAACTTACCTCGGAGCATATGAATAATAGTGGTAATCAAGTCTCTCTCCAGTTCTCTTACTAAATGCATGCCCTTGACTGAAAAAACAGAATACAACATTTGAAGCTCGTGAAGTTCCCATCCAAACCCGTAAAATAAAAAGGCATCACAGTAAGTAATAACAACCATAGTTGAAGCATGAAACTCTACCAAAGCAAAGTAATGTTAAATCTAACAAAGACTTCGAAGACAGCTGACCCATTTCTTCATGATGTTCCATGACGTGGCAGGATAAACTTACAGATATTACATCTAGTTGGGCAGTCTAGTAGCAGCCTGGAAAATAATCAATAAAAAACAAAAGGAGCTTTTTCTTTTTATGCTCCTCAATGGCTTTTTTCAGTGTACTCAAATATGTTATCCCTTTCCCGTTAAAATGTTGCCACACTACAAAAGGAACATTTTATGTTTACTACAGAATTTTAGGATATCTGGAAGTTTTATCAAGTGACAAGGTAAGTACATCATAAGTTTAGGCAGCCCTCGTGAGCTTCTAAGACGATTGAGTGGGTGTTAAGCAGAGCTCACGTTATAACCATTGAGTGAAACCCGTTAAAAGGGAAAATAGTATCAATTGAGCGTGATTAAGGGAGAATTATTAACACAGTAGTTGCACCAGACATATCACCAGAATTTTCAGTAACAGTAAGATTATGCTAATGACTAATGGGAAGCCAACAATTTTCCGCAAAACCTGAAATGCTTTTTTGGTGGTTGGCAGGAAGGAGATATTATGTAGGCTCAACACACATAGATAGCGAAATATAGGACGTAAGTTCAGACTTGCACTCTTGATTGAGAGAGATAATTTACCCCAAACTGGTGACACATGACACACTTTCCGAAATTACTAAACTGATCAGACGAACCCAACAAAAATAAAACTTTACCCAAACAACTACTCACAAGATAGGAGTAAAAACTAAAAATTGAACTTTGATGATGATGTGACCATTATTGCGGATAATACCAACTTAATCGACGGTGTCTTGGATACTTAGGCGTTGGCTGATGATTCAAATTGATGATAATCAATTACAACAAAAATGAGAGAACCAACTACTTAAACTAAAATTCATCAACGTGATAACCGTCGAGCCACCACTCATCACTCAGTGAATTAGAGATCCGATTTTCTGATTCGCGGATCGATATTAAGTTCTCATCAACTTCATGCCAATTCTCTACAAGCATGAATTTCCCCGTTGCTACGATGGAGATGGCGAAAATAAAGTTGATGAGACCGAATAATTTCAAAAGTTAGAGTTAGGGAAGGAGAATACCTGATGCTAACATAGGATCCTTGTCTGTGGCAGCTCCAAAGGAAAAGGTTTCGCCAATTGTTGTTTGGAGAAGCAGCCATGTTGACGGGTTGATACCGTATCCTACTGATTGGTATGAGGAAGAAGCACTGGTGTTTGGGCAAGCAAGGGTCGCGTAAACGCCCTCGGGGGACAGAGGAAGACTTTATTTTCCTATTAGTCTTAGATATAGTAATAAGGCGAGGAGTACACCCTTAATGGGATGACACACCCTCAGCGGGACTTGTTTCTTTAGGAAGAAACTACCGTTGGAACGAAATTCCTTCCTTTTCTCGCACAAGCATTGGAATGAGAGCTTGGTAAGACTGCATAATGCTGGGCTGAGATGCATTTGCTGGAAATGCCACAACGTTAGAATGTTAGCCGTGGAATGAGATCATTGGACAGATACGCGCTTGGAAGGCGTAACGTAGCCTCAAGTCTTAGGGCTGAGGTCAGATACTTAAATTTCCCTATAGGATTAGGTATAGGCAAAAGGACGAGGAACGTGTCCTATGACCCTCAAGAGGCTATCTTCTTCGTCTTTCCGTAAACAGAAACCGCTGATGCGAACGTTTGACACGAGAACCGGGATACAGCAGGAAGGTCTTTTTGACCACGAAGCTTGCATGTGGTGGAATGAGATTCCTTGACCGAGCATCTTCCTTTGCATACTAAGCCGCGCGAACTCATAAGACTGAGGCTGCGCTGCTCTACTTATTCCTATCCTTTAGTCGAGTCCCACAAGGTAAGTCAGGGTAAACCCCCTTCATTTATCCACATTAGGGATAAGAACTAGACTTCTTTCTTTACTCCGCTTCGCTCACGGTACTTCTTGACTGAGGCGTGTGGCGTGTGTGCATGTAGTGGAGGAACGAGATTCGTTTGCGCACATTCATTAGCTGAGCATGTGGACTAATTAATAACGTAGCTTTTTAACGCAAAAGGACTTAGCGTTGCTGCTTCCTTTAGTTAGGGAGGAACTTTCTTAATCAAAACAGGCTCTTCTGAATCTGGATCTGAAATCCTAGTCGTTTCGACTGCTTCTGATTTAATCTTTTAAGCGTAATCTCATCCATTTGACGAGGAATTCCTCAATCATCGATTTGATTTCAAGGAAAAAGATGGCTGAGATAATCAATCCGCCTTGGCCAAGTATTGCTTGTCCGATTTTCCTTTGTCCGGTGCCAATGTTATTTATTCCTATCCTGCCTTTCTTGCACATTCGGAGACAAGGCCTGTATTTAAGCATCAGAATGGGACGACTAAGGATGGGCTTCCTGCCCTGACTACGCTAAGCAAGACAATTCCTCTTCTGAAATAGGGCTTTAATGACTTTACTTCTTTTTCAGGATCTGGTTAACTAAGCCCTGTTTTCCCACCCAATGTTGTTGGAAAATCTCCCTTTTAAATAGGAAACGAGGGAACGAGAGGAGTTTACGGAGCGAGTAAGATGTTACAGAATTAGGCTTAGGAAAGACTAGGTCTGCTTCCAAGCTGGCTGAAGTACATGCACTTGCATTCTATCTAATGCTTTTATGAAAAAATGCGCCCAAAGAAGAGGCTTCTGACTATGACCGTGGCTACCGAGAAAGATCGGACCACACAAGGTATCTTCCCTCTCGAATGTCCAGAGATTTGTCGGAATTCGAAGAATACTCCCCTTCAAAGAGGGAAAACGTGGACCAAAAAGCCGACTCTTCGGGAAATCTCGTCTTTAAAAATACAACATGATGAATTTCACCTCATTCTTTTAGCTAAAATAAAGAAAAAAATGTTCTGTTTCTTTAAGAAAAAGTGTATATATTTCTGAACAAACTTCTCAATTGGCTTTTGAACAAGAATTTATGTTATCGGCTGGCTCTTCTTACCTGGCTTGAGACACCTCTTTCGGGGGACGAGATTTCCTATCCCGAAATAAGATTAGACTATCGTACTTGAAGCCCAGGATGCAACTAAGTTTGCCCTCCTCTTTTTATGAGCCAAGGGAGTGAATTGCCCTCTTTATTTTAGGAAATAGGACTGCCCCGGCACTTTTCTTCCATAATTGGCTTTTGGAAAATGAAGTTCATTTTAAACGATTTCCATGGGATCCTTTCCTCAGAAAAAGGGCACATCTCAGAGAGGCAGCTGCTGCACCTTCTAACATAATTTAAATGTAAAATTTTCCTAAATAATTAGCTTTCTTTTAAAATCTAGTTTCGAGTTGGAGAATTGAGTTCAAACACCATAGACATTATATATCTGAGTCTCATCTATCTCTCCTTCAGTTCTGGGCTTCTCCCACCACAAAAGCAGTCAACCACGTAGAAGGAATTTTTCCTGGAATGGTACTCGACCCGGAAAAGTCAAATGCCCCGATAGGACTTTTCCCACCTTTGAACCACCGGATGTAAAGAAACCTTACTAAAGTGAAAGAAGTAGACTTCCTCTGATCTAAAACCCCCGCCATGCCCGAGTCTCGTAACCCCTATAACTTTGTCCCCCTCAAGCACATCTTTGAAGTACCCCTCAAGTACCGAAGATCCATTTCACATCTTCCCAATCTTCTTTGCCCGGATTAGAAAGAAAACGCTAACAACACCAACGGCATGCGCAATGTCCGGCCGTGTACACACCATGGCATACACATACATAAGGCTCCCCACGGTGAGGAGTAAGGAATGGCCTCCATTGCTTTCTCCCCTTCTTTTGTTGTCGGGCATGCACTTTTGCTAAGTTTGAAGTGACTAGCAAGTGGTGTGCTAGTTGACTTAGCATTCTTCATGTTGAACCTCTCAAGCTCAGCCCCCCTTTCTAAATCCCTTCAAAAGCCTCTTTCTATAAAGAAAGTGAGTCGGAATCGATCCACTAAGCCCGAGACTCCTCGATGAACATAAAGGGAGACCGACTCTCAAGCGGAGATGCTCGCCAATCACTAGGAACAGAGAACTAGGAGATGCAAGTCCCTGGTTAGGATCGATCGAGCTACGAATCGCTAACTAGAACAATCTCTCTCAAAGGCGTCATAAAGCAAGTGATTCGAAAGATCCATTTGCTACATGTAAATAATCATTTGTTCTCATGTAAAGTGCTAGGATATTAGCTTATAAAGTGCTCTTTCTTCTTGAAGCTATCTAATTAGACCTCCTTTCTATCAAACTACCATTTCCATCTCATCCAGGGTTCGACTACGGAACGGCATCAATCCTACCCGTCTCAATGAGAACCTGGGCCCGTGACTACTAAGCGGCTATATTGATGAACGTATAGTCGCTATCAAGCTCGATCCAACTCTCATCGCTTCAAAGTGACGTGATTTCTAACATCACCTAAGATATTTTTTTGAGGTTTTAAGATAGATATCAAGGGAGTTCAAAGCGATGAGTGACTCTGTCTTCTCTTTTTCTTCCTTAGATGATTGGAAATCCATGTGTTAAGCATATAGGCGAGCTAATCATTAGATGGATGATGTGATTGTGTGAACAAAGGCCAAGACAAGAACAGTTGAAAGAACAAGCGAAGGAGATAAAGTGCCTCATGGCAACCCTGGTCAAGACACAGAAACTCCCATGCAAATCGGCAAGAACAATCCGAGTAAGCTATCGAGAACAAGGCAAGGGATGCCTTGATAACTATCCTCCTGTCTACAACAGCTTCGCTGATTATGTCAACTCGCAGATGTCGACAATAGGCAGGGCGAGGTCATGGCAAGACCAAAAATCCCTATTCGGGATGAGAATCAATCCTAAGAAGCTCCATGTGTAAAAGTAAAGGAAAGTCAATCCAGAACAAACAGATTTTTCCGGTGATCTTAAAGAATTAATCAATGATATGCAGCTAGGGCTAGGAGGAGATGGGAACCTAGGAAGTTCAACCTATTGCCCGTCCAAATAAAATGGCTAAAATTCTTATTGCATCTTCCGCCCTCAATCCCGAATTGGATTCAAAGGAAACGGAAACGTGACCAAAATGTCAGATGCTCACATGTTGAAAAAGCATTCAAGCTCTCCTTTCGTATGAGGAAAAGGTACCGCTATCTTCTTCCGAACCTATACTCTTCTCCGAAGCTGCTATTGGCATAAGGAAGCCCGGTGGGGATATGGCATAGGAAAGAGGATCCCTAGTGTTTTATATAGCATTCCTGTAGTCTCTGTCCTCCGTCACTCTATCATTAGCCTCGCTCCACTAGCTATTAAGAAGTTTCAATAGGCACTAGCCTGTACACTCAACCCTTAGCCTTATCTCCTACCTATACTAGTACTAGTGAAAAGTCTGTCTGAGTTTTGGAGCCTAGATAACCTGACTTGACTACCGAGCTCTATAATCATAAAGTAGGAAAGCTTGCAACACTCCTCAAAGGGCTGAAGAAGGGAATTTACCTTAAGGATTGATTCAAATCGGATTCATGCCCGACGGAAGAGGATGCTCTATCTGCTCTCGAAGCAGTCGTGGTTTTACGTAAGGTTTAACCCGGAAGAAGAAGAATCATGGTCGACTCAACTTGAGCTATCGAGTCAGTAGCTGCCTTTAGAGCTGGGATAAGTAGGACAGGGCTCCGTCACTTAAATGAAGAAAGGCTTTATTAAAGCTATTCCCCACTGCTTCGGAATCTTACTCTTCACAGGTGGTCCTACTAAAATCTGGGGAAATCCTCTTGCAAAGGTCCAAAACTAAGGTTCTCCCTGAAAACAACGTTCGACTTGCCTGTCTTAAGCATATAGTTATATATTAAAATATAATATATGGGACACCGAGTCTATGTACCAAAAGAAAGAATGCAGCTTCTCTGAGGACTTTTTCGGTTTCACTTCTCTTATGCCTTTTGAGAAGTTGCTCAATCTTGTTCTTCTTCTCTTTTCATTTTCATACCTAGTATAGGCATGGGACCTTAGCTCTCTGATTATAGTCATTTAATAGTGCAGTGCGATTTGTTGAACTCAAGGAAGGTCAGTGGTTTCTAAGTTCAAGCATCGTCTTTTCTCTTATTTCAAGGGAAGAAGTTGGTCTTGACTTTACTAGGCTACTAGAATAAGATAAGTCGAAGATGGGCCTTTGTACGCAGAATCAAAGACCAGCTGTTAGCGATAGCGAATGAGCCTTCAGATCTGACCTTAAGGGCCAACAAGCTTTAACTTCGCGGTTGGTTCTCTTAGCCCGGTCCCGTAAGCTAGCCAAAAGGGGGTGAAACTGGTCAATTATATTATATATCTTAAAAAAAAAAAAAAGGCTTGAAATCGTCTTCACTAAGATCGGGTGTTATAGTCCCATCTAATCCTGCTGTAAGGAGATCCTTAGAAAAGTCATCGACATCTACAAACCTGGCCCGTTGACACCGTGGATTCTATCGTCAATGCCAGAGAGGTTCTTCGAAAGATGTCTACAGTGTGGCCCCTTGACTTTCTTATTAGGGTGGGTAGTTAGGTAAATTAAAAAAGAGGGATTTATTTTTGATATGAGAATTTTTGGTATGAAGCAGACTTTGGTAAGAAGCTTACTTCTTCTCTTTTAATTGCTATGAAGCATTCTGGGACTTCGACCTAAGGCTGAGAAAGAGCGTAGTCTGGACTAAGCAATTCCCCCGAAAGAAAAGAAGGACTAAGGCCGGCGTCTTAGGAAAAGATAGGCTGTCGCTAAGGTGCTCTTTATGAGACAAGGGCGGCCCTCGGCGGTTCAGGTAGACCAAAAAGGTAGTCAGCTTCGGTAGTTAAGGTAGGTAAGCGCACGCAAGGTGCTAAGGTTGCTTAATCCACTGACTATCAAGTCAATATGAGCCGCAAGGATGAAAGGGCTGCGATAGATGGTTTCGCTTCCGCGCTTCGTTCGTTCTTCTTTTTTTGTCATTACAATCGGGAACTCGATACGATCTCGATAGCCGAGTCAGTGGTGTCGAAGGCTCCTAGGGAAAGGTGCTCAAAGAAAAGAAATAGCCAGAATAGAATCCAATACAATATAGCATCTTAGCCCAGATGACTAAGCCGGGTCAACTCCTCGAGCAATGGGAGATTTTTACTTTCCTGTCACAGATGGAGAGATGAATTGTTAAACCCGGCAGTACCTCCTTCACCCGATCCACCTCTTGCTACGACACCCACTAGACGTAACGATGCCCAATGCTGGCTCGACTTTCCAGGAGAGGGGCGAAGCGAATGACGTAGCTCGACTAGATCAAGCTTGATTCCCTAGAGAGACTCCATCAGCCATTCCCGGGTTAAGGGGAGCTTTAGCTGGCTCGTAATGTGACCTTCTAGAAAAAGGGCAATACTCGGGCTGGAGAAAAGAGAAGGAATTGGCTGGCACAATATCTACTTTTCTTTTAGGGACAGTCTTAGAGAAAATGTCTTGGCTGAGAAAG